>NW_022900917.1:50609687-50611929 GCF_012274545.1 Fukomys damarensis
ACACACACACCCATGTTTTAGCAGCACAGTTTGTAATAGCTAAAACTTCAACATAGCCCAATTGCTCATCAGTTGGAGACTGGATAAAGAAGATGTGGTTTTTCTATAAAATGAAGTATTATTCAGCCAAAATGAATGAGAAATTAGAGTCATTCATAGGAAAATGTACGCACATTGAGGCCATACTCTTAAGTGAAATAAATAAGACACACACATAAATACTGAATAGTTTCTCTGTTGTGAAAAACTAAAAGTGTAAATAAGATCCAAATGATATAATTGACAATGTGAAATAGGAAACAAAGGGCTAAATGTGTAGGGCAAAGGAAATAGGGAAAATAAACAATACAAGAAAAGGAAAAATGGGAAGAAAGTGTTTGTAAATAGGTGAAGGTGGAAGGGGTAAAGAGAAGGCAGAGGTAAGGGGAAAAATGACAACCAAGATCTGTCACATAAAAGTACAAGATCCCAATTATACATGTAACTTTACTGTATACTTAAAAACTACCAATAAACTCAATAAAAAAGAAAGAAAATAAACAACAGATAGAGTGAAAGTCACCCTTTATAACGGGAAAAAATTGCGAACCATTCTTCTGACAGAATAATCATACCCAGAATATACTAAGGAGCTCAAATAAATTAAACTCAATAAAATAATACAACTAATTGAAAAATCAGCAAGTAAATTGTATAGATACTTTACAAGAAAAAAGAAAACAGACAATATATGTATGAAATAATCAAAATCATCTGTGATTGGAGAAATGCAAATTAAAACACTATTGAGGTGGCATCCTACCCCTGAAAAAATGGCTATCATCAAGAAATAAACAATAACAAATGCTGTAGACCTTGCAGGGAAAGACGAACCCTTCTATACTGTTGGTGAGACTGTAAACTAATAAATTCACTAAGGAAAGCAGTGTAGAATTTCCTCAAAAATTTTAAGTTACAAATTCCATTTGGCTCATATATTCCCCTTGTAGGTGTCTTCCTCAAAGAGTTAAAAACATTTATTACATTAATACATGCATACTCATGTTTATAGCAGCACCGTTCACAATAGTAAAACATGGGAAGTCAACTACATGTCCATCAACAGATGAATGGATAAAGAAAATGTGGTGTTTACAGAGGACAGAGTACTAATTTGCCATAAAGAAAGATAAATTTGAGTCATTTTAAGGAAAATGGATGCACCTTGAGACCATGATATTAAGTGAAATATATCAGACACACAAGATTAAATATTATGTGTTTTCTTTTATATGAAAAACACAAAATATAAGAAAGAACAAATTAAAAGATAGATAATTGTTAAATAGGGAGATCTTTCTCAAATGTGAGATGGTCAAAAGATGGAGGTAGGGCCAAGAGCGGGCAGAGGGGGAGAGCTAGGAATGAAAAAAGGAATTAAGATGTGTTACATTCATGTACCAACTCCATAAAAGAGATATAAGTATTATGAATTGAAAAATGTACAAAAAAGAAGAAAGAAAAGGAAAGGAGATCAAAAGATGAGTAAAGGGGAGGAGGGAAAGGAATAAAAAAGAAATTAGGATGTATTATGAACATGTACCAACTTCCCACAAAAAAGGAAAGTATTATGCTCTGCAATCATTGCACTAATAAAAGATAAAATGTGGGAAAATGCTTGAGGTCATTAATGATTACAGAAATTCCAGTTTAAGCACAAGAAATGTTATTACATACTAACGAAGAAGTGTACACATTGCCAGTGTATACGTATAGCTAGATGAGCACCATTCACTTCCACTGTCGCATTTTTAGTATGTTATTGTAAGCCCCTTGTAATTATTGACTAGCATTCCATTTCTGTTTTCTGAAAATAAGTCCTTATGGTTAAAATTATTTTAAACATTAAACGAATTCTTCAATGTATTAAATTGTGTAGCAATTATTTTGTTTATCACTCTTTCCTGTGACTCTTTCTGTTTGGGTTTCATTTTCATTTTCTTGAAATATATCCTTTAGAATTTCTATTAATGAGGGTTTGTTCACAGTAAACTCAGAAAAAATTCTGCAAATGTTTTTGTTTTTCTCTTGACAGAGTTTTGCTAGGTATGAAACATATTTTGGCCATGTTTTCAGCATTTGAAAAATATTTCATTATCTTAATTTCACTTCATATGAAATTAAAAGTAGCCCTAGTTAAATGATAATTTATATTTAAGGAATGACCAAATGTCTAAAGAATTTTCAAAAAATACAGTAAAAA
>NW_022900917.1:50612017-50613539 GCF_012274545.1 Fukomys damarensis
GTACTGGGGATCAAACTTGGGCCCTTGCCCTTGTGATGCAGGTGGTAGAAACACTGAGCTAAATCCCCAACTTAATTTCTTCTTTTTATTTTGGTGTTCTGTTGTGTCATTTGAATTTTATCCACAGCGGTTTATTCTTCTTCTTCTTATTATTATTATTTAATTTTGTGTTTGAGATTTCTTTGGAATTCCTGAACCTGATGATCCATGTTTTAATTAGTTTATTCAAATATTGTTTTTTTCCATTGTTACCATTCATTTTTTCTGAAACTTCAATTATTTGTATCCTATATAGTCTCATTTTATCTTCCAAAGATGAGTCTCCTTTTCTTCCATAGTGCTTATCCCTTTGTTGCTTTTGTGCTCTGTACTGGAAAAGACTTCCAGTTCACTGATTGTGTTTTCAAATAAAAAAAAATTTAGAAGTTCAAAATTCCTCTTTAAAATTAATATCAATCAATATCTGGTTATTATTATCTGATTACTAGTCCATGCTTTATGTGTCACCTCTTATTTTTTTAAACATATATACAATACTTATTCCATGTTATGACCATTTCTATACTCAAAAGTTTTAGCTATCAGTTTTTTTTTTCTTGTAACTCATTTTGACTTTTTCCATGATAGTTTTTCATGTAATGATTATCGCATTAGATTCATTAGAGTATTGGATTTTTATTTACTTCTTTGCTTCTCTAAGGTAGACTTGACAAATTTACGATATTTCCTAAGTTTTAGGTAACTAAACAAGATAAAGTAAAATTATACTCACATTACATCAAAGAAGAAGCCTAAGGCCAAGAATATTCAAGGAAGATAATTTTCTTTGCATACTTCACCTCCAGAAGACACATTTTCCATATTGAAGCCCCTGTAGGTGTGCATTAGCCCATCACTGCCTTAGCCAGTGGAAAGGAGATATAATCACACATATACACACACTCATAAATGCAGCATGTGATTCTCTTCTAATGGGCTCGCAGTTTATTTGGAGACAAATGTCGATAGTAATATTACTTAAGGAAGCATTTATAGTAAATGTTGTAAATATTCATAGCATGCATAATTTTGTGTGATGTTTAGAGTGATATTGACTAAACAACAAGAAAATTCTTCAACATAGGTACATTTAAAGAATACTTTATAGAAGTTTGTAATATTAAATTCAAAAATAAATATAATTACTATGAACTAGTAAAGGAAAATTAAATTTCAGAAGCAAGTAGGCTAAGAGGTTAATATGAATTTTAAGAGGAGGAATGATGAGCTGTGAGATAACTACTACATGACAACCCAGAACTTTAATTTCTGAAGATCTAATCAGTGGAGTTCATACTTAATGGAATGGTTGATGATTATAGCTAATACTATTTAACTTTTATCATGTTTTGGGTACCATTCTAGCCAGATTAATCCTAACAATTTTGAAATATTTACAAATTAGCTATCTTGGAAGTAGAACCCAACTCTAACTATGAAAAAATATTATTTTGATATATATGATTATATATATATATATATA
>NW_022900917.1:50613643-50639186 GCF_012274545.1 Fukomys damarensis
ATATAGCCTTAAATACTTTTATACATGAAAGTGTGTTTATAGCAATTAAAGTGTCACAAAAGTCTTTTCCCAGGGAACCACTAAATAAACTGCACATTGTGTAACTGCATTTCAATAAAACAAATCATCAGATTGCAATTTTCTGCTCTTGATGTCATATTAGTGCTCCCAAATTTTCAGATTTAGGAATATTATATTTTTCCAAATATTAGATTAAGTATGGTCAAACTGTGTCAGAGTAATGTGACAAAAAATTTAGATCAGTCATAATGAAATTTCTTTTGGAAATAATTACAAACTAAAAATAAATCATGTTACAAAAGAATCGAAATTCTTTACAAAAATTGATGGTTTAGAGTTAAAAGTGAAAATAAAAATATAATAAACAATGATTTTCTAGAGGATCTCAATAATAAAGATGATAAAAGATAGAATTAACGAACCTGAAGACAGATTGGTGAAATTCATTTAATCTAAAAGATAGAGGGAAAATAAAATAAAAAAAGATATGAACAGAACTCAGTTCTATGGGACAACAAGAAACATTCTACTCTTCATGACAACAGATGAAATAGTCCCAGAAGAAGAAGAGAAAACTTGTGGATCTAAAATGATTTTTGAAGAAATAATGTCTGGAAATTTTTCACATTGGTGAAGAATATGAAGAAAACCCAAATAGAATACACTGAGAGAAGTTCTTACTAGTACACCACATAACTGCATTTCTAAAAACTAAAAAACCAAAGTCTGAAAGGCATCTGGGAAGAAAAAAGACACAGCCTTCAGGGAAAAGAAATTTAATGAAAAAGTTATGCTACTTGAAACCATTGAATAAAGAATGAAGATAATTTTTTTTCAGAGTCTAAAAGAAAAGAATTATCAATGCAAAATATATATTCAATACCATTCTCATTCAGAAAAAAAGAGAAAATTAAGTTGTTATTAGATGAAAAAATTGTAATAATTATTTAGAATGAATAAAGAGAATTCTTTAAACAGAATGGAAATGATAGCATTAAATGGAATGAAACTTTGAAAAGCAAAGGAGAAAAATGGAGTAAATATGAGTGATTCTTCTCCCCAAGAGTTCTTTTCTTAATTTTATTTTATTGGTATGTGTTCACAGTACATAATAATTTTATTCCTCATGGAGGGTTGTATATATATATATATATATATATATGTATATCATACTAATTCCTTTTTCACTTCCTTCTCCTTCTCTTCCTATTCACCTGTATCTCTTGATCCCTTCACTTCTGGAAAGGCTCTCCTATTTCCTATTATTTCTCTTTCATTTTGTTCTTTATTTATATTTCATTTTAGCATCTAAAAGAAACCTTGATCCTTAAACTCTGTATCTTATTTTGCTTAACATTATGGTCTCAAAGTACACACATGGTTTACATATCATTCAATATTTATCTTCTTTTGTGGCATAGGAGGACTTCATTGTTTTAATATATTCCTCTGTTGATGGACATATAGACCACTTCCAAGATTTAACTATTATAAGTTGTGTGGCTATAAGC
The DNA here is from genome assembly GCF_012274545.1 of Fukomys damarensis. Lineage (NCBI taxonomy): Eukaryota > Metazoa > Chordata > Mammalia > Rodentia > Bathyergidae > Fukomys > Fukomys damarensis. Next base: position 50,615,176 of record NW_022900917.1, read on the forward strand.
AAGTGTGTACATGCATCACTGTGATAGAATGTGATAGGATGTTTTTAACTCTTCACGAAGATACCCAGCAGGGCAATATCTGGGTCAAGTGAGATTTCTAGTCTTAGGTTTTTGAGGAATCTCTATAATGATTTCCAGAGTGGTTGTACTATTTTACATTCCCATGAACAATGTACAAGTGTTCCTTTTCCCCTACAACTGCCCAGCAATTACTATTTGATTTCTTCATGATTACCATTCTTCCCAGAGAAAGATGAAATCTCAGTGTTTTTGCTGCTTTATTTTTTAATTTCATCTATGTTTGTAGTACATAATGATTGTGTTCATTGTAGGGGACTGGTACATGAGCATAACATATTTCAATTTCCTTCTTTTCTCCCCTACCTCTATGTTCTTTCATTTTCCAATGTCAGATTCATTTATCTTGTAAGATTTTATAAACTTAATTAGCATATATACAGATTGAATTAATAGGCCAGAGAACATATAAAACACTTAAAGGCAATTGTACCAAGTTGGTGTATACCTTTAGATAAATATCTGCACTAGATTATAATTTCTTTCTTTCTTTCTTTCTTTCTTTTTCTTTCTTTTCCTGTTTTCTGTCTTTTACTATATATATATATATATGTATATATATACATATATATATAAGAAATATATATATATATACATATATATGCATATATATATGAGAAAACATGCATTATTTGGTCTTGTGAATCTGAGTTACTTCATTTCTCATTATAGTCTCAAGAAGCAACCATTCTCTTACAAATGACTTATGCTTATCCTTTTTATGGCAGAATAGTACTCCATTGTGCAGAAGCATCTCATTTTTGTATTTACTTATCCATTGATGGACATATAGGTTATTTCCAAGATTTAGTTATGAAAAGTATGCTGCTTTTAAAATGGATATGCAGATATCACTGTGCCATGATATCTTTAACACTTTTGGGATGCTAACTGTGAAAATATGTCAAATGAAATTTCTACTTTTATTTAATTTTTTTTTCTCATTCCGGACTTATTAAAGCAAACATCTGAGGCAGGATGGAGTTGGTGGGTGCTTCCTCAGCATGGGGAGCCTGCGTTCACCCAGGCACAGCAGAGACAAAAACCCAAGACCCCAAAACCTGGGGCCAGTTTGCTGAAGGCTAATATAGGAAACCAAGCTGAGATGCTGTGGGGTTGAGGCCAGGTGGGGTCTGGTATACCTTCCTGTCACAAGAGAAATTTCTACTATTAAATTTTGAGAAACCTCCACACTGATTTATGTAGTGATTGTATCAGTTTATATTACCAACAATAGAGAAGAGTTCCTTTCTCCCTGCAGCATCACCAGCATTTGCTGTTGGTTGATTTCTTGATGGTAGCCATTATTTCTGGAGTGATATGGAATCCCAGTATGGTTTTAATTTGCATTTCTTGAATGAACAGGAATGTTTTCTCATGTATGTATTGGCCATTTGTATTTCTTCATCCAAGAAGTATCTAGTCATTTCAGATGGGCATTTCTTAATTCATTTTTTAAATTTTAGTAGGGTCTAAAATTATTGATCTCTTTATATATTCTGGAAATAAATGTAGTTTAATATAAAAATATATTTGAAATATAGATTGAAATGTAGCTGTTACATTTAGTAAGAATTAACTATTAGTAAGTATCTTGGCTGCCTTAATGTTTACATCATAATTGATGGTTTCTTCTCTAAGAATTAGGGTTGTACATAACTAATATCTAACACTACTAATACTAATACTGGTACTACTGTTGGTATTGTACTTGATATTAACAGGGTTACATAATTGTCACTATTTCTCTGTGAGCCAACACTCAGATTTCCCTTGTGACATTAACAATACTAGAGTACATTCCCAGACAACTTGGTTGCTGGGATAACTACACTGCGTTCCCCCTTCCAGAAAACCAGCTTTGATGTTTCTTGGGGCTTTGGGAAAGGATTATAGTTAGTCATGCCTAAAGTATATCACCGAAAAGCCACCACAGAAACCTCTATACTGGCAACAAAGTACATGAACTACAAACATTTGTAAGCCTCAGCATAAGACAAAACAAAACAAACAAAAATAATAGAAACATACAAAGAAAGGCAACAAAATCCTCCCAAAACTCCCAACTGCCCAAAGCCAATCCAGGGACCATCAAGGGGAAGAATAATACAAGCCACACACCTGAATTACTTGAAAGCATATGAGGAGGTAAAGTAACAGTTCAAAGAGATACTCAAAGGTATTCGAGAAGATATAACTAAACATGTAATGGAAGTTATAATTAAAAAGATGCAAGAGCTCTCAGAATTCACTGATATAAGCTAGATGAACTAAACACAGTGATACAAAATATGAATGACCAGCTCACCAGGGAATTAGACTTTATGAAAACATTATAATCAGAAATCTAGGAGATTAAAAATAATATTGAAAGTATAGGCAGCAAGGTGGACCAATGTGATGACATAATTCCAGAACTAGAAAACAGGGATGCCTTCGAAGACTAACTACTTGAAGACACCTTAAAAATAGCAAGAGAAAATGAAAAATTGATGCAGCAGCTGCTAGATGGATGACACAAAGGAGAGTAATCTAAGCAGAACTGGAATAAGTTAAAAATCAGAAGAAAATAACACAAATGGCACAAAAAATCCTATTCACAGAAATAATGGCAGAACACTTCCAAAATATAGGGGAAAATAAGCAAACAGACAAGTGAGGCATATAGAATACCAAATAGCTACACAGAAAAGAGAACCTCTCCATGCCATATTATACTTAAAATTCCAGAAGTCCATCACAGGGACAAAAATCTTAAAAGCTGTTAGAGAAAGACAACAAATCACACACAAAGCTAATACTACTAGAATCACAGCAGACCTTTGTACACAACCCTGGAGGGCTTGGAGTGAATTTTTTCAAGCCCTAAAATATAATAACTTCCAACATTATGTATCCTGTAAAATTTCCTTTAAGACTGCTGGAGAAATAAAGTATTCCCATGACAAAGAACACATAAGGAAATACATGTCTAACAAACTGGTGTTACAAAAACAATTGTCAAGGATATTATGGAATGACACAATGAAACCTACAATGTCAACAAGTTAAAAAGAATGAATATCCCTGGTGGAACAAACAGCTAAACAAGAGGAGAAAAAAAATCAGGAAATAAGCCAAGGGAAAATAATATAATGACAGTAAAAAGTAAATACCTCTTAATAATAATTTTCAATGTGAACAGTCTCAATTCTCTAATCAGTAGACACAGACTGGCAAAATGGATCAAGAAAGAAAATTCATAATATGAAACATATATTTAATTAAAAATGATACTCACCAATTAAAAATCATAGGATGGAAAAAAACAATATTACATGCAACATGAACCCAGAAAAAGCAGGAGTTGCTATCCTAATCTCAGACTGAGTGTACATCAAGCTAAGACTGATCAAAGGTGAAAAAGAGGCTTATTACATATTAGAGAAGGGAACAATTCAACAGAAAAATTTAATAATTATAAACATATACAAACCAAATACCAGTGTACCTAAGGTTATAAAACAAACACTAATGAACAGGAAAAATCAGATAAACACCAATGCAATAGTAATGGAGGACCTTAATACTCCACTGTCACAAATAGATCAACTAGAGAAAAAAATCAGCAAAGAAACATCAGAGTTGAATCAAACAGATTTAAAATATGTTTATGGAGTGTTCCATCCAAGAAAAACAAAACATACATTCTTCTCAGCAGCCTATGGGACTTTCGCCAAAATATACCACATACTAGTCAATAAAGCAAGTTTAAGTAAATGCGAAAGAGTCAAAGTTATCCCATGCATATTATCAGTTCCTGGTGTGATGAAACTGGAAATCAATGACAAAAGAAACCACAAAACCAATGCAAACATGTGGAAATCAAACAATACTTCCTTGAATAACAAATAGGTCACAGATGAAATTAAAGAAGAAATTGAACAGTTTCTACATTTAAACAAGTATTGCTTTTGCTATTCTGGGTCTCCTCTAGGTCCATATGAATTTTAGGATTGCTTTCTTCAGTTCTATAGGGAATGTTTGAGGTATTTTGATTGAGATTTTTTTTTTTTACTACTACTATGAAAGATATTGTTTCCCTAATTTCATTCTGTGTGAATTTGCTATTGATGTACAAGAATGCTATTGATTTTTAAGGGTTGACAGGCTGACTTTATATCTGGCTACCCTGCTGATGTTGGATATTATTTCTATAAGTCTTTTGGTGATATTTTAGGGGTCTTGTATTTTGAAGATCATGCCATCAATGACTGATAATTTAACTACTTCCTCTTCTATCTATAATACTTTTATTTCTTTTTCTTGTTTTATTGCTCTAGCTAAAGTTTCAAGAACTATATTAAACAGAAGTCATGATCTAAAGCAAGCAGCAAGTAAAGTATACAGAATGATATGCTCAAAAATCATATAAATAGAAGATAAAATTCTAAGATTTTTCAAATAACCTAGAAGAATGTAAGAGATGACAGATAAATGAAAAACATGGCAGTGACATGAAGAATAGAAATAAAACTAATGTGGAATACCTAAGTTCAAACCTAGCAATAATTTAAATGTAAAGGGCCTAAATTTACTAATTAAAAGTCTGAAATTGGCAGAACGGATTTCAAAAATGTCACAAGAACCATATTGTTTATCAAAATATCCTATTGTCTTTTTCTACAGAATCTGTAATTGCTTATCCAAATATAATTTAGTTTTATATCTAATGTTTTAATCTAAATGTTTTTTATCTAAATGTTCAATGTCTTCAGCACCATGTTCCCTTTCTTCTGTTGAATTTTCTTTTCCCTTCATAAAAAAATCAATATATAGGTGTCTACTTCTGTGTTACTATACTATTTGGTCAATCCATGTCTCAATAACTCCACCGATATTTTATTCATAATTAATGTGTTGATACAATAAGCCTTAATAAGCTTCAAAATTGTTTTAGCTATTCCAGTGTTTTGTCTTCCTACAAAAATTATACAATAATTTTATTTCTTTCTACACAATCCATTTAGGTATTTTGATAAGAATTATGATAAAATATATATCAGTTTGGCAACTTTACTGTGCTGAGTCTTCTTATACATGAATATAGCACATATTACCAATAATCCTTGAATTCTTACATTAATGTTTCATAACATTCAACATATAAATACTGTGTATTTTGTTTGTTCACCTCTAAATAATTTACTTATTGTGCAATTTTGTATATTAATTTACTTTTTATTTCATTTCAATGTTTGCATGTTCTTTGGTAGTGTTTAGAAATATAATTAATTTCTTTATGCTGATTTTATACCTTATGGTCTTGCTAAGCTCATTTATTAAGGAAAATTTGATTGTTCTTTATTCCTTCTGTCGTTTGAATGCACACATTCATGTCATCTGTAAATGGGGACAGTTTTCCATTCCCTTTTTCCCAATTTATATAACTTTTATTTTGTTTCTGTTGTTGTTGACACTAAGAACATTACTCTATAAAAGTAAACATTGATCAAATGGACCTTATCAAAATGGATGTTTTGGCTCTGTGAAAGACCCTGTTGAAAGGATGAAAAGTTAAACTATGTAGTGGAAGAAAATATTTGCAAATCACATATTCAACGAAGACTGGAGTATAGGACATAAACATGCTCACACTTTAATAGTAAAACAAAATCAAATACAAAATGAAAACTATCCAATTATAAAATAAGTAAAAACACAAGTAGACATTATGCTAAATATGGTACACAGATAACAAGTACATGAAAAGATATACATATATGCTAACCATGGGGAAAATACAAATTCAGACCATAATTGGAAATTATTACCTGTCTCTCAGAATGGATAATGCAGAAAATAGTGACAATACTAGATGTTAAAAAAGATACATTCCTGCTTAAGAATGTAAAATGGCAAAGCCACTCTAGAAAATAGTTCAGTTTTTTTCTAAACATTAAACATGTGTATAATATATAACCAATTATTTTCACTCTTGGACATTCAGGCCAGAGAAATGGAAAACTATGTTCACACATAAAGCTGATATGAATGTTTCCAGTATGTTTATCCATAAAAACCTGAAAATGGAAATAATCTAGATGTTTTACAAGGAATGTATGCAAACATTAGTATACACATAGGATAGATTACAATTTAGCAATAAAAAAGAACAAAGTATTGATCTATTTTACCATTTGGATGAATCTCTAGAAGAGTATGGTGAATGAAGATGGCCAGTATCAAAGGATTCATATTTTATGCTTCCATTTGTACAGCATCTTGAATGTCAATATGGTGAATGTGAGGAGTATATTAGTGTTTAACAAGAATTAGGAATGTTGATGGAGGAGGTTGTAATGTAATTAGTGTAGCTACAAAAGGGCAACATATTGGACCGGTGAGGTGGTAGAACTCTGTGCTACCTTGACTGAAGAGGTGGTAATTACAAATCTACATTTAAAATTACATAAAACTAAACACACAGGAATACATGTAACACTGGTGAAGTCTAAATAATGTTCATGGATCAACTCTATTTCCTCTTGTTCACATTCTTTGTGAGGAATTGGTACATGTATAAAACACATCTGGATTTTTTTCATTACTTTCTCTTCCCTTAATTTTTTAAAAATCTCCTTTTCATTTAAGAAAGATCTATCTTTTTACTTATTTTCTATCCTTTATTTTTCTCTTTATTTATATATTTTGGTTTCTCATCAGAGAGAAAACTTGTGATATTTAAGCTTGTGTGTCTGATTTATTTCACTCATAATTATGGTGTCAACATGCATGCATTTTCCTAGCAATGACTCATTTGTCCTTCTTTATAGCAGAGTAGTATTCCATTGTGTGTTGTTGATGAGAATGTAAACTAGTACAACCACTATAGAAATCAGTTTGGAGATTTCTCAGAAAACTAAAACTAGAAATTCCATTTAAAATAGTTACTTCCTTTCTAAATATCTTCACAGAAGTCTTAAAGACATCATATTATAGTGATACATGCACATCCACATCTATAGCAGCACAATTCACTCTTTTTGCTGATGTAATATTTTATGCAGTATGTTGTCATTTAGAATACTGCATGAAGTGTATATAGGATGTCTCTGTATTATTCCTTACAAGCATGTGTGTATAAATTATCACAATGTAATAAGTTAAAAATGCATGCCAACAATCACACAAAGGCAAGGAAAATGCAATGAGTTCTTGAGCTGGATGAGTCATTGATAAATAAACACCAGCAACTGGATTTGGCTTTGGTAATTTCAGTGTTCTGCTTTGGAGACTCTAAAAAGTGCTAAATTCAATATCTTGTTATGAAGGATTTGTTAAATGACAATATCAATTTTTGTCTTATTAATAACTCATTTAAGAAGATTAGTCTCTGGCATATATACTTACATTTAAGTACCATGTGGTTAAGGGACTTTTCTACAATCACAAAGCTGAATGTGAGGTGACAGGAAAGAGGTAAATCTCAAGTATGGGGCTCCTTTATTTGGGCGACAGTAACTTCCTTCAACCACTTTTTTCACCAAAGCTCACCAATCTTCCCTATAGTACATTTCCTTGGTTAGCCACAGAGCCCATACCTAACTTTCAAGAGGTCAACTTCTTATAAGTAACTAGGGAAGTATGTTTGGATCTGATTATTAGTTTTGTACTATAGAAGAGGAAAGAAAAAATATGAGTGACAGTGTCAGTAAAGATAGTTGAACAAAGAAGTATTTAGCAATATTTATTCTGGAATATTAAAAATTGAGATTGGCAAAATTAGTCATGAATCATGCTTACAATAGCCTAATGAGAGTTAGGAGGGGTTAAACATTTTTCTCAGCACTGAGATTGAAGCTAGTGCCTTTGCACTGAGCTATAATACATAGCCTGTTAATATTTTTTTTCTTTAAAATTTTGAAACATGTCTCACTAAGTCACTTATTTGCCCCAGTTAGGGTCAAACTTGCAATTCTTCTGCTGGGCTGATAGTCTGTGAGGCATATTCCATGTTACCTGTTATAGACACATAATTTTTTTCTCATTGAGTTTATTGGTACTTTTTCATAAGTATAGAAGAAAGGGGTGAATACTGGGTACCTACTGATTATGTACTACTAGATATTGGGTACTACTGGATATTTGGGAATATAACAATATTTAAAATAGTGCTGATGACCTCAACCAAAATTTAACAAGGACTTTTGAACAATATAAAACAAAAATCAGGTTCATTGATGAAACACAATATAAAATATTTGTTCATCCAACAGTGATTATGAAATAAAATAAACCACTGGCTTGAAGGAATATCTACCTATGAAAAGAAGATATTCAAAGAATATAAAAATCATTTGTGTGTTTTACCAGGATTAAATATGACAAGAGTTAGTAAGCTGACAAATGCCTCTACCTAGATTGTTTCCCTTGAGTTATTAAGGAATTTTGAGAAAACAGTTCACATCTTCATTATTAAATATGTCTCTGAAGAACATCCATCTATTGCTGAAATGATCAACAGCACCAAAATGAAACATACCCTTTCTCTGATGGACATTCAATAATAATATATATCATCAAATAGAACATAACATAATCAGAGGAACTGAGCCTCAGTAGAAGTGTGAAAGTAGAACTTAAGTATGGAGGAAATTCAGTTAATCTAATGCCACTCTTTAAACTGTTTCTGTCTTCACTTTTGAAAAAGAATTGTCTCTCAGAAAATGTATAAGAAGTAATCAGGTAAAACATGTTGATCTGTCCCTGGATCTTGTCCTTTGTTGTCTGTGGAAATTACCTGCAGGATTTATTAAAATGCAGATGCTTGGGATTTATTCTAATCCTTACCTATAGATTTTAATGTTAAGGTTGGAGTTTAATACAGAATCATGCATTTTTACAGGTATTGTGGTTGGTTCTTACAAACTGAAAAGTTAATCTGGGAAAACAACACAGGAGAAAGAGTATATAGTTTACATGCAGAAGAATAAGGAAGAGAGACTTAGAAAGGGTAAGCACTTTGTCCTGGGTGGTACAGAGAGTCAGCAAAATACAGATTGATTTAAGCAGCACCTATACTGTACTCTTTATTTTAGTCCATGTAAACCATGGCAGTGGGGTTCCAATGTGTCAACATCTCATTCCCACTGATATCTTTGTGGATCTGTAGAGTCCTTGGCACATGTATTGTCAAATTCTGACACTCAACCTTGTCCGTGGCATAATTTGGTAAAAAAGTTAATACAAGCCAAGAAATGGAAGGTTAAGAGGCAGTACCAAATCTTTTGTTTTACCATGAATGTACTTTCTATTTTCAAGATTATGTTCCTTGCATTCTGGTAGTTTGAATCACAGTGAATTGGGTATTGGGTATTATATACCATAATCTTACCCCCTCTTTTCCAGGCATCCTCAGTCTTTTAAAACTTCTCTTATTAGATTAAAATAATAAAACATTTGTTATAGCAAAAATACAGATTTCTTATGGCAAAAAGATAGCAAGAATATTACATTTTTCTAAAGCCTGTTTCCTATTAAGCTAGCCTTGATTGGTTTTAGACCCAAGAGACATAAGCCAGTGCTTATTTCCATGATTTCCTTAAAGTTATATTCCCTCAGAATCTCTCCTTTTTGTATTTTTTTCTAGGAAAAGTAACCAAAGGAACACATTTTCAACCTTGATGCTATCTCCTAAGAGGTTAGAAGAATCGGTTAACTTTTTCCTGCATTTGGACTGTCAGTTTCAATATTCTCCCTGATATTACTTTATTTTTTTTAATCACAGTCTCAGCAATAGCAAATTTTTATTCATACACATGATGGCTGTGATTTTCTAGATAGAGTCTTGTGCTTTGGAACTTGAATTGCAATGCAATTATCTTTCCTTTTTTACCCCTGCTTTCCAGGGAGATAACCCTACAAATTTTGATTTTCTTGACATAGTGTGGTCTTCATTGAATTGCAAATTTTCCTTTCCTTTATATTTTTAGACTGAAATTTTTACATTCCAAAATGCACTCATATATTTATACACGCATGCCCATATGCATTTAAACATATATGTTTATTAATTCAAATATAAAAGATGCATAATATGTCCCTGCTCAGCACTACCTTGAAGACTTGTCTTATTTTAATATTTCATGTACATGGAAACATGAAGAAACATCTCTTCAGTCCTTTGAAAATGGATCAGTTAATGTATCATATCAATCAATGACACTTTGACAATTCAAATTAGTCCATTCTGCCTCTTGGGATTATAGAAAAACTTGAATACTATCCAGTATTTAGACTAATTTTAAGTTTGAAATGGGGAAGATAGTGGAATATTGACTATGATATTGAATATTTAGCTGTTATAATTCAAAATTTTAAATTTAGAATATTAAACTAAAAGGAATCTTAGAAAACTCCATGCAAACTATTAAAGGTTTTAATGAATCTTATGAGGTTTGATTTATTTTCTCCTTTCCCATCCCAAATATATTAATGGTTACACACACACACACACACACACACACACATACACACAAACACACAAATTGTAGCAAAAACTTCAGAAAGTTTCTATCTACTTTTAGTTCGGTTCAACTCTAGCATAGCAAATCTAGTACTTATAGATGAGGGTAGCTTGCAAAGACTTTGGCACGTCTGAATCCATCATGCCTAGTATAGGGTCTAACAAAATGTAAGCAACCAATAAAGAGATGTTTGATGAGTGAATGAGTAGCTTTTTGTTTCTACATAAGCCAAGTAGTCATCTTTTCTTTAATTCCACCATTATAATTAATAGAGTTAAATTGAAATTTACTTCTTTATAAATTTGACCTTTTATAAATTTCTATCACAAAAAAGGTCAAGTATATTTTTAAACTTAACTGTAAATGCTTCTATAATTACCAACAATTCATTCAGTTTTAATTTTAAAATAAATATAGCCTTGAAATATTCTATATATTGCTTCCAGAACTTCCCACAACCCTAGATATACAATTATACCTCCAACTTTTATATATTTCCTTAAAGGGTAAATTAAAAGGTAAAAGGTAAATTAAAGGGTTCCCAGTACAATGTTGTGGTCCGTGAAACAGGATGATGGCCACTTCTAATCTGAACATCTCAACTTGCATTCACCTTTTACACACATCTGGTCTTCGAGAGTTATGACACAATAATTTGAGAAAGCTCATTGGTGCCCTCTTACCTTTGGTCTGTAATACGAATTAATCAAGAAGTTCTCTGATCTTGAAAAAATCAATGTCTTTTCAATCAGAGTTTATAAATTAGGCAGATTTTCCTCATAAGTAGTGTTTTAAATGATGAATAGAATATTGTAATTTTTTAACAGTCTCAAGCATTTTGATCCATAGATAGATGGACCACCGTTCATCTAACTCTAGGATTAGCATTTGCATAAAATTATAAAAGAGAAATCTTCTGGATATATTCAGCTGTAACAATCCATTGACCAGCTAGATCCACAACAATAAATTATGTTTGTGATTATCTTTTGAATTTTTTGAGTTCTAGAAGTTATGACCTTAACAAATTTGAATGATTTCTTCACATATTTTATCTGTCCGTTTCTCTTTCCCCTTTCCTTCCAGTGCTCCTGGGATGCACACTTTGGTATGCTTGAGGATGTTTCATAGTTCCCTGAGAACCAGTTCATTTTTATTTGATATTTTTCCCCCTGTGAACCTTAAAAATAATGATTTCAATTGATCTCCCTTTAAGTTTGCTGATTCTTTCTTCTGTCTGCTCAAATCTGCTATTTAAAAATCACTAGTTTCTCATTTCAGTTATTCCAATTTTTAGATTCAAAATTTCTTATCGTATCTATTGGCTTATTGGTATTCTCAATTTGTTCATACATCATCTTCTGATTTCCTCAGTTATGTATCCTTGGTTTCCTTTACCTCATTGAATATATCTAAACCACTTGATTTTTTTTCAAGTCTTTGTTTAGTAAGTGTGTGCTCCCTTGGGGATAATTTCTGTTAATTTCTTAAGCAAAAATGTCATAGTTTCTTGTTTCTTCATTAGCTGTTGATAACTGGGCCTTTTTAATGTTAGAATAATAATTTTTGCTCTCTGTGTATTGTCTTTTCCCCGAGTTCCTGGGCTTTCACTGCTTCTTGATATGCTGAGTAGTTTTATACTATACTCTGGGCATTTTAAATGTTACATTATAGAAGTCTGAGTTCTAACAGAATCTTTTGGAAGAATGTTCATTTTGTTTTGTCTTTTTAAATATGCAATCAGTCTGGTTAGTTTCAGGCCAGAAGCAGCATCTGTGGGCTTCAGTTAAGAAGTTGAATACTTTTCATAACCTTTGAAATGCTGTTTTGGTGTATCTCCATGGGCCAGTATGGAAACAGTGGCTTTTGTCTGTTTTGTTCTTGCAGTCTTTGTCATGCTGTATTGGGTTTTTTCTGTACTGCACCTTGTGTTAGTAGTGATTTCAATGTGTGTGTGTGTGTCTGTGTGTGTGTGTGTGTTAATCAGGAGGTGGAATTGTATAAGACTTTGAACATAATTCCTTAAATACTAAATTTATCAGTAGGACTAAATTCCTTAAATTTCCTAAATTCCTTAAGGACTAAATTCCTTAAATACTATCTTTTAGGAAAATTCTCCAGAATCCACTCAAGAATAGTTTCAAAGCAGCTTTTCCAAGATGCACATATGGAGAAGTCAGCTCAATTATCTTTTCATGACACAAGCTCAAACCTCCCCACTCAGAACTTCCCTCCTTGAAAAGAAAAAATAATCTCTGATGGGGCACACTGAATTCTGTCTTAGTTACTTTCTCATCACTGGGACATTATATTTAACACTCACAACTTAAAGGAGGAAAGGTTTGCTTTGGCAGATAGTTTGTAGGAGTTTCATTCTGTAGTCATCTGGCTTGAATTAAGTTGAAGGAGACTTAGCAGAGGGGAGTCACAGAGGAGACTCGCTCATGGCATTTCAGGCAGTAAAAAGCAACCAAGGAGGAGGGAGGGAGGGCGTAGACTCTTTCAGTCGATGCCCCCAGTGACTCATTTACTCCATCAGGCTTCATCTAACTTCACACTTAGCTATAAACTCATCAGTAGACCAATCCAAAAGTTCCAACTATGAATCTGTGGAGCTTTTGGGGACATGTAGATACTAACCTTAACAACCACCTGCACCTATACAAAAAGGACAAGAAAGAACCCTGCAACCTTCTCCTTTCCACCATTCAATGAACAAATAACTTGTCTTTCCTATCCCATGAATTCCCCTGATATAAACCTCTTAGGGAAACAGATTTGAGTTTTTATCTCCAGTCTTCTTCATGGTTGTCTCTTAGTAAAAAGTTTTTTTTCTTTTTGCAAAAAAAAAAAAAATCAAACAAAAACAGCAGCTTCCCAGTTTTGACTTCTATGTGCATTTGGCAGCAAGGCTTTTCTTGGATGAGACACAGTATTTGATATCTGGTTGTCTCTATTTCAGTATATCAGTAGCTACTATAGTTCAAAAAATTGCTTCCACTGGTAGAGGATAGTAAATTGGTGGTATTATAATTTTATCGTTTTGTTTTTAAATATTTATTGAAATTATCTTATGAAGTGGTACTTTTATATACAGTTCATATAGGAATGTGAATATTTTCCTTTTTTTGCCAGTTTTCCAGAGAATGCATTTCTTACACATCATCATTTAAAAGTAACCAATTATTATTTTTAGTATCACTATAAATCCTAGATTAAAACACATTTGATAGTTTTTAAACACTTTCAGTTATTATCTTCATCCATTATCACATTAAGCTCTATGCTCCTCATTTTTAAGCCAAGTGGGCAAAACAAGGCACTAGGCAAAACAATGCTGAAATCTACAGCCCCTCACAAAATCTCTTTCCTATTGGCTAGGACAAAGGCCGCTGGAAGATGGAATGTCCCCATTCCAAAGCAGGAGTGGGGCCACTGACTCCTGAGCCCTGTCCTGGTAATCTGTTGGGACCTGTACTTCAAGCAGAAGACTGACAGGGCTCACAGCTCTTGCTCCCCAACCTCTTACCAAACAAGAGCTCAGAATAAGTCTTCTGGCTGATAATAAGTCTATCTCATTTCTCCCCAACAAAGGGGCCACTTATCCCTCTTTGTCAACATACTCGAGACCTAGAGTTAAATCTTCAGTACTCATAGTGGGAGTTGACAGCCAGCTTTCCCTACATGGCAACAGCCTTAAGTTTCTCCATACACTATCATATATTCTCTCATTGGTTCCTGCTGATTCCCTGGTTCCCCATTCCCTTCCTGGGATGGGATCCCCCTTTAAAGCTCCAGAAAACAGGCTTCTTCCAAAATCTCCTTCCCTCTCCACATAATCTGTCCTTTTCATCTTTACTCTTTCCTCTGGTCCCCAACCTCCAGCATTCCCTCATTTTAGATTCAAGCATCATCTCAGAAGAGGCCATTCCTTTAAACACAAGGACTCTCATGCCTTCCCCATCTCAGAATATGGTTCACAGCTACCGTTAAGGCAGCCAAAATGATTTCAGCCAATTGCTCTTTCTTATTATCTTTAAAACCCAAGAATGTAGTGATAGATCCGATCCCTGTTTACTTTCAGCTACCTGAACTCCAGGAACCATCATAGCCAGAATCATGCATCCTGCTGCCACCCCACCTGCTTAGTTAGGCACCACAAAACACTAGCTGTTGCTAAGGCAACCATTTTCGTGTTGCCACATAGCCAGTCCTTTCTACTCAACCACCCTTGCTCCCCCAATCTTACATTTCCTTTCCCCTCACTCGGCCTAAGCCCGTCTCACTCACCTACATTACCCTCCATAAAAATCCAGATCGATCAACTCTGAATGGATACTCCTTTGGAGTTGCTGCCAGCAGTCCCGTCTGGAGCCCTAAATTCAGGCTGGCTGTGTTCTTTTACTTGCTTATCACCATTTTGCCTAACAGCTATTAAAGGATTTATTTCTTTAAAATCCAGTACTTTTTTTGGCATCTGCTTTAGTATCCTCATGCTGACACAACAATGACATGGAGGTTCTATATTCTTTCACTGTGCAGCTCTTTTCTTTTTGCTTCAATTACAACTTTAAATGTTTGTTCTATTTCTTTGTTTTCTCTTAGTCCCAGGTTATATTTCCTTTCTTGATTTATCTTCAACATTTGGCACCTTCTCTCAAAACCTTTTATACCTGATTTTTTCTAATTTTTTTTCCTTCTTGCCTCTATTTCATTCATGAAATTAACAATTTTCCTTATTTTTCTTGTATTCCTTTTAGTCTAAATTGCTTAAGTGATATTCTTTTTTTATTTTCTTTTCTCTTTAAATTTTCTTACTGGATATGTTTCATGTCATGTTTAATTGTCTTATTTTTTAGCTTCTTTGAAATAGTATATAATTATTTTTATTTTCATTTTTTGGTCTATTTTTTTCCGGAGTGTTTTTGTCAGTTTGAAAGTACATTAAAAGTATATTCTGCTACCCATCACACCTTCCCTACACCTTTAGCTCCTTTCTTCCCATTTCTAAATGTCAGTAATCTTATTAGAATCTTATGCATTGTTGCAGATTATTCACACCAGGGAAACTATTTGGTATTTACACATGTGTGACTTATTTATTTCACTTAGGAGTATATCTTCAATATGTATCCATTTTCCTATGAATGGGAAGAACAAAAAGGGAAAAGAAAAAAATGTGAGAGAATGAAAAGATGAAAATAAAGTGTTTGTAGATGGGGAGGGGAGGAGGGGGTGAAGGGAGGGCAGAGGTAAGGGGAAAAAATGAGAATCAAGACGTCATGCAGAGGATCCCTAAAATGTACCAATAAACTCAATAAAAAAGTATATTCTGGCCCTCATTTTTGTTGTTTTCATATTAAATTTGCACTCAATTATTTCCATTGCTTCTTGACATTGGAATTTAGCTTTTGTGAACTTTTAAAAGTAGTATTGGGTTAGAAAATTTAAAAATATATAACTATCTTTTTTCAGAATGTATTTATTTTTACAGAAAATTTGTAACGCTGGTATAGAATATAGAATATTTTCATTCACACTCCACTAAGTTTTTGCTATTATTAACATTCTATGTTACTTTGGTATATTTTTCATTAGTGAGCCAATATTGACACCTTGTTTTAAACTATAGCCCATACTTTATTTAGATTATTTTAATTTCTAGACAATGTCCTTTCATTGTTCTAAGATTGTGTCCCTTTAAGTTGCTCTTTATTGAGGCAATTTCTCAGACTTTCCTTGCTTTTGATTACCTTGACAGTTTTGAGGTGTACAGATCTAATATTTGCAGAATTTCTATAAGTATGTTCTTATATTATGTTTTCCTCATATTTCTTCTGGGTGATGGTGTTTGGGGAGTAAGACTATAGAGGTAAAGAGCCATTCTTGTCACATCGTACCAAGGGCACATGCTATAATCATGGCTTATCATTTATGATGCTAAACAGTCACTTGACTACGATATTGTTGGGCAAGTTTTTTTCATGGTAAAATTTGTTTTGTTTTGTTTTTTACCTTTTCCAGAATATATTATTTAAAAAGAAGTTTGCTTACACAGCTCACACCTAAGCAATGATGTTACAATAATATTGGGGTTTTTCTGTGTGAGGAATTTATTCTCCAGCAAGATTTTTTTTTTTTAAACATTGACAAGTTCCTTTTATTTTCTATTTTTTGGAAATGTTAAAAAAATAGGTATTTGCTTTCAGAGATTTGCTAGCATCCTGTTCAGTTTTACTCCATTGTCAGGTACATCGCCTCTGCTTCTGTCATTTTCCTGTACAGCAGCACTATCTGTCTGCTTTAGTTTTTGTGGGTCTGGTTGCTCTGGACTATTCAGATCACATATTGCTCCTTCCATTACCCAGCGACATCTTGGTCAAAGCTCTTATTTTCTGCCATTCTTTAGTAGATTTTCTGTGTTTGGAAAAATTGTCATTGTGGAGTTTTCTGATCTTATCTCAGATCCATCAGCTGCCCTATTGCAATTTTGCTTTCTTCTGTACAGAATTTATGCCAGGTAGGCATTATGACTATTAGTATTACAGTTTTATAGTTATACTGGTCATTGAGTGTGGTCTTTAAAATACTCCCAATGGCCTTTTAATTTGTCATCCATTATCTCTGGTTGGTATAAGTGATTAAATGTTAAAATTCACAAAGTCTGAGAAACTATACTATACTGTAGTTTTTTTATTACACATCCAGAATACTCCCAGGTCCTCTTCCCATCTTCAGGTTAGTTAGTTTTGCTATGTTCACATACAAAAATACACATGTGTACAAACTTACACACCTCCATTTTAATTTGTCATCCATTATCTCTGGTTGGTATAAGTGATTAAATGTTAAAATTCACAAAGTCTGAGAAACTATACTATACTGTAGTTTTTTTATTACACATCCAGAATACTCCCAGGTCCTCTTCCCATCTTCAGGTTAGTTAGTTTTGCTATGTTCACATACAAAAATACACATGTGTACAAACTTACACACCTCCACATAATATTTCAGTGCAATCATGACCCCTTATGGCCTACACAAGTTCTAAAGGACTACATATTATCATAAAAAGATATGTTTATACAGTGAATGCAAGAATGATTTACATTTTAGAAAGCCAGATATCACTGAAACCTATTTTCCATATCAGTTGGTCAAAATCGAGTAGAAAATTAAAAATTGAAATCACTGCCTATATTTAGTGTAGTCTAATCTGTTATCTAAAATTTTAAGTTCTTTAGGTAATCAAATCCTTCAAATATATATCTTTAAAAATAAACAGAATCCAATCAAACATAAAATTCTATTTTCTAGGGTTCTGAATGAGTTTTCAGATGAGATATACAGAGACGTTTAATCAATGATTGTGGCTAGGATGGAAATCCACTATTGTTCCTTAATTTGCATAATAAACAAACACCTCCTTGAATTCTCTCTGAAAAGGTAATCACATGCTGTACTTAAGTAAACTTGTATCTTTGGTTTAATTTAACTTTAGAAATTATGTTTTCATTAAATCTATTCTACAGCTTTATTCATTGATTTATTTCTTTTAAAAATGCATAAACTACCCATACTAGTAATTATCCTAATTTTAAAAACATAGTCACAATTCAATCATTAGGAAGGGAAGCAAAGCCTCAGTCCATTAGCAGTTGTTTATAATAGCACATCTCAATTGATTAAACTGGAGATTTTTATAGGTCTTGCTTTATAAATTGAGCTTAGTCAAGTAAACATAACATTTGGTAATAGTCTTCACAGCAACTGTCAAAATGACTTATTGTTTTTTCAGTCCTGCATTCCTTCAGAATTAATAATACCTTTGTGCCCTTTATAACACTTATTATTGATGCCATAAAGTTCTCTATATTTAATGAGTAGATGTTTCATTATACTACATAGTTCTGCTTTTGGACAGAAAATTTTTCTAATCTGTTTCTCTTTTCCTTTTGATTGAAGGACTGTAAATATGCAATTAGCACTTGAAGTAGAAGCAAAAAGAAGAAAATATCAGCTGTCAAGATTTCTGTTGAAAGATGCAGCATTCTTTAAGCAAAGAACAACATGACAAAAGACAAAAGCATCCTTGCCAGTGTGGCTGAAAGCTACAAAATATTTAAACATTTAATTTATCTTTTCTTCTAGAAATAATTGTAATCATTACCTTCTATAAAACAGAAATTAATGAAAAGACTTTTTTTTCTAATAACACTAAGGTTAATCTCTCATACATATTCAGTTTTGATTTCTATAGTTAATAGATTTCTGGTATTTTTCAGTAATGAGAAAGTTACTAGCTTCCAAGAATAGCAGAGTCTAAATTTTACAAATCACAATTTATATTTATATAACATCATAATGCTAGGAATGATCAATTAGCATCAGCTGGAACATGTATTAATATTTTTTTAATTTACCAATATAATCTCATAAGTGCCATAAAGGTTACGCTATGATAACTCAAATTGCACTTCAGGTTTCAATTAGCTCTATTTTAGTCTCTTGATTTCAAATGTCTTATTTCTTGTGTATGTTTTTCAGCAGATTCTTTGATATAAAATAGTTTGTTTCATCTCTATATAATAAGCATATCCCCTATTCCTAGAGGAAAGATATCTAGATACTTTGAAGTATGCAAATGTAATTTTACCAGTGATAAATGCACAGTCCTTTTCTAAATATAAATTTATCAACAGTTTATTTTATATTAATCACATTAATCTAACTGTGCACAATATATGTCTATCTTAATTAGATTACATAAATAACCATATAGTTGTATTAATATACATTATTTTACATGTTTTTGAAGTCTTTCAATAAAGTAAATAACTACCCACATATTTACTGTTTTTGATATAAGGAAGAAAAAAAATCTCTGTAAATAAAGACAGACTAATGAGAAGTCATATGCATTTATTTAAGTATTATGTGACATGGTCGTATTGTTAAGGAAAAAACTTTATGAATAATAATTTGTGAATAATCAATAAATTACATTATGAATAATTATTAATACTTTAATAAACATAAATTTGAGTGATTTCTTTTTCTACTAGGTTTGATAAAGAATAGAGAATTTTGAGAAAATGTGATGGGACAAAGGGTGTGTATGAATTATTCATTGAGTTAGAGTAGACTGGGGAAAACTTCGCAAGACCTTTCATTCAAAGTCCCCTTAGTTCCTCTGAAATTGGATATAAAAGTTAAACTGTTTCCCCCGCATCTAGGGAGGGCGCCCATCATGCAAGTATCCTATGACTTTCTTCAGGGAAATTTAGAAAATTGTTCTTGCCACCTGCTGTTTCCCAAAATCCCTTATCTTAAAAATTTTAATATGCAGAGATGTCTTATTTTGGTAGCATTTCTTCAACCTCATATGTAGTTTATGAGGAACAACCTTTTGATTTTGATGAGCTTTTCTATTTCTGTCATTAAAAAATACATTCTTCCTTATTATGAAGAGACAAAAAAATTCTACAATTCCTCTTGTAACTTTATAATCTTACCATCAGTTTCTAAATATTTGATTGAATTGCAACATTGAATTGTATATGCTCTGAGTTAGAGATCCAGTTTTACTGTTCTTTAATGATCCACATTTCTCTTCAACTGTTGCCAAATAACCCCTTTTTCCTATGTTTTGTAATGTCATCTCCTTTACTGTTTCCACAAATAGATGTCTACATTTTTTAAAATTTTTGTTGTTCTGTGACTTATTGGCTTATACTTCTACTTATATCACATTATTTTACCACCATAGTTTTATGGTAAGTTTTATAGATATTATAATAAGATGTTTCTAAATTTGATTGTATGTTTGCTTTTTTAAAAAAATGTCTTTGATATTCGTGGCTATCTTTCCATATTAAATTTAAAGTTTGTGTAGTATTCCTAAAAATCTTCATATGAACCAACATAAATTTGGAAGTTAATTTTGTGAGGATGTGGTAGGAATTGATGTTTTCATAATATTGAATTATCCCAAGATATATCTTTACCTCACTTACTTATATGTTCTGTCATTATGTAAAGCTTAACATCTTGTTTATTCTACATTTTCTTAATATTTAATTTATAACTTACTGTCTAAATTTCATTTCTCCTTATTTTTAGTAGAATTGAGATAAACAATTGAATTTGTATGGCAGTCTTGTATCTGGTTCCCTTGCTTATGTCTCTTTTAGTTGTGAAACAGCCACAAACTATCTAGTACTAAAATGTGAAGAAAACCAGTGCTGACTGAAAAAGAACAAAACAGTGCTGCCATTAATCAGAACTGGAGGACAGACACAGATAAAGTCAGCTGTAAAGTTAACAACATTGTATCTCCTAAGGTCATGATGCAGTTGTAAAATGCCATAAAAACCCCACTTTGAGTAATTATTGCTTTCTCCTCAGTGATGCCCCAGATCAGCTTTGCTGTATTCATTAATTACAGAAGACATCCAATTGCTTACTTCCCCTCCTCCCCTCAAGACAGCCAATCTGTAAATTAATCCCTACATCTTCAAATCCCTCTTTGCAAAAAGCAACCAATGCAGATTTCACTGTTTTCCTTAGATCGTCTTCTCAAACCATCATAGGGGACCCGAGTCTAGCAAAAGATGACTCTCTTTTCTATCTTTTTACCAGCATTCTACTTTTCCTGGAATATTTTCCCTAAATAGAATAAGTGGATTTTATTAGATTATAGGAGAATTGGGCATAACAGGTTATAATGGCTTGCCTGTGGGTTTTCTATGAACATGCTCAAACACTTTTCTAAACATGCTATGTTAGTCTTTTCCTTCATACCTCTCAGCAATTTTCTTTCCCAAGTGCATTGGGCAGGACTCAAACCCTACAATGCTGAACTAAAACAGAGACTGAACATAGCTCTCTGTCTTAAAAACACAATGTAAGAAATCTTCTAGTTCCCTAGAAGTAAAGGAAAAAAAAAAAAACTCATGAAGTTCATCTGGCTTTTTGTCTTAAAGGGAATAAATCAAAGTGTGTGTGTGTGTGTGTGTGTGTGTGTGTGTGTGTGTCTGGTTAAACATGATGTTTGATTTAAGCTTTTATAGATATCCTTTGGTAAGTTAAGGAATTCTGTTCTCTTATACTTGTCATACATAATTGTATCATATATAGAAATTAATTGTATATAGAAACAAGAACATATATAGAAATTAACATCTGAGCTGTATTATGATGTAGTATTTTAAAATACAGTATTGTTTATTATTGTATTTTTAAGTTTTATTTTCATGATAACTAGAGATACTGAGCACTTTTATGAGATTATTAATAAATTGAATGTCTCTTTAAAGAGTTCATTTTGCGTTCTGAATATCAATTCTAGACTGCCAGTCTGATTTGTTTTTTCATTTTTTTCATAGAATTTGAAATAGAAAATATTTTATTTTTTGATAGAGCCCAATATATCAATGTTTTATAGTTTTTGTGCTTTATATAAAAATTACTAACCTAACATAGTCTAATAATTTGCTCCTATTATTAATTACAGAAGATTTATCAGATTTTGGTTTCCATGTAAGTATATTATTCATATTGAGTGAAGTTTTTGTAGTTGATGTGAGATAGAGATCAAATTATATATATCGATTTGTTTAAATATTCTTAAAAATAAATAAATATGCTTTAATGTCTCTATAAAATCTATAAAAGATTTAAATGGACATTTTTAAAAATGCCCATTTTTGTATTTATCTCTGTATATTTCATATTTTTGTTACTACATATTGTGTCATATTTTAGTTCCCAGTTTGTTTGTTGCAGGTATCTGAAAATATAATTGATTATTGTATATTCATATTGTATCCTGAAAATTTCATAAACTCAAATAAAGTAATAATAGCTTTTTTATACATTCCTAATCATTTCCTGATCATGTTCTATTTGAATACGTTTTTACTTTTATCTTTTCATAATTTTTCCTTTTTATCTTTTTAAACCTTAGTAAAAACAGGAAGCACAAGTATGTGAAATAGTAATGGTATAGGCATTCACCCTTACTTGTTTTAAGAGTTTATGGAGAAAATAGCCACTTACCAGTAATATGATATTAGCTGTCAATTTTTTTTTTTTTTTTTTTGTACTGGGGATCAAACTCAAACCTTGCACTTGTGAGGCAGGCGGCGGAACCACTGACTAATCAATCTCCAGCTCTAGCTGTCAATTTTTTAATAGAAACTATTACCTTGAAAAATTCTCTTTGCTTTCTGGTTTATTTTTGTTTTGTTTTATTTTTTAATTAATTTTATTGGTACACTTAATGTATACAATATAATGACAGTCATTATTGGAAATTTGTACCTTTACATAATCAATCTTGGTTCTTATTTTTTCCCCATTCCCCTGCCCTCCCTTCAACCCTGCCCTCCCTATCTACAGAGACTTTGTTTCCATTATTTTTTTGTTTTCTCATATTACTTCCATTCCCTTCTTTCTTTTCTAAGGGTATGGAATGCAGATTTTATTTTCCGAGGGCAGTACCTGCACAAAGACCTTCCGTATGCCTTTCCTTAATTCACACCACCATCCCTATCACCATCTTTAAGCCCTAACAATCATTAATTTTTTCCAACTCTATAATTTTGTATTTTTAAAAAGTTATATAAATGAAATCATGCAGCATGCAACATTTCGATAATCTTTTGCCACACTGCGTAATTCCCTTGGGTTATTCAAATTGTCAAGTGTACCAAGATTTTCACAGACTTTATCTTTTCAAAGTCAAACCATATTTTTTACTTCAGAGAGGATAATTCTGACTTTCACGTTTTTATTTTCTCTGGCCAGAACAATATCCCACTTTAACTATATTTCTTGTGCTTTTGGTTTGTTGAGCTTACTTGAAAATAAAATTTTACTGTTATTCCTATTTCTCATTCGAGGTCTTTACCTACACAGTGTTTAACTATCTAATTTTTATTCACAGATGACTTATGATTTTCATTTTGATTTCGTTATGTTGTGCTTAATTTTTATAGGTTTTATTCCTTTAACTTTTAATCCACTATTTTCCTTTTAGAGTTGAATATTTCATTGTTTAACTTTAGATATTATTTTCATCTTTAGAGGTCATTTTTGTCTTTTTCACAGTTTCTTTTACTTTTCATGATTTTGCTTTTTCCTGGTTAGATAGAACATATTTATAACAACTATATCAATGTCCTTTTTTGTTAAATATGTCATTTCTCTTATTTCTGAGTTTGTTTTCATTATTATACCAGGTATAAAACATATAATATGGCTTCTTTGTGTGTCTCGTAACTTTTAAAAATCATATTCTAGAACATGTTGTTCATATCGGACATTTCTGTAGTCCTTTAAAGAAGGCATGAATTTAATGAAGTTACCTGGAATTTGTCAATTTAGTCACACTGTGTATTATGTTCTAGTAATGTTGTCCAA
>NW_022900917.1:50639196-50642166 GCF_012274545.1 Fukomys damarensis
TATATATATATAATATTTAGTTCAATTAGATCCATTACTGAAGTAAGACCTTTCCAAGAACACAATTTAGTTCCCCATACTTAATAGGATCTCTCCAGTATGACTAATAGCAAGTTTGTGTAAAGCCTGGGAAATTGCTTTCAGGGAGATGTATCAAGATCTTTTGCATATACAAAACATTAATGTATTCCAAGGTTCAAAAGGACTCTGTGATCTGCACTACAACTTCCCTCTGTAAACTTCTCCCATCAAACTCCCTATTCTACAGAGTCAGGCTCCAATGCTAACCTGAACTCAACTCTATTCAGACAGTGCTCTGTTGGCTACTGATTCTCTAGGATGCAGACTAGAAACTACTGGAAGAAAAAATGGTCAGACATAGGCTGTGGTTCTCTATTTCCCTCCTGCTCTGTTTTCATATATTTCAGTTAGTTTTGTATTATGTAGGGAAACCAAGTCCCACAGATGTTAATCATTCCAAAGTGGAATTAATTTATTTTTAACCTGTATATTCTTTTTAATAAACTATCCTTTATTTAAAAAATAATTGTGTAAATCTCACCAAATGAGATGTCCAACTTTCTTGTTTTAAAATATTTTGTCACAATTTATATATTATTATTAAAAACTTGTTGGGACTTAACTCCCATGCTGAGCTTAATTTGTCTTGTTTTAAATCACCTTTAAACTTTTTCTTTAAAGCAACTTCTATTTTAAAGTTTTCATGGTTTTGTAGCCTATTTTCATCTTCTTTCTGTTTTACTACACCTTGCTAAAGTTTTGTCTATTTTATACACCTTTTCCAAGAAATCAATTTTTTAAAATATTATATCTTTGGGGTTTTACGGTCATGTTTCTCTATTTCACTGAGTCTGGTAATTTATATATTATTTATTTTCCCATCTTGTTTTAGATTTTTTCTGCTATACTTTTTTAGTCTTTTATATTTTTTCAATTTCTCTTATTTTTTTGCTTAAAATGCTAAAAAAAGAAAAAGAAACAGCAAGAAAGTTTGAATAGGCAGTTATAACGGATAGGGCTACATAAGCCACAGGTATGTGCAGAAACCCTAACTGGCTAGTACATATAGAAATTATATGTCATTTTCTCTTATCTGGTTGCCAAATATTAGAGAATTATATAATTTCCTCAGTTGATAACTTTTGAGTCTGGGGAACAAATGTACTCAAATACTATGAGAGGATATTCAATTTAGTGCATCTATTTCAGAGCAGGTTCTGACAGTATTTAGAGAAATTAAGAACGAATGTGTCATAAAATGTAGCAGTCCAGTTCCTAGGTATATTCTTTAGAGAAAACCTACTAGAATATAAACTTCTGGCCCCCAGGGGATTTTGTTTCTTTTGCATGCATGCCTTGGCCAATGCATGACATTTACTAGGTGTTTAATACATGTTTGCTGAATTTTTTAATCTTTTAACACAAGTGTTACAAATAGCTACATGTGAAGATAATCATTGTTGCAGTATTTGCAGTAGCAATGAGACCTTCATCAGATTCACCACTGAAAAACAGATCAATGAAATGTGATGACAGTATGGAATGGAATACTGTGATAAGCAGAAATAGTAAAAGTAAAATAACATGAGTAGATCTGTGATAACTAAAAAGTAGGCACAAGTTGAAAGCAATATATAATTTTAAAATAAAAATAGATATAAAATAAAACTTTCTATTTCAAAAGAGGCATACATTATAAGGTCATGAGTTAAAGCAACTGGAAAAGGTAGGGAAATGGAAATGAGAGAAAGAACAGAACATTAAATTTTTGGGGAAAACCAATAAAATAAAATGAAGATACAGAGGAACTTTACAATGACTAGTGGTGGGTGCTATGTCATTTTTACTTTGCACCTTTGGAGTCTATGGGAAAAAAAAGTGTATGCACATGCCATTTTTACTTGTTTTGTCTTTCAAAGAAATACAATTCAATTTACACATGACCTAGTTTTCCAAAGGTGCCTAATATAACAAGATGAGTCTTAGGCTAAGGGAATTGATGATCTGCCCCACACTGGGTATTTCTCTGAGATTTATTTATAGTTAACGTGCTGGCTTGTCAGTGTGTGACAGACAGACCACCTGTTTGTTTAGGTTATACAAATGTAGCATTATAAACAAGGGAATCGTTCTATAAAATGATTGGGGCATTGAGTTGCCATGGAAATAATACACAAAGAGGATATAAATTAGGTATTTTTATGTAACTTGTTAAGTCAGATTGGTGTAGGAACTGGACATTACCATAGACTATGATTGTTTACTTGCCTAGTAGCACACTTAGGAAATGAGCCTGGCCTAAACTAGGTTCCTTTTACAATAAACCGATGCCTGTGTTCACATGGGAGGCATCAGCAACTCTGAAGCTGAGCTGTATGAAGTTCTTAGGCTCTCACCATGTGCCACTACTGTCCTTGCAACATTTTAGGTAAAACTCAAGAGAAGCAGAGATACATGGTGAGCAAGTGAAAGGACAGTGTGCTTTCACTCCTGGAGTATTAAAGAAGGGAGGCCAGAATGTAAAGCGCAAGGTGAAAAGAAGATGGAAAATGAACCTACATTTTAAAGACCCTATTTCAAGCCACAGTTCTTTTTTAGATAAGCACAGCAGTTAGAAGAAGTGAGTTTATTTCTCTACTTAAAATTTCATTTTGCTTATGTCATTTTAGAAGCATCATTTCATATAAAGGAGTCCATTTTACATTAGCAAAAGTTAGTAGCTAGAAAGTGACCGCAACATTTCATTTTTTTAACAAGGCTAAGGATTTTGTTGCATTCCACTTACAATTTTACTTCTTAATTATATGTATCTAATATTTATATATGCACAATTGAAAT
The DNA here is from genome assembly GCF_012274545.1 of Fukomys damarensis. NCBI lineage: Eukaryota > Metazoa > Chordata > Mammalia > Rodentia > Bathyergidae > Fukomys > Fukomys damarensis. The sequence goes on from NW_022900917.1 coordinate 50,642,056, forward strand.
TTTGAAATGGTCAAATCCTTACAGTGTCCCTGCCATGGTACAGGAATTGGTATACTTAAACATATCTATTATATATTTATATATATATATTTATTAAGTATATAAATATAT
>NW_022900917.1:50642223-50696340 GCF_012274545.1 Fukomys damarensis
ATATATATATATATATTTGATACTGGGGATCAAACCTGGGCATGTGTACGAGGGAAGCCCATTATACTGAGTTATGAATCTTATCATAAGTAGTTTACTTTTTTCAAATATAATCTGAACTAAACACCTTACCATCAAAAGAATGTACCTTAGAATGCCTTTAGTTTAGTAGTACAGCACAGTGATTATGCTTAATAACAAGATGTTTCATATTGAAAACTGCTAAAACTATATTTTGAGCATCTTCACCATTAAAATAGTATATGAGAAAAGTGAATTTGTTAACTATATTTGGTCATTTTACAACATATATGTATTACAAAACATATTAAATCCCATGCACACATTTTATGAATTAAAACTACGTTCAAAAACTTTTGACTCATTTTACTTCATTTAATATCTCTTTTTCATAAGTATATAAATACGTTTGATAATAAATATTATAAAATAAAAGATAAGCCCAAGGTACCTTTATTAAAGAAAACTGTTTGTGGTTAATGACTGAAGAGTTACTCACTGGACACAGAGGCTGAGGGAATTTACTGGTTCTCTCCAGAGTGGCAGTGGGAAAGGACCCTGCTCTCAGTTCAGATTCAATATGGCACCACCGCAATGCTGGCCAGTTCTCAGGCTGTCCTTTAAAATTGCATATGGCTGCAATGGCTGTAGCTTCCTTTCTTCTACTTCTGTACTTTATAACAGCATTTACAATGTTTCTGGAGTTGAATAATATTAGTTCTGATTTAGTCTTGAGCCAGTCCCTGTTTCTGGAAAACATTCTGACATTGGGCCTTATTTATTTGCCCCAGGCTTGTGTGAGATGTTCTGTCCCAACTAAGCATTTCAGTTGACAAAAGAGGCCTCTCCTAGAGCAACAATGTGCACAGTCAGAAGAAAGTGTATGTACTGGTGAGAAATACATAAAAGATATTCTCTTTGCTCTCTGATGATCCTGCCAAATGATGATTCTTCCAAATGCCCAAAAGATGATTACTAATTTTCTTATAGCTTGTCCTTTGGATAATGTTGGCGAATTTACAGAAAGTATTTGTGTACAAAGTAAAAACTTTTATTATATATTTTCTAATTTCTTACTTGCATTTTAAAATTAAATGAAGGAATATTCCCTTCAGCTTGGTTTCTTACACTGGTCATGCAGGTATGATCTACTTCTACAATATAAGTATAAGGAGATCTCAAGAAAGCTAGTGTCTATTGCTTTTATAGACCTTAACAACTGCTGTGTGCTTTCATATAATACACTACAGTTTATTTAGTTGTATTTAACTACTCAATTAATAGGCACTGAAGATTTTTCTTTCTCCTTGTCTTCTTCCCTTCCTCTCTTTCCCTCTACCCCTCCTTCCTTCTCTGCCCTCTCCTTTTAGCACAAGCAATGTCATAATAACACTGTTCAAGTACAAATGAATATATTTGTGAAGGATAGTTCTGGTACAGAGCACTGAGATTATTATATGACTCCAAATGGTTTCAAAGTTGTCCACTGATTTACATTCATATCAATTTACTCTTTACTCTCATACCAAGACTCTTGGCTGACAATCTCAGTGCTTGACAATCTTATCAACGCTTGATATAATCAACCTGCAATTTTTGTTAATGGGGACAATTTTAAATGGTATTGTATATTTTCTTCTAATTCTAATTTCCTTGTTTATTATTGAAGAATATCATTTTCAGGATTTTATTGGTCTTTTGTATTTTCTATGAATTCCTATGTATTTATTTTGTTATGTCAGTTAATGTTTTTGTCTTGGTAATATGCAGACATTTCTTATGGATTCTGAATACCAGTTCTTTGTGTGTAATGTAAATCAACAACATATGTTTTAAAATTTAACAATTCATTCATTTATGTCTTTTAAAATTTTAGTATATGATCAAAAGCATATGCTCAGTTTTCCTGTTATCTATCTGCATATATTTTTACATTCTATTTGAGATATTAAAATATTTAGAATCTATAGTGTAAATGGTATGAGGCAGGATTTATCTTCATTTTCTTCTTTATTTTCAACACACCTTTTTTTTTCTCAGTGAGTTTACTGTACGTTTTAGGTATACAGTACAGTTACATTCATCACTGGGATCTTTTACCCCAAAATGACAGGTCTTGGTTCTCATTTTTCACCATACCCCTGCACTCCCTTCACCCCCTCCTCCCTTCCCTATTTACAAAAACTTTATTTCCATTTTTTCATTTTTCTCATATTTTTTCCTTTTCTCCTATTTCCTTTCCCCTACCCTTTCCACTTCCCCTACACCTTTAGCCTTTTCTTCCTATTTCACATTGTGAGCCATAAAGAATGAGAAATTAGGGCCGGGGATTTAGCTCAGTGGTTCAGTGGCCTCCCTTGCAAGAGCAAGGACCCGAGTTCAATCCCCAGTACCAAAAAGAAGAAGAAGAAGAAGAAGAAAAAAATGCAAATTCATAGGAAAATGGATGCATATTCAGGTCATACTCAAGTGAAATAAATAAGTCACATGTGTATTTTCAACACATCTTAATTAAATGTGTGGTCTTTACTGATTAAATTGAGATACACAGTATATTCCCATGTTTGCATGACCTGGAGTCAAAACAAGAGTTTTAAACATTTGTCCCATTATTTTGTAGGGTAAGATCCTTTTTGTCCTATATTAAAAGTCTTGTTTCTATGATTCCATAAAATGTTTTTAAAAGACTTGTCCATTCCATGAGAAATGTATGTGCTTGTGCATGTGCTTGTGCGTGTGCTTGTGCGTGTGTGTGTGTGTGTGTGTGTGTGTGTTGTGTATGTGTGTATACTGGGTTGGGTAGGTTGAAATTATAGACCAACTAAAGAAAATTTAGATTTTTACAATTTTTACAATCTAGATTTCCCAAATATTCACGTTACAGCTCTTTATTTATTCTGATGTTCTTTCATGTTACTAGATACAGTTTTATAGAGTTTTTTTAAAGTCTAGTGATTTCTTGATAGACATTTCCCCTAGGATTTTAACAGTTTTCACTAATTGTTTTTATATTACTTTTTACACAAAAGTATTAATTAAAGTATTTATCATAATAGACACAAAGATAATGTACATAAGATAACCCTATATATTGAATTTCACAAAGTACCCAGTTAAATATGCTATTACTAACACTTTGAAGTCTATGCTATGCTTAGATCATATCCTATTCCTCATGAATATCTGATATATTGAATTCTTATAGCATACATTAGTTTTATCTGTTGCTGTCATTTATATAATAGGAAGGATACTGTATCTGGCTTGTTTTAGTCACAGCATATATGTTTTATCCATATTCTTTCAGGTAGTTGTGGACATTTCAATCTATATGATTGCTATATTATGTTCCACTTTATTAATATATAATAATTTATCTTTTTAAAATCTACATTTTGTATCTTGGTAGTGTAGTTTTAATCTATTTTAAGTAATAGTACATTGAATATTCTAGTCAATTATATCCAGTAAACATTTATGTCCTTCATGTGGGGTATTACTCAGGACTAAAATTTTTGTTGTATCACTGAAATATAAGGTGATATCTCAAATAGAATGGGTGTTTAAAAAATTATAGTAAAAGACAAATTTTCATAGTCCTCATGATGCTCTCCAAAGCAGTTCCAGGAGTTCTCTTTTGTGAGTATCTTCAGTTGCACTGTCCTTACTGACTGGATGTCCTGAATTGACTCAAAACATTTACCTTTCATAGTCATTTTGTCTTCAGGGAAGAGCCACAAATCATCCACTGACCGATCCAGTAAAGTACGTGACACACTGTGACATTTTCTTATTTGACAGAAATTGCTGCAAACATTTTAAACAGATTAAGCATGCATTTTGAGGCAGCCATGAGGAGACATTGATGAAGGAAGACTTCAAGAACTGCTTCAGAAAGTTCCAAGAATGAAGGAATACTTGTGTTCCTGAAGAAAGAGTGTAGTGAGGGAGATTAGTGGTAATTTGTCTTTTATTAGATTCAATTTTTTAATATTTAACTTAAACATTCAACATATTTTCTGGTCATATCTCATATAGATCTTCATCTTTAATCAGCCTCACCATTACATTTTCCAGAATGCTTCTACCAGTTTGCACTCTCACTACCAATTTGGTGGATTCTGTTTACTTTATGTCCTGATGACAGCTGGCATTCTTATATCACAGGAAATCATTACAGTTGATGCCTAATAAAGCCAATGTCTAATAAATTTGAGCTTCTTCTCATATATTATTGTCATATCAGTTAATCCCCTTGTAAAATAGCTGTTCATGTCCTTGTCATTTCAAAGTTGTTTTTCTCTTTTTCTATATAATTTAGAACTCTTTTTATAGTTGTCTGTCGCTTTATTGACAGAGATGTGTTCTGAGGCCATGTTGCTAGGCAATTATTCTGTGCAAACATGATAAAGTATACTCACACACACCTATGTAGAATATTCTAATCCACACCTAGCCTGTACGGTACATCCTATTGTTCCTGGGCTACAAACCTGTACATTGTGTCACCATACTGAACACCACAGGTAACACAATGGTATTGATATATCTAAGCAGATCTACATGTAAAAATACACATAAAGATATAAAATGTGTTACACCTGAGTGGTACACATTACTAGTGGAGCTTGCGTAACTAGCAGTTGCTCTGAGTGAGACAGTGTGTGCTGTGTGAATGTGAAGTCTTAGGGCATTACTGTGCACCACAGTCCACATTCTAAACATCGTCTACTCAAGACACACTAGATTATGAAAAATATTTCTTTAACAATAAATTAACCTTATCTTATTGCAGCTTTTTTACTTTATAAGCTTTTTTTTCTTTTTAAGTTTGTGGCATTTTTTTGTAATAGGACAGCCCAAAACAAATATTGTAGAGTTGTACAGAGACATTTTCTTTTGTATAACCTTCTTCAATAAGCTTTTTATATCTTTAATTTTTCTCTTCAATTTTGTAAAAATAAAAGTTAAGACACAAACTCATCAACAAATTTGGTCCACACAATATTGAAACCACCAACATTGTCTTTCACCTTCACATCTTGTCCCACCGGAAGGTGTTTGGGGTCGTAAAGTGTCATTCTTCAGAAATATGTCCATAGGGTTTTGGGTGCTTTGTTTTTCTCATCACAGTTTTGACTGTAATCAGATAATCCACCATGAACACTTCTCTCTATTAAAGACAATTTTCGGGTGTTAGGTCTATGCTTTTAAAATTTTTAAGGCACTTGTTGCAGCTTGTAGAAAACTTCTACATGCTGTGAATTCTGAGCATTTTTTCTTTCCCACAGTTGCCTTTTCTCTTGGTTTTTCTTCAGGTATAAATTTCTTTCCAGTTCCAATCATTCCTCATTAGTTCCTCAAAGTCATCCTAATTTTCATCCAGGGTAAAGGCTTTTAATATCACAACCACAGTCATGTTTTTTTTCTGCAACCGGCTAAAACTTGGCAAGCCCTCAGGAGTCGTGAACAAACCTCTGAAGTATCTTGTCCCAGGTGTCCTTCATGCACTCTTCGATGCCCTGAGCCCAAGCAAGTCACTTGATGCAATCATGATATTGTTTTCTTCTCAGTGTCTCATCAGTGTCTTCTGCAGTTGCAGTAACAGCCTGGGAAAAGTTCTTTCTTGGGTAGTAGACCTTAAAAGCTGCTTTAACTTCTTAATCTATTAGTTGGATCAATGAGGTGGGGTTTGATGAAAGAAATACCACTTTGCTTTTAGGATTAATATTACCAATACATTAAGAAGACTGGGAGCATTGTCAGTAATAAGTGAAATTTTCAAGGGTATTTTATTTTCTAACAGTGCTCCATTTAACTGTCACAGGAACTCAGAAAGACATATTGAAGATGAACTGGGTTATGCATGGATTTTTATTGCTTCTATAGTGCACTAACAGTGTGAACTTGGTCTTCACTGTGCCAAATCTCACAGGGATTTAATTCATAGCATGAAACAAGTCCTCTAAACAGGACTGTTATCCTGTTCTTCAAAACCTCAAAACCTGGTTTTGATTGGGCTTCCTAATGACTAAAATTCCTGCCAGGGGTCCATTTCCAGAAGAGGAAACTTTCATTCATATTGAAGATTTATTGTCGCAAATAATTTTCCTCCACAACCAATTTATCTAATGTTTCCAGTAATTCTCCAGCTGCCTTCACTTCAGCATTCATAGACTCACTATTCACTCTCACATTATGTAATTAATAATTCTTTAACCATTTAAACTACTCACAGATAGTAGTAAGTTTTTGTTTTGTTTTGTTTTGGTACCAGGGATAGAACTGGGGACCTTGCACTTGAGAGGCAGGCGGCACACCACTGAGCTAAATCCCCAGCCCAATAGTAATAAATTTAATAACACTTTCTGATCCACTCTTTCCTTCCAATAGAGAAACAAACACATTTTTGGCTTTGGTTGTGGTTTTCTTGGCCCTGATGTAATACAACCCTGTCTGGTCTTCTGATCATTAAAAATTTGTTCATATCTGAAAAGGACCCTTTTCTATTTTTAAAATTTAATTCATAGTCTTCAAGGAAGCAGATCTTTCATTTGTTCTTTTAAAAAATATTTATTTAGTTTTTATTAGTGCATGTTTTTTTGTACATATTGCTTATATTCATTGTGGGGAATAGATTACATGTACATATCTTAGTTCTTATTATTACCTTCCCCTGCTGCCCTCCCCCCTCCTTCCATCTCAGAATACCCTTTCAATCTATCAAAATCTCTCTCCCTATTTCCTATTATCTTTTCTTTCGATTTTTATATTATGTAAGATGCTATGTGATATTTAAGCTTATGTATCTCATTTATGTCACTTAATGTTTGGTTCTTGTTCTTCAAGACTGTAGCTGGAATGGGATTACCTTTCTGGTGGAATGGAACATATCTGAATGGTAAAAATTAATCATCACCAATTTTCTATCTGTATGGTCCTTAATCACTTTTGTTTCCAGATTAAGCAGTGTATGTGGACTCTTATAGGTAAAATTGGCAATAGATTTGCACATTTAAGGGCCATTATGGCTAAAGCAACATGATACTAAGTCAAGAACAGGAGAAAAATTATACAACCAAAAGACTTGGTAACATGATATACATGAGGGTGTTGTTGGCATAATACGACAAATTTTACAGTAAACGTTTTATAGTAGGAATACAATTTAGAACACTGATCAAAAGAATTACATAGTACTATAATCATTTATCTTTATGAAACATTATACTGTACATAATTATATGTTCTGTACAAATGCAATGACTGGCAGTGCAAGTTTGTTTACATCACAACACCATTACACATGAGTACTACATTACACTATGAGTCACGATGGCTACAAAGTCACTAGGGGATACAAAGTTTTCAGCTCTATTATAATTTGTGAGCCTACTCTGCTCATTAAGCAGTATGACATTTATTTACTATGGCTTTTCCCTTGGATTTACACATTGTATCCAGGTTTAGCAGTTGGTTTTTCACTAGTAGTAATGTCTCTTAATGAACTGAAGTTCTTAGTTTTAAGGTAGGTCAATTAAACATTTCCTTTCTTTTTTTTTTTTTACATAAACAGGTCATATGCTAGCATTGATGCTCTGTGACCTAAGTGGTTTTCAGTAAATATACTGCATTAAAATTAAAAATTAATTTAAAAAAGCAAGAGATCCACTGCAGTGGACTCATACTTCTTGCAATAGTTCCTGTCCTTCCTGAAGTTTTACTTGGCAAAAATGTTCTGGATGTGGATCACAGGGTAGAGCATCTTCTTGGTCTCCATGACCACCTACTTGGCCTTAAAAGTGTGTGCCATGGAGCCATATACAAGGCACTGCTTCCAAATGAAAAGAGTGCCATGACAATGAATCCCATGAAGAACGTGGACTGGGCTACTAGTCTGTGCCCTTTTTTTCATCTCAGCAAAGTTCTCCTTGAAGTGGAAGTGATTCTCCAGACTTTTACACCCCTGGAGGGATTGCTCCAGGAGGTTTCTTCCTCTTTCAAGGCCTCCTAGCCAAAGGCAGGTGCTTAGCCTGGGCTGCAATAAGTGACAGAGTCAGACCTTCAACACAACTGAAAGAACATCGGTGTTACTCTTCACAGCACCCTTATGTGATGGTGGTAGACATGCTAGGGTGCATATTATAGCACTCACTTGACAGTTGGGCTGACTATCCATGGCAAAATCCTGCCATGGCTATAACCTTCTATATCCAGTAACCAGAAATAGGAAGAGAGGGAGGCAATGCAACCCAGTACTACAGGATAAAGGAACTTTGTTTGAGTTCTAGTTTTTCTTTTAATTGTTCCTTCTAACATTTTTCTCTTAAATATTCCTCTAAAGCCTTTATTGCTTTACTTTTCATATCTGTATCTTCAATCTATTTGACACTGATATTTTGCACATGGCAAAGTGGTGATCAAGTTTCCTTTTTTTGCGGGTATGGTTGGTACATGCTCATAATGCCAGCATATGGGAGGCTAAGCCAAGAGGATTGCTGCAGTTTTGAGGTCACCTTGGGCTACAGAGAGACTTCAATGCCAGCCTGAACTATATAGCCAGACCTGGTATCAAACAACAAAACTTTATTTTTTTCTTGTATGAGTATCCAACGTATCTATCACCATTTACGAATCAGACCACACTTTCTCATATTACACTGTTGCATCGTAGTAGCCATAAAGTTTGATAAAAAGAACAGTGACTACGTGGGGGTCTGTTTCTAGACTCTTTTGGGGTCTACTTGTCTGTGTTAGGGCTAATACCGCATTGCTTTAGTTAATATAACTTCACAAAAGTTCTTGGTGTCAGTAACGCTAGTCCACTGACTTTGTTCTTCTGCCCTTAAAAGTGCCTTAGCTAGGAGATATGACGTGGCTGACTAGAAGTGGCGTCCCATCATAGATACTCAGAAAGGATTCATCCAAATACAGGTACTCTGAAATGGGAGAGGAAATCACACCCATAAATAGAAAAAATAATAATTTGAAATGTGATACATGTAAATCAATCCAAACACTATCTGGATAATTGAAAAAAACATTATGGTTAGTTTGCACCACTCTTGCCCTCACTGCTTCCAGGGAGCAGCCATCAAGAAAATGTCCAAAATAGTCTGAGAGAAAGAACTAGTTGCAGAATTCAGACTCTTGGGGCAGACTGCATCCATCAGCCCTCTCTCCTGGCTGCCACCCCAAACACTGGGGAATGGTGTGTCCCAGCACTTCTCCAGCCCTCATCCAAGGCAAGCGAAGTCCCCTCTCCCAAGCATCAACTGGTACCCACCTAGTCCACCAGCCAGAACACAACATGGCTCATATCCTTGGATTCAGAGGAAAGGGAGCAGGACTGAACAGTTGTCTCGGGGTAAGCTCCTCTGTTCTCTCCACAAAGATTAGAGAAATTTGAGTTAGCAGGAAATCCTGAAGAGCAACCACTGTCACGTTTGGGTGGGTGGTAGGGGAAAGTCCCTAAATTAAGATTCTGTCAGCTGGAAAGGGGAACTCTTGAGACAGGCTCAGTTCAGGACTTGAGGACAAGGGAAAACCCAGACAGGCTAAGGATAGAACTTCTGATGACAAACTTGTCTGAGAAAATCTTACACTACAGCACAAGGTGTCCCCCAGCACAAAGGGAAATGAAAATCTGACTTTGGCAGAAGATAAAGGAGAGCTCTGTTTCAGGAAAATTATGACACATCCTTCTCCTCTCAAAATAATTGAGGTGGCTGGATGTTGGGATAGAGAAAAAAAAAAATACTGCAGCTAACCATCCCCTAAGAACAGCTTGAATCACAGAGGCCAGCTCAAAGAAGATGACATCCTTGAGCCTCTACAGGCAGGCAGGCAGGCTGGCAGGCTGGTACACACAGGTACAGATGGGAAGTTGGCATGACTGCCTACAAGCAAACTGTGCTTAAAGCAAGAAGGGAACTGTGCAGACAATCAGGCTTTCTGGCTTAGTGGATACATGGAAATTGCATGTAGGTCTCTTGCTGTTATGTTTAATCTGGGTTCCAATCAGATTTTATGCTTTATTTAAATATTTTACCTTTTTCTTTGCTTCATTTATTTGCACACACACTCTCTCTTCTGCCCATCTCGTTTCTTCAATTCTTAGTCCTATAACAATATTATTTTTTAGTTTTTTACTTGTTTCTCCTACTTTTTAAATTCTTCAAGTTTTTGTTCTATGTTTATTCTTCTCTTTCTCATACCTTCATATCTTCTCTCATATTAGTCCTCTGACTTCTCTATTCTCTTGTTTTTGTTCTTTCTAATTTAACCTGTCCACTTATCTTCCCGTGCTTCTCCTTCGTCTTACAGGTATAAAATATACGAAGAAATTCTGACAGCCTTGCAGCTTTTCTCAATCTTAAATTTTATCTCCCTTGTCCTACATTGCACCCCTGCAGCCACAAATATCTTCTTAAATTCCTCAACACTTACTCTTTACTCCAACTATAAAAGACCTCCAACACAGTTGGATCCCCTAGTTAATTATTTTTTATCTATTATCATTTCTTTTATTCACTTATTCTTCTACTGACTTAAATCTCTTTTTCACCTATCCCTTAAACTCTGCCTTTACTTTTATTACCATATCATAGAAAACCAAATAACTACTAATCAGAATATAGTGTAGACTGTATAGGGTAATGATAAAGGACTAAAGTATAAATGCAATATTTAATATATTTATGCAATGTATGATCAAATTTCTTGAGGCTGTTATAATCAGTAGTAATTCTTTCACAACACAGTAATGAAGTCCAAATTATTTAAATTGAATAGCTGAAGGAGTAAATACTATCTAGGGTCAAAGAAAGCCATGCACACAACACTTGAAAGCAGAAATCTCACTAAAAAGGGCTTCATATCAATTACCATCTCTGCTCACCACACTTGACCTTAATGAAATATATATATATATGTATATATATATATATATACATATACATAATAAAAGGTAATAAAATGTCCCTAAGATCTCCAAACTCTCTCAAGGCACATCCATGGGGCACTGATGGAGGAGACAGCAGGCACCAGGTAGCACAGCTGTATGAACTGCTCAAGAGAGGTAAAGAAACTTGGTGATTTCAAAGAGGTTATAATGCAAAAGATAATGGAACTAACATACAAAATGATGAATATATGTATAGAAAACAAATAAAAAATTAGAAAGAGCACCCAAAACACTTCAAAACATGCATGGCAAATTGGCTAAAGATATAGACTCTATAAAAATGTGTCAGAAAGAAATACTGGAAATAAAAATTGTATACAATTCATAAATTATGCAAATGACCAATATAAAGACAGGGTTTTTGAATTGAGGAAAAATGGTATATTATGTTAAATTATTCAGAAGAATTAAAAATGTGAAGAGACAGGACCTGGGATTTGGCTCAGTAGTTCTGCTGCCTGCCTCGCAAGCACAAAGGCCCAGTTAGATCCCTGATACAAAAAAAAAAAAAAAAAAAGTGGGGGTATTCATCTAACAGCTAATAAACACTAAGAAGACCAACATATGTCTAGTTGGAATTAGAGAAAAACTAGAAGACAGTGAACATGAAATAAAAATATTATTTACAGAAATTATAGCAGAAATCTTTCCAAATAGGAAAGATTTCAAAATACAAGTAAACAATATTCAAAGATCATGAACTTTTATTACAAAAGTAGCTCCTCCTAACACATCTTAGTAAAAATCTCATCTGTTCAACAAAAAGACAGAATCTTAAAAGTTATTAGAGAAAAGCAAAGAATTTTGTATAAAGATAAACCCATTAGGATTGCAGCAGGCTTCTTAACATAAACTTTAAAGGCAAAATATCCTATTGTGAAGTATGTCAAGCCCTAAATGCAAACCATTTCCAACTCTGACTAATAAATTCTATAAAACTTTCTTTCAAAATAGATGGAAAGAGGGCCGGGGATTTGGCTCAGTGGTTCTGCGGCCTGCTTCACAAGCATAAGGGCAGAGTTTGATCCGATCCCCGGTACCTAAAAACAAAAACAAAAACAAAATAGGTGGAAAGATAAAAGCATTTTATAACAAAGAACACTTTCAGAGATACAAAAAAAAAACAAACTAAGACTCTAAGAAATACTCAAGAATATCCTAGAAAGCTGGGCGTGGTGGTGCATGCCTCTAATCCCAGCACTCAGGAGGCTGAGGTAGGAGGATTGCTGCGAGTTCGAGACCAGCCTGGGCTACATAGTGAGTAAAGGTCAGTCTCAACTACATAATGAGACCCTGTCTCAATGTTCCCCCTCACAAAGAAAAGAATATCCTGGAGAGAGATAATAAAGCCAACAAATCAAAAAAATTTGGAAGGAATGAATATATCAAATAAGGTAAATGGTTAAAATTAGGGAAAATAAAGAAGTCATCAACAGAAAAAGAACACAATGACAAATATATCAATACCTTTTGGTAATAACTGTCAATGTAAACAGACTCACATTCCCAATTAAAAGAAACAGATTTGCAAATTGTACAACAAAAGAGATCCAACAGTCTATTGCATTCAAGAAACTCATCTAATCTAAAAATAAATTTATAGACTAAATATCAAAGGATGGAAAGTAATAATTCATATACCAAAAGCAAGCAGGGGTAACAATTTTATTATCAGTCAAAGTAAACTTCAAACTAAAACTGATCAGAGGGGCAAAGATCATTATAAAATAGTTAAGGGAACAATTCAATAGGTGAGTTAACACTTGTAAATACATATGCACCAAATATTGGAGCACCTAACTTCATGAAACAAATATTATTGAACACAAAAGATCAAACAAATACCAACACAATCATAGTGGGTCTCCTAAATTTACCACTTTCACAAAGACAGATCAACTGAATAAAAAATCAACAAAGAAATATATGAGCTGAACCACACCTTTTAACAAATGGACTTATTAGAGGGGGTGAAGGGAGAGCAGGGACAAGGGGAAAAAATGAGAACCAAGACCTGTCATGTAAAGGTACAAGATCCCAATAATGAATGTAACTGTACTGTATACCTAAAATGTACCAATAAACGCAATTAAAAATGGACTTATTAGATATTTATAAACAAATTTATAAACTTTTACCCTACAACCACAATATATATATATATATTCTCAACAGCACATGGAACTGGTATTAAAATAGATCACATAGTAGTACACAAAGCTTGCATAATTAAGTGCAAAAGAATCAAAATCACCACATGTATATTATCATTGTACATTGAAACTAGAAATCAACCACAAAAAAAAAAATCCACAGAAAATGTATACAAACTTGGAAACTTAACATACTCTTGAAAAATCAATGGGCTACAGAAGAAATCAAGGAAGAAATTAAAGAATTTCTGAAATCAAATCGCAATGCTAGTACAACACAAGAAAACACAGGGATCGCAATGAAATCAGTCCTAAGAGAGAAGCATATTGAAGTCAATGCTCACAAAGCACAGGAAGCTCAATTAAATAGCCTACTCATGAACAAGATGCATGAGAAACAACAGTACAGACCCAAATTTAGTTTAAGGAGTTTAATCCATAAAGATCAGAGCAGAAATTAATGAAATTAAGACTAAAACAAAGCTATTCTTAAAAAAATAAATAAAACATAAATAGTCAAACTGACCCAAAGAGAGAAAACACTCAGATCAATGAAATTAGAAATGAAAAAGTCAACATCACAACATCAAACACTGACAAAATTGCAGATTTTTAATAACTAGTATGAAAAATTGGAATCTATCAAATTGGAAAATCTTGATAGATAAATCAGATTCAAATTGGAAAATCTTGATAGATAAATCAGATTCCTAGACATAAAAATTACCAAAACCAAACCAAGAAGACATAAATTCTGAACAATCTAATAATAAGCAATGAAATTAAGGCAGGAATACCAAACCTACCAGTTTGAAAAAACCCAGGACAGGACTTATTCACTGCTGAATCCTACAAGATCTTTCAGTAGATTGTAACACTAAGACTCAAATTCTGTAATGCAACTGAAAGGGAAGTAGTGCTTCCAAATTGATCCTTGAAGGCAGTGTCACTCTGATTCCCAAACCAAAGACCTAAGTAAATATTCAATTAAAGGACGATCTTCTTAATGAACATAGATGCAGAAAAATTTAATAAGATATGGGCAAGAAGAATGTAACAAATAATCAAAGAGATCATAGGCCATGACCAAGAAGGCTTCATCCCAAGGTTGCAAGGATGTTTCAACATAGGCAAATCTATAAATGTGATGCATCATATAACAGATGCAAAGATAAAAACCATGGGATTGTATCAATAGGCATAGAAAAATCTTTTGACAACATTCAACATTTATGATTAAAAACCCTGAAGAAAATAAGTATAAAATGACTTAATTATGATAGAATCCATCTATGACAAAGCAAATGCCAGCATCATATAAAGAATCTATTTCATTTAGGAAAAAAAAAAACCTTTAACAATAGCAACCAAAAAAAAAAATAAATAAATACCTAGGAAGTAACCTAACCAAGGAAGTAAAGACTTTACAATGAAAACTACAGTACTCTGAAAAAAGAGATTGAAGAGGACATCAGAAAATTGAAAGATATCCCTTTTTTTTGGATAGGCAGAATCAATACATTAAAATAACCATACTTCCAAAATTGATATGCAGATTTACCACACTCCTAGTCAAAATAACATCATTCTTTACATGATGAGAGAAATCAGTCCTCAGATTCATATGGAAACAGAAGAGACCCATAATAGCAAAGCCAATCCTGGGTAAAAAGAGCAAAGTGGACGGAATCACAATCTGTGTTTGCAGATCTTATATACCTTCCATGAGTTTCCTTATTCTCTACTAATTTTTGAGATGTGTCTTAAAATATGTCACTATAATTGATGCTTTTGGTGATTCCTCCTTTTAGTTAGGTAATGTTTGCTTCATATATTTTGAAGTTTTACTTTTGGTTACAGGTAGATTGTGATGTTGTCTCATTAGAATAACTTCTTTAAATGTCTCCTTAAATCATCAGCTCTAGCAATGTTTCTTGATTCAAGTCTATGGTGTTTGATAGTAGTCAACATAAATAGTGAAAGAGATAACATTTTACTCCTTTTATAAGCTAAGTTAGTCTGTCATAGTTACATGAATACTGAAAAGAAGACAAAAGATTCCCAATTTAGAGATACAAGATTCTTGCTCACAGCTCTAGCAGTAATCAAAGTATCAGAAATTTATTGCTTTATTTCCTAAACTTTTATTTCCACAGGGCCTTTAAATTCACTGGATACTACTGAAAGTTTAGTCTACCCAAATTACCATGTACTGTGAGTTTACTTCTGTGAATCAAAGGTCCAATTGATCTAGCAATTTTACTTCAAGTACTAAATTTAACTTCAGGAGAAGTGTTTACTTCATTTGAACTTAATCGAGCTTCTTGAGGCTTTTTATCATTTGTGAAAAATGTTCATGTTCTGTAGATGCTTTTGATTTTTGATTATTCAATTTTCTATTAATTCTAATTTTTAGCTCTGCCTTATGTAATTTATAATACTTTCGATTACTGAACCTCCTTAGGTTTATATAATATCACTTGGCTTTTGTATTAAAGCTATCTTTTATACACACTTATAAATATTTCTGCTCAGAAGACAATTCCTACCTAATGTTTGTCTTTGGGCTTAGAGGGTGGAAATGAGTCTCTGCCTTTGCTTAATCAGCTACTACAGTTGTTAACTCTGCTTTTGTCTGAAGAGTTCCTTTTGCTCACAGTCTACCATTGCTTGGTGTTGTTCAAACAAGCAATAACCTCTTGGTGTTGTTCAAACAAGCAATAACCTCATGTGGCAGTGCAGAATAGTGGCCTGAAAAGTGCCCAGCTGTGCAGAACACACTGGAAGGCATAATCAACTATTATTTTTAAAACTCTTTCTGATTTATTCCTTGCTCTGAAGCACTAAGTGTTCATCTCACCTTTGATCTATGCTATATGTATATAGCATAGAGAAAGAGAGAGAGAGAGAGAGAGAGAGAGAGAGAGAGAGAGGTGAGTGTACTGATGTTGGATGTTATTAGTCCACCCTCTTAAAGCCAAATCCCTCAAGTTAATCAATAACTGATGGCTCAGTTATTCATTAAAGAAAATTAGACTCTTCTTCTAAATCCTGTTTTCTATATTGTTTAGTACAGTTTGAACTTCTTGTGTCAAAAGCTATTAAATATTTGATTGGCATTCTTTCATGTAGCATGAATATTATATAACACTATATAAGTCATTTAAGTTTTCTTTGGTAATGTGGCTATGCTACCCTTTCAGAAAACACAGCTCATCTTTAATTTTTAGATGATACCAAACTGGTGAGTGAAATCTAACATCACCTATGATTAGCTACATTTTTGCATGTAAAAATTAAAAATTCTTGGTTATTTCTGAAAAAAAGTGCATTTATGGACTGATTTAGGGGAATTATTCTTATGCTCTATCCCTAGTTATTTTGGGAGATAATCTGGTAATTCAGAGATTATGATTAGGCTTTTGTTATAATAAGGTCTCCATTTTGGAGTCATCTGTTTCATTTCTAAAACCTACATTCTAGAAAATAAGTCAATTCATTTTTCTTAGGTTTTTTATTTTTAAAAAACACATTCTTAGATAGTTTTTTCAGTTATCTTTCTTTTCAATCCTTGGTCTCTGGAGGTTTTTGAAAGCTTTACTGTGAAAGATAGTATGTGCAAAGACTAGAAACACATGCATTTCTTGCTTAATATTGACTGAAGTGTTGACAGTTTGAGGTAGATGTAGTTATATTAAATTTAGTCAGGTATTGCGATTATTTGAGTTCAGAAGACCCAGCTGTATTTAATTTAAATTTAACCAGAAAAAGGAAAAAAAAAGAATTCAAATGGATAGACAGTTTTATAGGAGATGTTTATTTTTGAGACTATTAGGATTGACTGGCAATCTAACATGAAGGAAAAGCAAATAAATGCGCAAACTGGAAAGAAGAATAGAAGGAATATTCATTTTGAAATATCTGACAGCTTCAGAACAGCAATGCTCACAGATTATAAGTTGAAATGATTTTAAGAGTTTAAATCGAAGGTACAAGGTAGAACTCTACACAGCTATTATAGGTGAGTATATTCTGCATATACAATCACATTGTATATAAATGTTTTTGTATAGAAAATTTGCTTCTTTATATTTATGAAAGAAGTATTAGGCATTAAGAAAGAAGAGAAAAATGGTTTCAGTAGAGGTTAGAAGTGTATAGCAGAGAATTCTTTCTTGCCTTTACCATTAAGGCATCTAGTCATAGACTGTCCATCATCTCGCCACCTCACAGCCTTCCCAAGATTTTTGTGTCTGTGTTACTATTAGGCTCCATTTTTCCAGCTGATATGTGCAGAGAACTCTCTTTTGTCTTTGTAAATGCATACGTAGGCATACACCAAATATAGATATGCATATCTGTTTTCTTTATGCCAGTATAGACTACTTTCTTTTCTTTCCTGCCCTATATATTAGGTCTCATTCAGGAAAAGTTGGTGAAGTTTAAAAGTCTTTAAGCTTCAACTGATTCTAATCAGCTCTCTAAAACAACATGCAAGAGCAGAGCAAAGTTTATAAATTTAAAAGTGTGATGTTATTTGTCTGGCCCCATACTTCCCATTTAAAGCTATTAAGTTGAATTGTCTTAATTTCAACTTTATCTTCATTTATTCTCACTTCTCAATTATGTAATACAAGTAAAAAAAATTTAAAGATGTATCTTTTCATTCTATTACCCATTCTCAGCTACATTAAACATAAAAGTCAAACATCAATTTAACACCAATCAGACATTTATTCATATCTCATTAAAATGTTATTATTCAGTAATCATGTTTTTAAACGTTAAAAACACAAAATAGGGTTTACATGCAAACATACTCAAGATAAGCCAGCATCAGCCCATTTAAAAAAAAAATACCTAGCTACCTCCAATATTCTGACAATTTCATTCACTCATTGTGGTCTATTTACAATTCCATCTTTCCTGAAAAAAAGGTTCTTCCTCAGGCATAATGCCAACATTCCTTCTGCTTCCTCCAATTTTTTTATTGAGTTTATTTGTACATTTTAGGTATACAGTACAGCTACATTCATCATTGGGATCTTGCACATTGACATGACTGGTCTTGTTCTCATTTTTTCCCACACCCCTGCCCTCCCTTCAGCCCCTTGACCCTTCCCTCTTTACAAAAACTTCGTTTGCATTTTTTCATTTTGTCATATTTTTTCTTTTCCCTTATTTCCTTTCCCTTACCCTTACTGCTTCCCCTACACCTTTAGCCCCTTTCTTTTATTTCACATTGTCAATTATACCATTTGGATTTCATTTACATATTTAGTTTTTCACACCAGAGAAATTATTCATTATTTACACGTGTGACTTATTTATTTCAATTAAGAGTATGACCCCCCCAAAAGAGTATGACCTCAATATACATACATTTTCTTATGAATGAATCAAATTTCTCATTATTTATGGCTGAATAGTATTCCATTTTATAGAAAAACCATGTCTTCTTTATCCAGTCTCCAACTGATGGGCAAATGGGCTGTTTCCAAGTTTTAGCTATTACAAACTGTGCTGCTATAAACATGGGTGCACATATGTCACTGTGGTATGATTCTTTTAATTTTGGTGGAAGGATCCACAGCACAGGGATGGCTGGGTCAAATGGAACCTCTAATCCTATTTCTGTGAGGTATCTCCACACTGATTTCCATAATGGTTGCACCACTCTGCACTCCCACCAACAACGGAGAATGGTTCTTTTCTCCCCATAACTCTGCCAACATTTGTTATTGGTTGCTTTCTTGATAGCAGCCATTCTTCTGGAGTGAGGTGGAATCTCAGTGTTGTTTTCATCTGCATCTTTCAAATAACTAATGATGTGGAACATTTTTTCATATATTTATTTGCTTCTTTTGTTTCTTTTTCTGAGAAATGTCTGTTCATTTCAGATGCCCATTTTTGAATTGGGTCTTTATATTTGGGGGAGCTGATTTTTTAATTCTTTATATATATATTAGATAATTGTCCATTGTCTGAGGAGCAGCTGGAAAAAATTATTTCCCACTTTGTAGTTGTCTCTTAGCTCTGTTTGAGGTTTATTTTGCACTGCAGAAGCTTTTTAATAAGATGAGATTCCAGTTGTTGATTCTTTCTGCTAGTTCCCATGCTACTGAGGATTTGTTCATAAAGTCTTTTCCTATGCCAATGTTTTCAAGGGTTCTGAGTAACTTATCTTCAAGCAAATTTAATGTCTCTTTTTTAATATTTAGAGTTTGAACAAACCTGTAGTTTAGTTTAGTGCATGGTGAAAGATAAGGGTATAGTTTTAATATTTGGCAGGTTGAAATCCAGTTTTTCCAATACCATTTATTAAAGAGGCTATCTTTCCTCCCGTGAGGATGGCTGGCTCCTGTCAAAGATGAGGTAGCTGAGTACATCTGGAGTTGTTTCTGTATCTTCCAATCAATTCCACTGATCCTCAGGTCTGTTTCTTTGTCAGTACCATGATGTTTTCATCACAGTGGCTTTGTAGTATTGTTTCAAATTGGGAATTATTATACCCACTGCCATGTTTTTTGCTACTCTAGGTCTCTTCTGGTTCCAAATGAATTTCTGTATTGTTTTTTTTTTGTTCTGTGAAATATAGTGCTGCAATTTCAATTGGCATTGCATTGAATCTGTATAGCAGTTTTGGTAGTACGGCCATTTTCACTATGTTAATTCTTCCTACCCAGGAGCAGGGGACATCTTTCCATTTTCTTATATCCTCTTCCACTTCTTTTTTCAGAGTGCTGTAGTTTTCAGTGTACAGGTCTTTTGCTTCTTTCATTAGATTGATTCCTAGATACATCATTGTTTTGGATACTATTGTGAACAGAATTTTTTCCCCTATTTCTCTCTCAGTAAGTCTGTTATGTGTACAAGAAGGCTATTAATTTTTGAGTGCTGACCTTGTATCCAGCTACTCTGCTCAATTTGTCAATTAAGTCTAGGAGTCTATGGTAGACTTTTTTGGGTCTTCAATTTAGAGTATCATATCGACAGCAAGTAATGACAGTTTAAATTCTTCCTTTCCTCTCTTTATTGTTTTGATTTCTTTATCTTTTCTAATTGCTGTGGCTAACATTTCCAGAACTATATTGAACAGGAGTGGTGATAGTGGGCATTCTTGTCTTGTTCCTGATTTTAACATGAAGGTTTTCAGTTTGTGGCCATTTAATATGATGTCAGTTGTTGGTTTTTCATAGATAGCCTTTATTAAGTTGAGATATAGACCATCTATTCCAATTTTTTGCAGGGTTTTTATCATGAATGGGTATTGAATTTTGTCAAATGCTTTTTATGCATCTATCGAGATGATCATGTGGTTGTTTTGTCCTTGACTCTGCTAATCTA
Organism: Fukomys damarensis; assembly: GCF_012274545.1. Classification (NCBI taxonomy): domain Eukaryota; kingdom Metazoa; phylum Chordata; class Mammalia; order Rodentia; family Bathyergidae; genus Fukomys; species Fukomys damarensis. Next base: position 50,662,711 of record NW_022900917.1, read on the forward strand.
GTGTATTACATTTATTAATTTACATACATTGGACCATCCTTGCATTGCTGGATTAAATCCAACTTGGTCAGGGTGTACAATCTTCTTCATGACCCCTATATTCCGTTTGCCAGTATCTTATTGATGATTTTTGCATCTATGTTAATTAAGAAGATTGGCCTATATTTCTCTTTGTTAGTTGGGTCTTTCCCTGGTTTGGAAATCAAATAACACTTGCTTCCAAGAATGAATTTGTAATTACTGCTTCCTTTCCAATTTCATTGAAGACTTTAAAGACCAGTGTCAGTAGTTCTTCTCTAAATGTCTTATAAAATTCAGTCTTGAATCCATCAGGACCTGGGCTTTTCTTCATTGGTAAACTTAATTATGTTTTCAATTTCACCAATTGTAATTGGGGTTTTTAGTTGCTTTATCTTCATTCAACTTTGGTATTTCTTAGGTATCATGAAATCTGTCCATTTCTTTTCTGTTTCCATTTTATTTTACAGGTTCTCAAAGTAGGAATTGATAATCCTCTGGATTTCTGCTGGATCTTTTGTGACTTCACCTTTTTCATTACAAATTTCATTTATCTGAGCCTTTTTTTTTCTTTTTTTTTTACAAGGTTGGTTAAGGGTTTATTGATTTTATTTATTATTTCAGAACACCAACTCCTTTATTCATTGATTTTTTTGTAACATTTTCTTCATTTCCATTGCATTAATTTCTGCTCTAATCTTTTTAATTTCCTCCAGTGTATGAGCTTTGGGTTTTTCTTCCTCTTCTTTTTCTAGGAGTCTAAGATTCATCATTTGGTTGTTTATTTGAGCTTGCTCTGTTTTCCTGATGTGGGCATTCACTGCTATGAATTTTCCATGTAGAATTAATTGCTTTCATAGTGTTCCATACATTCCTTTATGTTGTATTGGCATTATCATTTATTTCTAAAAATTGTCTAATTTCTTCTTTAATTTCCTCTGTGACTAATTGATTGTTCAGGAGAGTTTTGTTCAATTTCCATGTTTGTGAAGTTCTTAAGGTTTCTTATGCTATTGATCTCCAGCTAAATTGTACTATGACAATAATATACATGGGATAATTTCAATTCCTTTGCATTTATTTAAACCTGTTCTATGAGCTACTATGTGGTCTATTTTAGTTTATGACCTATGAGCAACCAAAAATAATGTACATTCTGATTTTTTATGATGGATCACTTCACTCTATCTATTAAGTTCATATGTTCAAAAGCTTGGTTCAGTTCTAGTATTTTGCTGTTGATTTTTTTGTCTCGATGATCTGTTTATTTGTGACTGTGGGGTATTTAGGTATCCTGCTATAATTGTTTTAGTGCTTATTTGGTTTTTTATGTTACTTAATATTCATTTTATTTAGTTGGAGGCATTAAATTTACTACATATATATTTATGATTGTCCTCTCTTCCTCGTGAATTGTTCCCTTTGCAAGGATGTAGTGGCGTTCTTTGTCTCTCTTAATCAGTTTTGTTTTGAAATTTACTTTGCAAATAAGATAGCTATCCCTGCTTTTTTCTGGGCTCCTGTCACATGGAGAACTGTTTTTCATCCTTTCAATTTCTGTCTATGGACTTGTTTTTGCACTATTTGTGTTTCTTGTATAAAACATATTGTTGGATTTTTAATCCATTCTGCCAGACCTTTTCTCTTGATTGGTGAATTGAGGCCATTTACATTGATAGTTATAACTGATATGCACTAACTTATTATTGTCATGTTATTGTCTTGTTGTTGGCTCTTTTTAATTCTTCCTCTCTCCCATTTGTTTCTTGCCTTGCCTAATTGATTTGCTCTGTTGGGCCTCATGGTTCTGTGACCTTCATAGTCTTTTTCTAAGATACTGTTTAGAATTCATTGTAGTGATAGTTTGGTATTCAAGAAGTTTCTCAGGTTTTCTTTGTTATGGAAGTATCTTATTTCACCATCCATTTTAAAAGAGTTTTGTAGTATAAATTACCCTCGGTTGGAATTTGTTTTCTCTTAGGGCTTGAAATACCTTACTCCAAGCTCTCCTTTACCTGAGGGTTTGTGTTGAAAAGTCTTCTGTGATTCTGGTGGGCTTTCCTTTGCATGTGATTTGTTTCTTTTCTCTAACAGCTTGTAGTATTTTGTTCTTCTGTTGGGTTTCTGGGATCTTGACTATTATATGTCTAGGTGAAGTTATTTTTTTAATCATGGTTAGTTGGAGTCCTATATACTTCACTTATCTGTATGTCAAATTCTTCCCCTCTGTTTGGGCAGTTTTCTGTCATTAATTCTGTGAACCTCTTTTTTAAGTCATTTGTACTTTCTTCTCCAACTACACGGTTTCATATCAGTCTTATGTTATTCTTTTTAACATAATCTAGCAGTTTTTGGATCAATTTCTCATGATCTTTTACTTTTTCTAAGAGACCTCTCTTTCATGGTCACTGAAATCCTATCCTCTATATCTGATATTCTATCCTCACATTTTTTATCATGCTGTAAATGCTTTCAATAGAGTTTTTAATCTACTGGATATCTGTTTGAATCTGTTTCATGGATTCCATTTCTTTCCTATGTTGGGCATTTATTGTTTGCATTTCTTTCTTTTGCTGGAACTTCATAGATTCTATCATGGTCCTGAGCTCATATATTATTTTGTCAGTTTCTGTTCTACAGTCTCTAATCTCTAATCACGTTTTTCATTTTACTCACCATCTCTATGGTTATCTGGGAAATTATTTCTTTTTTGAATTTTTCTAGAGCCTGATTGATCTGATATGTTACTTTCTGTGCTATGAGTTCAGTGTGTTCTGATTGCTCACTGTCAAACTTTCAACCTCATTTGCCCTAGAGTTTGCTGTTGGTGAACTGGAAGTCTGTCTTTGTGTCTTGCTTAAGTGTTTTCACATTTTTTTGTTGTTGTTTGGTTGTCCTTAGTTTAGTTCCTGGATTATTACTTAAATCTTCCTGACATAGTTGTGCTTTAGCTTTTGATTCTCTAAAGACTCATACACATTCTTATTTTCATAATATCAGAAAGGGTAACTCATTAAATTAATCACAACCCTTTAGCCCAATTGATATAATCAGCAACACAATAACATCAAGCACAGTTTAAAAATTGACCATTTGTGGTAGTCATTAAGCTAGCACCTTTAAACCATTTGAATTAAGTCAAAATGAAGGAGTACCCCAAAATATGTTTACAGTATATAAACTCTTTAATATAGCAACTTTACCCTTCAGGATGGGGACTTAGAAGGAGTTAAAAGGATAGGAATAGATAGGTAGAAGAATTGGAGAAGGTTTCTAGTGAAGCCAGAGGACAAAAAATGACCACACAAATTTGGGTAACTTTTGAAGACAAGAGGGAAAGACAGAGTGCAAGAATAAGAACAAGATTAAAACAATTTAACAGTAATAGGTGCTCACTTTCCTTTGAAACTTGTGTGAAGGAAAAAGAGAGACAAAAATAAAAGAAAAATAAAAAAGAAAACAAAAAAAGAAGGAATCTGAGTTAGAGCAGGAACACAACAGAAAGAGAGACGAAGGATAATATGGGGGAGCAAGAGACTAAGTTGGAAAAATAAGACAGAAAAAAGAAAGAATGTGCACAATGGAATAATGAAAAGGAAGAAGAAAAAGAATTTGAAGGGCCTATTTCAGTCTATATTTCTGCTGTTACAATAGACAATGTGCACAGCCATGTCTATTGGCTAAGCCCTTTAGTCTTAGCTATCTGATGGCAGACACCTGAGATTCAGGCTGAATCTGGGCTGCAAGGCCCAAACTGAGCTCCCTGACCTCCTGCAGGGTTTAACTCTGCAAGGTTCTAATACAGGCTTCTGAAGATATTCAAAGTTCTGATGGGTGGTGGTGGTGATACCTCCAACTTACCAACAATGGAGGTCTGATTTGCCTTTATTGCAGTTGTTCACCTATGTTCTATCTTCTGGAGCTCAGAAAATGATATTTATGACCAGCCGGGTATCTGCAGAGTGGATCCAAGAACTGGTATAATCAGGAGGCTTGAGAGCATGGGGGACTGTGTGGATGTTGCAGAGGCACCCGCACTGCTAACTGTTCCTCACTGGTCCACTTGAAACAGTCCAAAGCAAGGATGGAATCTCTGCATTGCTGACCCTGTCCTCCACATTCCACTGGATCTTCCTTCAACCTTTTATCTTGTTTTTTTCTTTGTACTTGTGATCACACTCTGGACCTTGTGCCTTTTGAGGCAGGCAGCAGAATCACTGAGCTAAATCCCTGGCCCGCTTTTAATCTTTCTTCATATGGATGTTTGAGGGTGTATCTTTGTTTGCAAGAGTATTAACCTTAGACACTAAAGTTTGTGTATTCTGAAAATCTTGATTTGTAAAAGACTTTTAATACACTTTATTAGTGTATTAAGTGATTATACATAAATTGTGCAACACTTAAAGGACAATTTTATAACAATAGAGATATATGCGTCAGTATCTCTTCAGGCTTCTATGTCACCATCTTGCACATGCCAAAGATAAACAGCAGGATTTCTTAGCAATCTGTAAAGGTGAAAGCAAAGAAAGTGATAGAAGTGTTTAACTATCACATTATAAACACAAAATGACAAACACAAAGCAACTTGCTCCAGAGTAAATACTGTATTCATACTTTTTAATACATTTCTTAGGCTCCCTTTGTGTGTTAGCCAGCTTTCTGTTACTGTAACAAATACCTAAGATAAATCAACTTATAAAGACGAAAAACGTTGTTCTGACTCACAGTTTCAAAATGTCGTAGCCTATGGTCATTCAGTCCTGCTACTTTGGGGCCTGTGACCATGCAGCACATCATGGTAGCAATGTGTGACAAAACTGTTTACCTCATGGCAACAATGCAAAAGAGAGAGAAGATAATAAATGTTGAATTTAGGAGATAGATTTCAGGATATTTGTACAAAAGCAAAGAATTACAAAGGATAATTGAAAAATAAACACATTTATTGAAGATCATGGGAGGTGGTGTTCATAGCAAGTCTTGGAATGAACAGAAAGGTGGTGCTGGGGTAACAGGATAGCAAACATATTGCACACAGACCAGCCCTTCAGAATTTAAAGGATATGCACTGAGGTGCCTTCCCTGAATCTCTAGGAATAACTGACGCAAATGATTGACAGGGTGCTGAGTCATTTCAGGGACTGGCAAAATGCATACTTGTCCAGAATTTACTCTGATCTTAATTACATGCATGACATGTAGTACATATTCATGAACCTTAATGAGGCTGGAGTAGGGTGTACGTGACTTAAGATCAGTCTAGGAGATCAAAGGTGCAGGTACCTAGAACATCAGAGATCTGATTTTCTACCCTCTTAAATCAATGAGAGGAGACTGGCCTTAGGGTGCTGTTTAGAATTAAATTGGTAGAAGGAAGTAACTATCTCAGTTTGATTATTTCTAACTCTACTAAGAGAAGAAGACCAGAGTATACAGAGTGTAACAATTTTTATTAAGGATGTAATGACCCAACACCTTCCACTAGGCCCTATGTCTCCTACCAACTCCCAGAAGTATCAAGTTGAGGACCAACTTTTAACACATAGACTTTTGGGGGACATTCCAGAGCCAAACTCTAACGCTTTTATTAAATCTAACACTCACCTTATTAAATATAAGAATAGTAGTAAACATCCAATGAATTACCATTAGGTCAGGAATACTTGAAAAAAATTTGCAATTCAATGTTGATACAGTATTGAATTTATTAGCTCCTGAAGTAGCTAATTAAGCTTAAAAATTGGGTCATTGTTAATTACAGTTGAAATTCATTATGCCTATTGGACTATACATAAAAATCAAGATGACAGAAAAATATGTATGAGACATATGAAATTAAACTCTGTTCTTAAAACTATTGGATTGTGAATATTCAATAATGTAAATTATCCATTATTTTAATTCTTTAAATTTGGAGCACAGTGATTTTTTTTGTTTTATTGATATTTAACCATTAAATTAAATATATATAAGATATATAAGTGCAGGTAAAATGGTATTCATTGTTCATTTTATATATATATATCATCTAAAAATTATGTAAAGCCAACATTGTAGATTGATTAGAATTAACTTTATATAAAAGGGAGCTAGAACTTATGTAGCTATGTGTAGCTTTAACTCATATAGAGTAAGACTTGTCCCAAAAAATAATAATTGTGCAAATATGTGGTGAATCATATATGAATAAAGGAGAATGAGAAGTGGAGAAATGAAGCATTATTTCCTGTCTTCTACTAACATCATGAAATTTTTAAAATATCAATGGATACAAGTCGACAGTGTGTGTAATGTTGTGTGCTTCTTAAAGAGTTTCAAAATTATATATGAGTAAAATTAACCCAAGAACATCTTCATGACTGAATCTGATATAATTTTGCAGTCATCTATAATAATCCCTGGTAGTCTATGAGGTCTATTCTTTAATTCCTGAAATATTTCTTTCACGACTTTAGTCAGGTATTAAAGCCTAGATGGGTTAATGAAACAAGGGATTTTAAATAAAAAATATTTAAGTAAAATATTTATAAAATGTTTAAGTTAAAAAATGAATAGTTTTGGGAAAAATGTTGAATTTCAAATGCAAATGGAAATAGTTCTCTAAAAGCCGTTACATTTTGATGTTAAAACAAAAGCATACAACTAGCCTTTTCAAAACCAGAAATCAATTTGCTTTCTTGTTTTTAATGAGTAAAATAACTATTTATGAAAAATGCCTGGGGAGAGTTTTCCAAATTATATGAAATTATAGTGCAGATAAGTTTGCAAAACAAATGAATAATAAAAAAAAAAACTTGTGATCACACTCTGGACCTTGTGCCTTTTGAGGCAGGCAGCAGAATCACTGAGCTAAATCCCTGGCCCGCTTTTAATCTTTCTTCATATGGATGTTTGAGGGTGTATCTTTGTTTGCAAGAGTATTAACCTTAGACACTAAAGTTTGTGTATTCTGAAAATCTTGATTTGTAAAAGACTTTTAATACACTTTATTAGTGTATTAAGTGATTATACATAAATTGTGCAACACTTAAAGGACAATTTTATAACAATAGAGATATATGCGTCAGTATCTCTTCTGGCTTCTATGTCACCATCTTGCACATGCCAAAGATAAACAGCAGGATTTCTTAGCAATCTGTAAAGGTGAAAGCAAAGAAAGTGATAGAAGTGTTTAACTATCACATTATAAACACAAAATGACAAACACAAAGCAACTTGCTCCAGAGTAAATACTGTATTCATACTTTTTAATACATTTCTTAGGCTCCCTTTGTGTGTTAGCCAGCTTTCTGTTACTGTAACAAATACCTAAGATAAATCAACTTATAAAGACGAAAAACGTTGTTCTGACTCACAGTTTCAAAATGTCGTAGCCTATGGTCATTCAGTCCTGCTACTTTGGGGCCTGTGACCATGCAGCACATCATGGTAGCAATGTGTGACAAAACTGTTTACCTCATGGCAACAATGCAAAAGAGAGAGAAGATAATAAATGTTGAATTTAGGAGATAGATTTCAGGATATTTGTACAAAAGCAAAGAATTACAAAGGATAATTGAAAAATAAACACATTTATTGAAGATCATGGGAGGTGGTGTTCATAGCAAGTCTTGGAATGAACAGAAAGGTGGTGCTGGGGTAACAGGATAGCAAACATATTGCACACAGACCAGCCCTTCAGAATTTAAAGGATATGCACTGAGGTGCCTTCCCTGAATCTCTAGGAATAACTGACGCAAATGATTGACAGGGTGCTGAGTCATTTCAGGGACTGGCAAAATGCATACTTGTCCAGAATTTACTCTGATCTTAATTACATGCATGACATGTAGTACATATTCATGAACCTTAATGAGGCTGGAGTAGGGTGTACGTGACTTAAGATCAGTCTAGGAGATCAAAGGTGCAGGTACCTAGAACATCAGAGATCTGATTTTCTACCCTCTTAAATCAATGAGAGGAGACTGGCCTTAGGGTGCTGTTTAGAATTAAATTGGTAGAAGGAAGTAACTATCTCAGTTTGATTATTTCTAACTCTACTAAGAGAAGAAGACCAGAGTATACAGAGTGTAACAATTTTTATTAAGGATGTAATGACCCAACACCTTCCACTAGGCCCTATGTCTCCTACCAACTCCCAGAAGTATCAAGTTGAGGACCAACTTTTAACACATAGACTTTTGGGGGACATTCCAGAGCCAAACTCTAACGCTTTTATTAAATCTAACACTCACCTTATTAAATATAAGAATAGTAGTAAACATCCAATGAATTACCATTAGGTCAGGAATACTTGAAAAAAATTTGCAATTCAATGTTGATACAGTATTGAATTTATTAGCTCCTGAAGTAGCTAATTAAGCTTAAAAATTGGGTCATTGTTAATTACAGTTGAAATTCATTATGCCTATTGGACTATACATAAAAATCAAGATGACAGAAAAATATGTATGAGACATATGAAATTAAACTCTGTTCTTAAAACTATTGGATTGTGAATATTCAATAATGTAAATTATCCATTATTTTAATTCTTTAAATTTGGAGCACAGTGATTTTTTTTGTTTTATTGATATTTAACCATTAAATTAAATATATATAAGATATATAAGTGCAGGTAAAATGGTATTCATTGTTCATTTTATATATATATATCATCTAAAAATTATGTAAAGCCAACATTGTAGATTGATTAGAATTAACTTTATATAAAAGGGAGCTAGAACTTATGTAGCTATGTGTAGCTTTAACTCATATAGAGTAAGACTTGTCCCAAAAAATAATAATTGTGCAAATATGTGGTGAATCATATATGAATAAAGGAGAATGAGAAGTGGAGAAATGAAGCATTATTTCCTGTCTTCTACTAACATCATGAAATTTTTAAAATATCAATGGATACAAGTCGACAGTGTGTGTAATGTTGTGTGCTTCTTAAAGAGTTTCAAAATTATATATGAGTAAAATTAACCCAAGAACATCTTCATGACTGAATCTGATATAATTTTGCAGTCATCTATAATAATCCCTGGTAGTCTATGAGGTCTATTCTTTAATTCCTGAAATATTTCTTTCACGACTTTAGTCAGGTATTAAAGCCTAGATGGGTTAATGAAACAAGGGATTTTAAATAAAAAATATTTAAGTAAAATATTTATAAAATGTTTAAGTTAAAAAATGAATAGTTTTGGGAAAAATGTTGAATTTCAAATGCAAATGGAAATAGTTCTCTAAAAGCCGTTACATTTTGATGTTAAAACAAAAGCATACAACTAGCCTTTTCAAAACCAGAAATCAATTTGCTTTCTTGTTTTTAATGAGTAAAATAACTATTTATGAAAAATGCCTGGGGAGAGTTTTCCAAATTATATGAAATTATAGTGCAGATAAGTTTGCAAAACAAATGAATAATAAAAAAAAATAAATGAAACAATCTTTGTTATGGCTTGGTTTGTAATGGCTCATAAGTATGTCAAAATTACATTATAGGAAGCCATACAATTTCAGTAAAGGCAGTTTATAATACTGTTTTAGTCATTGGGAAGTAATTTAATGTATGGAAATTTCCTTGTTGAAATCCAATTTCAGTTATAATCCAAACTTAATGCAAGGAATTTCTTTTTTTTTTTTTTTTAAGTCTGCTGAAGTTTCTCTACTCACTTGACACAACCTAGTTTGACTGGAATCAAACGGCACTTTAGCTCAGATCTTTTCCATGCAATATTTTGAAGAATTATTGAGCATGATGATGATAGAATTTTAGGGAGTATTATTAACTTTTTTGTGCCATTCTTTGTTGAAAAATAGTAGACAAATTACTTGGGAAATAAATTATTTTTAAGAGGAAAAAAACTTAATTCACTTTCTCATAAAGTAAGAAATGATTTGTTTTGAAGAGAAATGAGACTCTGGGAAATTTGGTTATATAAAAATTAACCAAGGATTTAAATATATTCTAAGAGTTGACAAATTGGCAGTATTTTAACAGTAACAATTACTGGTAAATAAAGCAGAGTCATTTCAAATCAGAGAAGGGATAAGCCAGGAGTAGTGGCAAATGCCTGTAATCCCAACACTCAGGAGGCTGAGGCAGGAGGATCACTGTGAGTTCGAGACCAGCCTGGGCTACATAGTGAGTTCCAGGTCAATCTCAACTATATGGTGAGACCCTGTCTCAAAAACAAAACAAAGGAGATAAATGTGTAGGGAAGGTGGGATGGGTAGGGGAAGGGTAATAAGGGAAAAGAAAAAAATGTGAGAAAATGAAAAGATGAAAATAAAGTGTTTGTAGATGGGGAGGGGAGGAGGCGGTGAAGGCAGGGCAGGGGTAAGGGGAAAAAATGAGAATCAAGACTTGTCATGTAGAGGTACAAGATCCCAACAATGAAGGTAACTGTACTGTATCCCTAAAATGTACCAATAAACTCAAAGCTGAAAAAAATTAAAAACAAAACAAACAAAACGAACAAACAAAAAACAGATCAGAGAAGGGAGTAAGGAAAGTACAATGGATGATGCACAAAGGAAGGAAACAAGGGAGGAAATAACTTCATAGTGAGTTGGTGATCTTTAATTTCACTGTGATTCAATTTGTTCAGGTTTAGAACTATGGACTCAGTCAGCTAAAGATTAAGAACTGATAAAATTTTCTTCTCTGTTAATTACAAATATTTCTTTAGGTGAATCTACCACCATGAAGAAGGTGGGAGCTATGAAGATGTCTCTTAAATTATTGGAAGTGAGAAAAACTAAAATGGGTATAGAATTTCCTACATACCACAGATGTGCATTTAGTTTTCATTATTTTGGCTATTGAACATAAATGACATTTTACTCAATTCAATGTTTTCAGATAATTGGAGTTCACCAAAACCTTTCAGTAAACTGAGTTATTTTATTCCAGGAACTCAAGAGCAATTCATACTGAAGTACTAATTTTATTGTCATTCCTATAGAAAAGAAAAAATCAATTTCCTCACAAGTACCATAGTAGCACATACACCTGGGTTCTTGCTTTCATCTATTTCTCAAAAGAGGCCAAAGAGAAACATATTTGTAATAATAGAAATAGAAACTGTGATTTCATCAGAAGACTTAGAAAATACAATTCCCTCTATTATTCACAATATTTTTTTGAGTTACAGATACAAGTTTTAATACTTTCTAGAACAGAAATAGTCTGTAGCACTATAGATAAATAAATCTTAGTAGAACTAATAAGCCTTTTAAAAATTTTAAGTTCATTCAAGTGTATATTCAGAATACTAGATGAAATTAATAAATGTAAGTTTGCTTTTAAATAAATTTACATGGCTTTATACTCGCAATATTTAGCTCTATGTCTCTAAATAAGATACTTGTTTTGTTTATAGAAAATATTTTATTTTCAATCTAACATTATTTAAGTATATTCTGTTATGGAAAACATGAATTTTACTCTATACCCAAATATTTTCCAATTCCAGCTCTCCTTGTCCCTTTCCTTCTTCTCCATATTAATACAAGATATATTATAAACATAATATTTTAAAAATATATACATGTTTGTTAACTCAATATTTAGTTCTTACATCATTAGACCTATATAAATGATAGTCTAGCTAAAGAATACATTATATGTATATGGTTACTTTTCTTTTTGTATGGAATTTTTATTTCCAGAGTCAACGAGTAGAACTGTTATCATTTTAGATTATTTTCCTGTGTATCATTCATCCAGTCTTAAAGTTCACTTAGTTACTTTTTAATTGTAGAGACACAGTAACCTGACTCCCACAGTGCTAAGGAGGAAAGGTTTATTTTGGTTTACAGTTTGTAGAGGTTTCAGTGCATAGAAGATTGGCAGGGTGGCATGGCAGAGGAGGACCAGCTCATGGCATAGGAGACAGGAAGCAGAGAGAGACATCAAGGAATGAGAGAGGGAGATTTACTCTTCCAGGCCAAACATCTAGTGACCCACCTTCTTAATCATGCTTTACCTTCCAACATCACTTTTGGCTATAATCTTATTAGTGGAATAATCCACTAATGAATAAAACCTTCCAAAAGTGCCACCTTTGAGTGCATGAGGCTGTGGAGGAAACCTCTAGATATAAATTATAACGTAGTCCTCCTATGTAAAAACTATAAATGATTTGTAATTATAGGAAAAGAAAAGGTAAAATTATGATTTGGCAGAGGATATAATTCCATATATATTTATTCAGATGATCTGGTTTTGTCATGGGACTTTTAGTGGTTTGTTTCTTACAAAAGTCAAATATGTATGCCCTAAATTACTAATAGTATTTTAATATGATTTGTACAAAGTCCATGGGGTGTGTAGTAGTAGCTCTGATTTATTTTAGTAATTTGTGTCTTCTGTTTTTGGTTAATTAACCTGGCAAGTGGCTTATCAATTTTAATAGTCCCTTTAGACAACAAACTCATTAATTAATTTTTTGTTTTCAATTTAGTTTATTTCAGCTCTAGTCTTCATTATTCTTCTTCCTGCTTATTTTGCTTTTTATTTAATCTTTTTTTCAGCTGATTACTATAGAACTTTAGTTTATTGATTTTTTTAATCTTTCTTCCTTTCATATATGCATATATATATAAAATATTAAAAATTCTCCTTTAATTATCACTTTTATTCATTGCACAAATTGTAGTTTTATTTACAGAAGAATCAAAATATTTTAAAATTCCTCTTGAGAATTCTCTTTGAAACATTTATTTTGAAAAATATTACTTGATCTCCAAATATTTTGAGGTTGTTTATTTATGTTTCTATTGTTTAGTTCAACTTTAATGCTTGTGTAGTTTCAGAGGATACTTCATACCACTTATGTATGTATGTATGTATGTATGTATTAAGGTATGTTTATGTCAAGAACATGGCCTATCTTGGTGAATTTTTTTTCTAACTAAGCTTACAAAGAATGTATACTATGATTTTTCTGCATAAATTATTCTAGAAATCTCAATTAGATCTGATAGACTGGTAATGATGCTTTGTTCAGCTATGGCTCTATTGATTTATTTTGCTAACTGGTTCTGTCCATTTTAGACAGACAGTTAATAAAGTATCCAATTATAGTATTAGACTTATCTATTCTTGAGTTTCACATGCATTTTGACACTTTTGTTAGGTATATACTCATTATGTGTGTTTTTTTTTTTTTTTTTTTGTACTGGGAATTGAACTCGGGTCCTTGCGCTTGCAAGGCAGGCCACCAAACCGCTGAGCTAAATCCCTGGCCCCATATACTCATTATGTGTTCTCGAGTCTTCTTAGTAGTTGACTACTATTACTTTATGTCTTCTTTACTCTTCAAAATTTTCCTTTTTTCCTAAAATCAAACTTCTCTTAAATTATAGCTACTCCTACTTTTAAAGTTTATGTAGCACTATAAATCCTTTTCAATCCCTTTGTTTTAATCTTTGTGTCTTTATATTTAAAATGGATTTCACGTAGAAAACACAGAATTGGGTCTTGTCTGTGTGTATTATGAAAATCTATCCTTTAATTGGCATATTTATACCATTATTACTTAAAAAGATTATAAATATAATGTAATTAATATCTACAGTACTTGCACCACTTTTATATTCACTGTCCATTTTATTTTTTATTTTTTGTATTCTTTCTAGATCTGGCATAGTTTTAATTATTTTATACTATTCCATTTATCTCCTCTATTCTTGTCTAGTTGAGAAGGCCTTCATTTCTTCTTCACTTTTATTTTTGCAAATAATTGCCTTAATTACAAAATTGGCAATACAAGTCTGAATTCCATGGAAAACTCAATTCTGCTAAAAAGGCTTTTCAATTGATTTTATCAGCCCCATCTAGGTTACATGGGATGATATCCATTACTAAATGTCAATCCACTATACTATGTTGTCATATCTATAAAATTTCTTCACAGTTCTACCTAGATTCATAGTCTTTTGATCTATATATTATAGATTGACCAAGAAGAAACAGAGCTGAATATCATACCAGCTCAATTGTCATGTAGACTATACCACATTCTGTATTTATGCTTCTGTTTTCTCCCTTTGTGGTGTGATGGTGTTCTTTACTATGCATATTCTCTATAGTTTGACTTCAGAGGCCTGATGAAAATACAGTTCAACTCTTGTCACAAATATTTCATATTTGGTATTGTGAGTTCACATTGCATCACATAAGGAGATCCATGATATTTATATCCTTTACATTTGAAGGATAATTTTAGAAATTCATGTTGGTATATTTTCCCTTTGAATACATTAAACATCTCACTATACTTCCTACTTCCTTGTATGGCTTCTAAAGAGAAAGCTGATATAATTTGCATCCTCTATAAGTAAGATTTTCCTTACTCTTCTTTTAGATTTTGTCTTTGCCTTTGACATTTTGCAGGTTATATATGCCTTGGTAGCATTTCATTTTGTTGGTTGGTTTAGCTTGGGTAATTACATACTTTGGTGTTTATCTGTCAAAGATTCTTAGAACTATAGTTTGATATTTAATTTTGATTTAAAAAATTATCAGCTGTTATCTAAAATATTTCTTCTGTTCCTTTTCTCTTTCTTATCTTCCTGATATTCTACATCACTGATATTACATCCTTTGTAATTATTCATAGCATTTATAATTACCCATGGATATGATATTTATTTATTTCATATGTTTTCTCCTTGCTTTCCAGGTTGGGGAATTACTATTAATATGTATTTAAGCTCACTGATCTTCCTTCTTTATGTATGGTGTATTGGTTAGCTATTAGAGAAAATTTTCATTTTACTGTAGTGTTTTGATTAGTAGCATTTCCCTTTAATTCTTAGAATTTTCATCTCTCTGTTTACATCATTAATCCTTTTAGTTTTGTCTACTTTTCCCCATGGAGTGCTCAGCATATTAATCACAGTTATTTAAAATTTCCAATCATAATTTAAAAATATCTTCCATATGTAAAGCGGTTCTGATGCTTGCTTTTCTTTTATGAGGTATTTTTTTGCACACATGCAAATTGTAATGAGAAGCATAAATGACATAGGTTAAAAATGAAGTAAATGGGATTTTAGTGTGAGGTTTCAGCTATGAGCTTGCCTCTTACTTATTGACTGCTGTATCCATAGGTGTGAGTGGGTAAAACTTTCTCTTGTGTCCTTGTTTCTGTCTCCTTTGTTATATCTGGCTTTCGCTGGAGACGCCTTCATAAAAAGAACTTAGGACTGGGGTTCATTCATCTGTACACTCCTGCTATTACACAGAAATTCAAATAATGATATGATAATCTGTGGGAGTAAGGGAAGCATTTCGCTGTCCTATGATTAGGTTTCAAGCTTTTAGTGTGTCTGTGGCCTTGGGATGTCACATATATAGTGTGTGACTTCCACATTTTTCCCCCTTAGGTGAGGCTGGAAGAGTAGAAAAGTTTGGAGTTGATCACTTCCCTTCTCCCAGATAAAGTCATTTGAACTCCCCTACAATATTTTCTCTTTAGGGCTGACTTATTATGATAACAAACTTCCATCTCTCCCTACTTGAAGCAAAAGGTATTTTACACACTTTCTCCATCTTTAGAATCTGTTGAGACTACTTGAGGTAAAATATACCCAGTGTTCTCCCCTCCCAAAATTGGGCTCCCAATGTTTTTAACTCTCTGGATCATCAATGCTAATGTTTAGTAATTTGTCTGTAATAATTTAAGTGTCCCATTGGTACTATCTAAAATGCAAGGCATTTGATCTAGGATTGGGAATGCTGGGATCCTCTGTATTTCCTGTCTTTCAGTTTCTTAATTTTCCATAACTTCAGTTCTTTGATATATCTTAAAAGTGTTAATTTGTCATTTGTTTGTAGTATTTTTTTTTTTTTTTTTTTTGGCAGCAGGGATCAAACTCAGGCCCTTGCACTTTCAAGGCAGGCTGCAAAAATACTGAGCCAAATTCCCAGCCTTTGTTTCAAGTATTTTTTTTTTTTGGTGACTTTCACTTTGTTTACAGTGAGAATGACAATTTCAAAATTCTTCACATATCAGAACATAAATTGAAAATTGACTATGACTTTTAATATATTCTCTATTAGGAAGAAACAAAGGTAAATGTTATGTTCACTTTATGACTATGTTACCTGATATGGATTATCTCATATCTTCCTACTGCCCTTAACTCCATTCTGCTTCTTCCCTCTATTATTTTCTTCCTTTTCTTTCTTTTTTCTCTTTCTCTCTTTCTTTCTCTTTCCCTCTCTGTACAGGTTTTTGTTTTCAACAACAAATTATCTTTGAATATACAATATAAATGAGGCATCACACATTTACAGTTTTCTGGTCTTTTCAGATGTAACACATAAGTAATTCTATAAGGTTTTTTTTTATATTTTTCCTGCCGACTCATGACTCATTAAAGACAATTATTATAAGTATTGAAATTGCAAATTTAATTTATTGTTATAAATGCTTTAGTTCAATGTTTCTTAAGAAATAATTGTGTCTTGTGATTCAAAAATATAGTATCAATAGTTTCTAATCTTTCATATTTAGAATCTTGAAAGGAAGACATATTATCTACAAATTCAGTAAGGAGAAATTGTGATAAGAATGAAAAGAAGATGCTATACAGAAAAGAAATGTTTTATTCCTCCTATAATTCACAAAGCAAAATGTATAAAGATGAAACCTGTGAGCTAGAAATTTAATGATAAAGATAAACTCATTATATAGAAAGCAAAGAAGGAATGTCTTTCTATGAGAAAAGAGAAAAATATTTAGGAATAGAAATATGATGAAACAGATATTTAGAGAAAGGCTGTTTGTTGGTTTTATTGGTAGAAGGTCTAGTCAGGTGCTATCTTGGAATCAGATTATAAATTTTTCTTTAGTATGCTTAAGAGTTCAACACTATACAGGACAGATAACAGAAAGTCAAATTTATTTAGTTTTGTTATAAGTATTACATTACTTCATTTTAAAGTGGAAGACGTAATTGCGGTATGGTAAGCAGATATTAGAAGGAAAGCCAGAAAGAATAAAAGACAACAGGAAACCAGTGAAACGTATTAATAAGCCTGGAGCAAAACCAAGACTCTGGATTGAGGCAAAAATTTAAGTATAGTAGTGGAACGATGAAGGAGAAAGATACTGGGCCTGCGAAATACAATCCTCGTTCAGAATTAATAAGGATTGGCAATGGACTGAGTTGGGTGGATATGACCTAAGAGAAATAAATGAAATGTTCAAAATTTTCAGTGATATCTAAGTGAATGGCAAGACAAGTAAACAAGATTGAACTACAGAAGGAAAGATTTTCTAGGAATTCAATGGAGAAGAAAATCAGTTAAGTTTCAAATATGGAAATGAAAAAATGGAAACAAAGTCTTTGTAAATAGGGAAGGGTGTTTTCATCTGCATCTCTCGAATGACCAGTGATGTGGAACATTTCTTCAAATATTTTCTTGCTGCTTTTACTTCTTTGTCTGAGAAATGTCTATTTATTTCGGATGCCCATTTTTGAATCGGGTCTTTATATTTGGGGGGACTGATTGTTTTGAGTTCTTTATATATCCTTGATAATAGTCCTTTGTCTGAGAAACAGCTGGTAAAAATATTTTCCCACATTGTACATTGTCTCTTAGTTCTGCTGATGGTTTCTTTTGAAGTACAGAAGCTTTTTAGTAAGATGAGATCCCAGTTGTTGATTCTATCTGCTAGTTCCTGTGCTACTGAGGATTTGTTCATAAAGTCTTTTCCTATACCAATGTCTTCCAGAGTTCTGCCTAACTTACCTTCCAGCAAGTTTAATGTTTCTGTTTTAAATACTGAATAATTTCCCTGGTGTGAAGAATCTGCAACAATGCATAATATTCTAATAAGATTACTGACATTTAGAAATGGGAAGAAAGGAACCAAAGGTGTAGGGAAGGTGGGGTGGGTAGGGGAAGAGTAAAAAGGGAAATGAAAAAAATGTGAGAGAATGAAAAGATGAAAATAGTGTTTGTAGATGGGGAGGGGAGGAGGGGGTGAAGGGAGGGCAGAGGTAAGGGGAAAAAATGAGAATCAAGACTTGTCATGTAGAGGTACGAGATCCCAACAATGAGTGTAACTGTACTGTATCCCTAAAATATCATGTAGAGGTACGAGATCCCAACAATGAGTGTAACTGTACCGTATCCCTAAAATGTACCAATAAACTCAATTAAAGCTGAAAAAAAATAGGGAAGGGTGAAGGGGGTGAAGGGAGGGAAGGGGTAGACATAGCATGTAAAGGTACAAGATCCCAATAATAAATGTAACTGTATTGTTTGCTTTGAATCTACCAATAAACTAAATAGGAAAAAATTCAAATATGGTTATCCATCAAAAAAGGAATGGATAGACTATAAATAGCTAGAAAAATAGTTTGGAAACCAGGACAGCATAAAAAGAAATGTTTCCTCCTTTCATTTAGTTCTTGAGTATTTTTAATCAGCAACAGACAGAATGGTTTTTCCCAAAGCCATTAAATAAATAAAATGTTTTGAAATTTATTTCCCATTATATAAAATTCTATAGTATTCCATGCAATACTATGAAAGGATGATTCTTTTTTATTCAGTTTCATTTCCTCCAAAAGCTGGCAGAATATTTGGCACAAGTATGTTTCATAAATACTGTGCTTCATAAATATTCATACATATTTGACTGAATTGAAACGTAATAGTTTTTTTTGTTTTTTGTTTGTTTGTTTTTTTCCAAACTGGGGTCCTTGCGCTTTCAAGGCAGGGGGCAGTGGAACCACTGAGCTAAATCCCCGACCCTCCTAGTAGGTTTTTCAATGAAAATAGCTATCAGAAGAAGATGATGAGGGCCTGGGATTTAACTCAGTGGTTCTGCCACCTGCCTCGCAAGCACAAGGTCCTGAGTTTGATCCCCAGTTTAAAAAAAAAAAGGGGATGGTGGTGAAAGAAAGGCCATTCTCATAATTGGTGTCAATTAAATGTGTGATCTTTAAAGTGGTTCTCAACCAGATGAGAGTTTGCTGCTACCCCAACATGAAGGGAGGTCACAATTAGGAAGGTATAAATCCAAGTTCCCAATTGGACTACTAATAGAATTACATACAATTCACTTAAGTTCATATTCCTGTTTTATTGATCACACAGAATGAATCAAAATCTTTGGCGAATATTGTAATTTGTAATTATGCATTTAACCAAAGGAGGATCCAGAACTTGAATTAGTTTGTTTAAGGAAGTTAGGAAATGTTCCATGACATTCTTTAAAATATATCTGGCCAATGATGAATAATTTTTTTTCTATAAATGTATTTTTTGCAACAGTTTTCATTCTTTAATGTGCCCCCTCATCTCCAAGAGAAAGATAAAGTGCACCTATTTATCAAGCTTTATCCATGATGCTTGACAGATCATTAGGAATAAGGTTTGGAGAAGTTTCAGATATGGTGTATTTGAGAGGTATCTAATTACTGATCATGATGCCTGAGTGCAAAGCAGAAATATCAGAAAACTTAATTTGATACTAAATCAAAAGTGTTGCTAACCCAGAGATTTTTGAAAGTTAATCTTGCAGAAATTGAGATAGACTGTAGTGTTTAGAGTGATGTTTAACACATCAAGTTCTTGAATTAAAAAGATCTTAGTTGGGAAATAAGGCACATATGTGAAACATTGGATTTTGCTGTTTATCTAGTTGCCTTAAAGGTTAGTTTTTATTTCAAAGCAACACTTTAAATGGAATTGAAAAATATGATAATTTCCTGATTTAAAAATGAATTACTATTTGTTTTAATAGTCTCAAAAAGAAAAATGACTTTGTAATAATTATTAGACAAAGAAAATCTTAGGAATTTTGATGAGAAATGTTTTAGGACCAGGATAAAATGATTAAAGAAAAAATTTGCTATAAATGATCTGTCATACAAGAAGATGACAGTTTTCAATCACTGCTGGCAGAACAAATATTTGACTGAATATTGACAGATATAATATAGCATCATGGAGATTAGATCATTTTTCTCTTTAGTTTATTGTTGTTGTTACTTTTGGCCTTGTAATATTTCCTACCAAAATGAAGTAAACAACCTAAACAAATGGCTTACCTCAAAATTTTAGAGCATTAGATTTTACCCAAATTATCTTCATTTTATTCTACAGGGCAAAATTACTTATTAGCTGTCAGCTATGAAAGTATCACCTCAAGAATCATGACGTTAAAAATTCTGATTTATTCATATAAAAATGTTTTCAATTCTCTGAAAAATAAGCTAAGGTCATTAATCTGAGAGTTGAATATTATTTGTTATGACTCAAGCATTATAATCTCACATCACTATATTCACATATATTCATGTTTATATGTACTTAATCATTAACATATTAAAATCTTTGAGAGTTTGAAATTAACCTTAGTAAAACAGATAAAAGTATGATAAAATCTTAATGAACTTATTGTTCATTTCTTATGCAAAAATAAATATAGCCATTACATAATGTTAAAACCCATTTTAAGTTGTGCCAAACACCAGTATTCTTATGCTGAATAAAGAATCATATTAAATTCTCAAATAAAAAAGCAAAGAAAATGAGAACCAAAATAACTCATCAATTTGGTAGACCAACATATAGAGACAAGGATTAATGTGTTGAGAAATTTTAAAAATATGAAATGCAAAGCCTGAGATTTAGCTCAGTAGTGCTGCAACTGCCTAGCCAGAACAATGTGCCGAGTTTAATCCCCAGCATCAGAGGAAGAAAAGAAAAAAGAAAAAAAGAAGAAAAGAGGAGAAAAAAGCATATGTACTTTCTGACATAATTAATAAATTAAAAATAAATTATTTGTTATCTCTTCCTCTTGAATTGTTCCCTTCACAAGGATGTAGTGAACTTGTCTCTTTCAATCACTTTAGGTTTGAAACTTACTGTGAATAAGATTGCTACCCCTGCTTTTTTTTGGGGGGGGTCTCCTGTTACATAAAGAAATTTTCTGTCCTTTCACTTTCAGTCTATGGGCTTCTTTTTGCACTATATGTGTCTTGTATACAACATATTATTGGATTTTCCTTCTTAATCCATTCTGCTGGTCTATTTCTCTTGATTGGTGAATTGATGGTTATAACTGATATGTACTAACTTATTGCCATGCTTTTTTTTTTCACCTTCTCCTTTTAGTTTCTTGGCTTGCCTATTTGATTTGCTCTGTTGGGCCTCATTGTGTTGTTACATTCATTGTCTTTTTCTAGGATATTGTTAACAATTCCTTGTAGTGCTGGTTTGGTATTCATGAAGTTTCTCAGGTGTTCTTTATCATGGAAATATCTTATTTCCCCATCAATTTCAAAATAAAGTTTTGCAAGATACATCAGTCTAGGTTGGAGGTTGTTTTCTTTTAGTACTTGAAATGTCTCATTGCAGGCTCTCCTTAACCTAAAGGTTTGTATTGAAAAGTCTGCTGTCATTCTGATGGGCTTTCCTTTGCATGTAATTTGTTTCTTTTCTCTTACTGCTTGTAGTATTTTGTTCTTCTGTTGGGTTTCTGGGATCTTGATTATTATATGTCTAGGTGTAGATTTTTTTTTATCATTGCTAGTTGGAGTCCTATATGCCTCACTTATCTGTATGTCAAATTCTTTCCCTCTGGGAAGTTTTCTATAATTAATTCTGTGAACAGCTTTTTAAAATCATTTGCATTTTATCCTACTACTTCTTGAATTTCTATCAATATTATGTTATTCTTCTTTGTATCATCTAAGAGTTGTATCAATTTCTCATGATCTACCATTTTTAAGAGACCTCTCTTTTCATGGTCACTGACTATAATTTTATCTTCTATATTTCAGATTCTATCTTCGCACTCTTTTATTCTTTTGTAAATACTCTCAATGGAGTTTTTAATCTCCTGCATATCTGTTTGAATCTGTCCTATGGGTTCCATTTCTTTCTTGTAATGGTCATTTATTGTTTCCAATTCTTTCTTATGCTGGGCATTCATGGCTTCTATCATGGTCCTGAGCTTATCTATTTTCCTCTCAGTTTCTGTTCTAGAGTCACGAATTATAACTTTCATTTTTCTCATTATCTCTATGATTATCTTGGAAATTACTTCTGTTTTATATTTCTCTAGAGCCTGATTGATCAGTTTTGTTACTTCCTGTGCTTTGAGTTCAAGGTGTCCTGTTGATTCACTATCAGACTTTTTACCCTCATCTGCCCCACTGTTTGCCATTGGTGAACTGGAAGTCTGTCCCTGTATCTTGCTTAAGCGTTTTCTCATTTTTACTGTTGTTGTTGGGTTGTCCTTAGTTTGACCTTTAGGTTATTACTTAAATCTTCCTGATATAGTTGGGCTGCAGCCCATGGATCTCAATGACTCATAGACATTCTCATTTTCATAATACTGAAGAAAACAGCTCATTGAATCAATCACAATCCTTTATCCTAATTGATAAAATCAGTACCACAATATAATGAAGCACAATTTGCAAATTGACCACTTATGGTAGTCATCAATCTATCACTTTCAAAATATGTGAATTAAATTAAAATCAAGAAGCAATCCAAAATATGCATACAGTGAATAAACTTTTAAATAAGGATATTTACCATTTACAATGGGGGCTTAAAACAAATTTAAGATAAGAGGAGTAGATAAGTAAAAGAATTAGAGAAGGTTTCATATGAAGCCAAAAGATGTAGAATGACCAGAAAATCATCAGGAAATTGTTAAATTCAAAAGGAAAAAACAAAATAGAAGTATAATAACCCTTGAGTGAGGTAGAAAAACATAAGAAAAGAACATAAAGAAAAGAGAAAAAAAATAACAAAAGAAGAAATCTGAATTAGGACAAGAGCAGAAACAAAATGGGAGAAGAGGGATACTATAGTGGAATAAGAGACTGAGTTAGAGAACAAAAACAGAAAAAGAAAAAAAAGAATTTGCAAGTGGGATGAAAAAAAGGAAGAGACAAAAATGAGTTTGAAGGGCCTCTTTCAGACTTTATCACTGCTGTCATAATATACAATATGTGCTGCCATTTGCAGAGCCGAGTCCCCTGATCTCAGCTAGGGTGGCAGAACCCCACAACAAAGACTGAGCTCAACTTACAAGGCCCAGACTGAGTTCCCCAACCTCCTGAAGGGTTGAACTCCACTCAGTTCAACTATGTTTCCCCCACCACTTCTTTAAAGATGTTCGAAGTTGAAAGTACCAGAAAATACTCTTTATGACCCCCTATGCCTCTACAGAGTAGGTCCAAAGACTGGCACAATCAGGAGGTCTAAAAGCATGAGGGGGAAGGTTGGGGAAGGGTTCCTAGCTCCTTTCTGGTGCTGAAGATGGCAGCAATGGTGCCAGCAGGGGAGAGCCCGGCTGAGAAGACCCTCTGGCTCTGAAGATGTTGGAACACAGCCTGCAGGAGAGGGTGCAGCCAAGAAGACCCTCTGGTGCTGAAGATGGTGGGATCGCTGCCAGGGAGGGTGTGGCCAATAATCCTATTAAATTGATTTAAATATTTTCTTTGTTTGCCTCATGATTCTCTATCATTAGATTCATACTATAATGAATAGCACAGACTGAAAATTTTATTCAAAAAATCACAGCTCTAGTCCCTCAAACCTAGCATAAATATACAATATTAAATTTGTTGCAAAATATTATAGAAGAGGCCAAGGATTTAGCTCAGGGGTTCGGTGGCCTGCCTTGCAAGTGCAAGGACCTGAGTTCAATCCCCAGTACCAAAAAAAAAAAAAAAATTACAGAAGATATGCAGATTAGATTTTTATTACGACGGCCAAGAAGACAAGTCTGTACTTATTTATAATATTAGCCCTGTTACATAAATTGATTTAATCTTTTTTTTCTCTCATTGAATTTATTGGTACATTTTAGGAATATAGTACAGTTACATTCATCATTGGGATCTTGTACCTTTACATGACAGTGTTGGTTCTCATTTTTTCCCCTGACCCCTGCCCTCCCTTCATCCCCTCCTCCCTTCCGTATTTAAAAATATTTTATTTCCATTTTTTCATACTTTTTTCTTTTCCCTTATTTCCTTTCCCTCACCCTTCCCACTTTCCCTACAGCTTTAGCCCTTTTGTTCATATTTCACATTGTTAATTATACCATTAGGACCTTATGTACAATTATAGTTTTTCACAACAGAGAAACTATTTGGTATTTACACATGTGTGACTTATTGATTTAATCTTGATTGTATATGTAAATTTTAAAGGGAAATGCACATTTAAAAGCTATACCATAATATTAGCACAATATTTTTTTTTGCATTTATAGCTTAAAGTAGATTTTGTCTTTTCTGGAATTATCCTAACAAATTTGTTTCAAATATTAGAATATGAGTATACACATGACATGTAGAAATAAAATCTTGTTGTGATTATTTTTCTCATCCTTTTATGTTATAAATTTCTAAGTGAAAAGCATAAGATTTACATGAGAAAACTGAGTTGCCATAAATGTTAGTAACTTAGTAACATTACTAACTTTAGTTCATGCTGTTTTCCTAAGAAGTCACATTTATTTCATAATGAAAAATGTGATAACACCTTTAGTGTCACCAATGTAAGTAAAAGTAACTAACAACTTTATATTGCTAAAAAAATTATTTTACATTTTTACAATTTCAAATATATATTTTTAGTTGTCCCCTATTTTGGACATAATATTTTTAATATTACAAAAGCAAAAGCATTTCAGTTAAAAATTATTGGAGATATTATAAAAATTAAATAACTTAAAAAAACAAATCAATGCTATATAACATATTAAATCATATTATTTATGCTACTTATTCAAAGAAAATGTTCAGTTCTGCCTGTAGAGAATATTAAGCTCTCCTTTCTCTTCTTTCCCACCATCTTTTCTTTTATCAATTACAAAATATAAACTAAGTTAAATATCAAGAATTTTTAAGCCCTAACATATTGTTTTTCAAATAAGTGATTGAAAATCAGTAATAAATGTGAATATGTTGTTTCACATTAGTATTAGCGTTTTTTAAATTTTTTGAATAATTGAAAGAATTTGACAGTCAAATGTAGAAGTTATACAGTACTAAAATGTGTACTTATTTTTAATATAATTGTAATTATATATGAAACATATAATTGAAGTGCATGAAGCATACACATTGAAATTTGAGGGGAAAATGTAATTGTACTATTGAGTACCTTATTGCAAAACTGCCCAAGAGTTAATTCTAATTATTAAAGGAGTGAATTAGATAATGTATAAGATTTCTAAGGGATAACAGAAAAATAACTTGTTAATCTATGTTGTACTGTGAATTCTCAATCTTGAAATCCATTACTCAAATATATATGCCTCTGATCCTTGTTTCTTTTCCATTTTTGGGGTAATTTGGCAGGCAAAATAATATTTTGCTGGCCTTGACCTCACCTAGTCTGTTGGAATTTTAATATAACTTTCTATATTTAAATTGTCCACTATTCCAACTTATCCTGAAGAAGTCTTCTGCCACTACTGAGGTCCAAAGAAGCTAACATATTGACAAGACCTAACAAGGACACCATTATGTCTATTGCTAAGGTCTGTCAGCATTTTCTTAAGATTACAGGTGCTTAGCGATTAGAGATCTTAATGTTTGTCCCAATATAGATATACTAATTATACTCAATTGACAAGCACATGTCTGTTGCCAAGAATTCATACCAACATTCTTCAACTCCATTATGTAAGACACCAAGAATCTGCATCAAAAGTAGTATTCTGATAACTGTAATATAATTACTTCTCTTGTTCATTTTGAGTGTTGGTAAAAATAACTAAATGTTCGACATTTCATTGTGTTTAAATTAATGTTCTTGCTTTATCTCTCAGACATGAATCTCTTTAGTCTTGGCCAAAGAACAGTATAGATGCAATGGTTTAGATAAGTGTTCCTGAAATATACAAATAGTAAAGCTATAAAGATTTGCTCCCTAGGGTGGCACTATTGGGAGTTGGCAGAGCCTTTATGATCCAAGGCTTTGCGAGTGTTCTTTATGTCATTGGTGGTTTGCCTTTGAGAAAGATAATAGAACTCTGTTCCCTGCCTCTTTCTCTCTCTTTTGCTTTATGGCTATGAGGTTTTTCCCCACTGTTCAGTCTTGTCATGAAGAACCACCACAGGCTCAAAGCACAGAAGTAAACCCATCATGGACTGAAATCTTCAAAACTGTGAGCCAAAATAAGTATTTTCTCTCAATAAAGTAATTAGTCCATGAACTGTTATAGTGATAGATATATGATTAACAAAACTGACCAACAAACAGTAAGCCTTATTTCAGGATCACTGGCTCTTTCTTCTTGGATGAAATTTTAGCCAAAGCAACAAGGGAACCTTAACACATCGTTCTGCCCCTTTTATCTTATCAGAGTATCAGGACTCGGGCAGTGCCAAGCCAATCTGTGTAATGGTTTAGTAATCGCATGTCCGTAATCACAGCATCACACACTCTAGATTCTAGCTACCTGTGAAAAATACACCTATGAGCATGTGAGGCTTTGTGGGACAGCTAGACGCAAACCATAACAGGAAGCAGAGAGAAACAAGGAAATCAGAGAGAAACAAGATAACTAAGCCAAGATATGGTATTCTCTGGGTTTGATCCCTGTGCACTTGTAAACTGGTGTCCATTTCTCTGCACTGCGGGGATTGATTCACTGAAGCCAGCCTCTTCTGTATGACTCACTTCTTGTGAGTCCCAGTCTTGTCCCTTAGGACTTATGAGTGGTAACATCTCTTTTTTCCAACTCTGTGTGACTATACTATCTCTTGATGTTCCTCTGTACTCCAGCCACAATTGGTAAATCATCCTTGTGTAAATAAACTCTTTAATTATTCTTGTTTGAGGGTATATTTTTTCTATTATTGGACCTTAGCAAATATCCTAAGCTTACTGAGGTAAGGCACAACATTCTAATGTTAGTAAAAGCTTATTATCTTTATATTACAATTGTAAATATCTTACTTGATATATTTCTGAGACTGACATTAGTCACTGTGAGGTTATTAATGTCCCAGTGTATATTTGAAACTGATCCAAGTGATGATGGTTGATCTTAAACCAACAGGAAATTTGGTGGTCATTGGAAAATATAGTCAAAAGTGTGTTTTTTTGAGATTGTTTTATGGTCAGTCACAATCATATAAGATATTTTCAGCATCTGTTTGATTTATAGCTGCAAAATGAGAAATTCATATTTCTGGATACCTTCATCTTTCTTACCACAGAAATTCAATCAACTACAAAATCCTATAGATTCCATTTCCTATAATGGAAACATCTTTGCAACCCCTCTACTACCTACCTGATTTGTGCTTTCTTCATCTATAATACATTTCCAATTAAACATTTAGTCATCTAATTCTTCTTAATACAATAAATAACATTTTTGGCCTTAGGGTGAAAGCCAAAGACTATTAACTAATTATTAGGACCTCTGTGATTTAGTTCAAATTTTTATTTCCATGACATTTCTTAAAACTAAGATTTTAAGTGCTGATCATACTGACTTTATTTTCATTTTCCTCTGCTCTATATTGCCTTTCTCTGTGCATCACATTTATTTACAGAAATATTTCCACACATGAATCAACACTGTATATATACACTTTTTGTAAAATATTGAACTATTTTTCCATATTAAGAGAGAATATATTTTAAATACTGAATATTTATCAAGTAATGGCTTATGTCACAAAGGTATTACTGGAATAAATTTACTTTAACTATACTTTTGTGGCTCCTAGGTCACCCAAGAACCCTAGCTCTTCTTTATCTCTGTCTTTTCATATTCTTAGGAACATGTACAGCTTTGCATCCTGAGATGTACTAACCTAAGTTTGAGTATTTTAGTTTCTATTGCAGTCAATCACATCAAGCATCAGGAGGAACTGGCTGGGAAGGGAGAAAACTCCTTCTTGTTTTAAGTGAGAATTAGAACCCAACTGGAGAGCAAAGAGAGGGACTCAAAATCAGAAGAGGGAAAGGGCAAATGGTGCTTTCTCCCTGAGCCCTTGCTCATGGCATGGGAAGGGACCCATCAAGTGACTGTAGCACAAACAAGTTCAAGCAGGCAGGAGGCACTCATAGTTTTGTGGGTTGAAAACCTCAGGTCTCAACCTCACAGACAGAAATCAGAAGCAGCCTGAACTTTAGTGGAATTAAAGGCCCAGGTATGTGGGGATTATTCATTACTACCTTAATACTGTTGGCTCACTGAGATCAATCAGCACAGATTTGGACTCTGTCTCCTCCCTCTGTCAACAAATGACAGCAGAGACACAATTTGAAGTGGAGTTTTTTTTCCACATATCTTTCTCTCTTTTCTACATTTTTTTCTGTTTTGTAATTACTTGTTCTTATTTTTGTTTCTTCCCTCTTTCCCTCCTGTGCTCTTATCTAGTTCCCAAAACTTGCAAAATCTTCCTTTGTACTCCAGCCTTGCTTCTAATCCCTTTCTCTTATTCTGTTTCTCATTTTTTCCCACTAACCCCTTTTAAATTCCCCCAAGATTAAAATCATTGTATTGAGGGGACAGTTGCTGTAAACAATTTTCTGGTTTTAGATTTTGTGGTATAACTAAAAATGCTGTTCGTATAGTTAAAGATGACAAATTAATAGTTATCACCTTTTGTCATTTTTCAAGGGTATGCTGGAGGCTAGTTTTTACCGATTGTACCACTGTTTTAGCCAAGGTAACATAATTGTTCTAATCAGCTGTTCTTCCTTGTATTCAAAGACTGAGATTGACTGAGGGTCATAAACAAAGAACCAGCTGCTAGCCCAAATAAGCAACAATTTCTCATCCCCAATAAATTGAAGATGTAACTTCTTATAACAGACTGAAAAACCCCAAATCCAGCTAAACCTGTAACATATCTCTGATAAGTAGTCATTTCCTAAGGGTTCTTCATGTTCTCAAGAAAGTTACCTATCATAAAAAATTTTCAAACATCAATGGAAGAATTAAACAACAAAACAAAACATACAGAAAATGAGAAGAAATGGAAGCAAGGTGCAAACCCAGACTTCCAGCTTACCAAAGGCAAATCTAAGAGACAATGAGGTAAAACAACTCTAAACCCACCCACTTGGACTCTTTATAGTAGTAAGAACCACCATAACAAAGTAAATGAATGATACTTAGAAAAAATCAAGTAAAAAACAATTTTTCAGTTAACTTCAGGGATGATGACCATAATGAAGGACATGATTATTAAATCTAAAAAAGATACAGTTTTTTTAAAAAAATGACCCTTGGAAAATGATGGAGACCATGAATGCCCAGCATAAAAAATAAAAAAAATTAAAAATCACTACCCATGAGACAGATTCAATCAGATATCTAGGATAATAAAATTCTATTGAAAGTATACAAAGTAGAATGAACCAATTTTAGCACAAAATATCAGATCTCGAATACAAGATTGCAGTTAGCAATCACAAAAAGAAAGATTTCTTTAAAATATCAACAGACCATCAAAAATCAATCCAATAACTGCTAGATGATGTAAAGGTGAATAATGTAAGATTTATCAGTCAATAAAAAAGAAAAACAAAATAACATAAATGTATAAGAGGAAAAATGAAACAGGAAAGGGAAACTGAAAGGGGGAGAAGGGAAAGTGTATCATAAATAAAAGAAGGAAAAAATGGAAACAAATCTTTTGTAAATTAGGGTAGAGGGAAGGTTAAATGGATGGAAAGGGAATAGGAAAAAAAAGAAGAATCAAGCTACATCATGTACATTTCCAAACTTCTTTTGGTGAAAGTGACGGTTATGTATATTTAAATTGTGCCAATAAAAAATTTTTTAACAACCTTTTCTCAGAAGTAATGGCAGAAAACTTCCCCAGCCTGGAAAATGAATTTGACATACAGATAAGTTAGGTCTATGGAACTCCTATTAGCCATGATTTGAAACAACAACAACAACAACAATTAAAACCTGCTCCAAGGTATATAATAGTCAGGATTCCAGAAATTCAACATGAGAGACTATAAAAAGTGGTTAGAGAAAAGAAACAAACTACTTATGAAAGAAAGACCATCATCAGAATTAAAGCAGAATTCTCAATGAATGTTACAGCTAAGGAGAGATTGGAATGAAATATTTCAAGCCCTAGAAGAAAACAACTTCCAACCCAGTTTGATGGACCCCGCAAAACAATCAAAATTAATGGATAGGGCCAGGGATTTAGCTCAGTGTCTCCACCGCCTGCCCTGCAAGTGCTAGGTACCCAGTTTGATCCTTGGCACACAAAAAATTGATGGTTAAATAAGATATTTTAATTACAAATAACATCTCAAGAAATTCATGACCACCAAACCAGCACTCCAAAGTGTTCTGAAGTACATTCTAGAAAGAGAGCATGACTACTATAACTCCATGAATCACAAACAGAATCAATTCACCAGCAAGGCAAGTAATTAAATGGAAGAGAAATAAAGGGACAGAAAATAGAAACATAACATGACAAGAATAACTCTCTCTCTCTCTCTCTCTCTCTCTCTCTCTCTCTCTCTCTCTCTCTGTCTCTCTCTCCATATGTACATATGAGTATATGTATGTATGTGTATAATACATATATTTTAAGTATATATACAATTTTTAATGGTTTCAATTCACCCCCACCACCAACACAACAAAATAGACTTGCAGAATGGGTCATGAAAAGAGATTTGAAAATACACTAATACAATAAACTATTTAATTCAAAAAGTAATTCCTAGCAAGTAAAAAGATGGAAAATAATACTCCATGTGACCAGAACCCAGATAAAGCAAGAGTAGCTATTCTATTTGTAGACAAAGTAGATTTCAGGCTGGATATGGTGGGGCATGCCTGTAATCCCAGCAATCAGGAGGCTGAGGCAGGAGGATCACTGTGAGTTCTAGACCAGCCTGGGCTGCAAAGTGAGTTCTCAACTACATAGTGAGACCCTGATTCAAAAAAAAAACCAAACAAAACAAAACAAAAAGCAAAACATAACAACAACAAAAAACAAGGAGGATTTCAAGCCAAGACTGATGAAGAGAAACAAAGAAAGTCAATATATACTCATTAAGGGAACACACCAAGGAAAAGATAAAATAATTGTAAGCATATATGATATGCACCAAATACCAGTGCACCCAACTATATAAAACAAATATTAATGGACATGAAAATCAAATAAGCACTAACACAATTATAGTAAGGAATCTCAACCCCACTTTCACAAATAGATCAACTTGACAAAAAAGGAATATTAAAATTGAATGAATATTTGAACAGATGGACCTATTAGATGTCTACAGAGTGTTCCAACCCAAAACATCATAACAGACATTCTTCTCATCACACAGGCAAAAAGGACCACATACTAGTTTAAATAAACATAACATGCTTAAATAAATGCAAAGCAATTAAAATTACCCCATGCA
Source organism: Fukomys damarensis (assembly GCF_012274545.1). NCBI lineage: Eukaryota > Metazoa > Chordata > Mammalia > Rodentia > Bathyergidae > Fukomys > Fukomys damarensis. The sequence goes on from NW_022900917.1 coordinate 50,694,155, forward strand.
TATTATCAGATCATAGTGCAATGAAATTGGAAATTAATGGCAAAAAATTCCCCACAAAAACTTCATAAACACATGTAATTTGAATAACATCCTCTTGAGTAATCAATAGTTCAAAGATGAAATTAAAGAAGAGATTAGACTGTTTCAATAATTAAACAATAATACCAGTACAACATCCCAGAACCTATAGATAGAATGACAGCATATCTATGAGGGAAATTTATAGCAGTAAATTCCCATATCATAAAAACAAAACAAGCTAAAATAAATAATCTATTTCTTTGGTTAGAGAATGTAGAACCTCAAGTTTCCAGAGAAATGAGAGCAAGTCAAGCCCAAAGCTCATATGAGGGAGGAAATTATAAAGATTAGAGCAGGAATTAATACAACTAATACTAAGAAAGTAATACAAAGAATTAATTAATCAAAGTGTTGGTCCTTGAAAGATTAAATAAAATTGAAAAATTCTTAGCCAACTTTATAAAAAAAAATAAAGAAAATATTTAAATCCATGCATTTCAGAATGAAAATTTTGAAATTACAATGAATCCTGCAGAAATCCTGCTCATTAATACCTACTTAAAGAACCTATATTCTAATAAGATGGAAAATACTTAAGAAATGGACAGATTCCTATATTCAAATGAATAAAAACTGAATAAAAAAAGACATTAAAATTCTAAGTAACTCAATATCAGTCAATGACATAGAAATGTAATTAAAACCCTATCAACAAAGAAAAGGCCAGGTTCAGACAATTTCAATGCTGAATTTTATAAGAAATTCAGAGAAGATTTAATGCCACTAATGAAACTGAAAGGGGAGCAATACTCCCCAAAGTATTCCTGGAAGCAAGCATTACTCTCATCCCGAAATCAGAGAAAGATTCAACTAAAAATGAGAGCTACAGGCCAATCTCCCTAATGAACATAGATGCAAAAATCCTCAATAAGATGTTAGCAAAGAGACTTCAGTAAATCATCGAAAACATTACACATCCTGACCAGGTGGGATTTATCCCAGGGATGCAGAGATGGTTCAACATACTCAAAACAACAAATATAACATGCCATAGTAACAGACAAAGGAAAAAACTCACACAATTATCTCAATAGATGCAGTAAAAGCATTTGACAAAATACAACACTCATTCATGATAAAAACTCTATAGAAAATAGGAATAAATAGTCTTTATCTCAATCTGATAAATGCTGTCTAGGACGAATCAACAGCCAGCAACTCACTAAGTGGTCAAATACTGAGAGCTTTCACTCGGAAATTAGGAACAAGACAAGGATGTCCACTATCATCACTTAGTTAATACAGTTCTGGGATTTTAGCCAGAGCAATTAGACAAGATAAAGAAATAAAAGGAATGAGGATAGAAAAGGAAGAAGCCAAATTACCACTGTTTGCAGATGACATGAATCTTCTATGCATCCTACATATAAGAACTCCAAAATTCCACCAAAATTCCACTTCTAGACTTAGCAACCCAACTCAGTAACATAGCTGGATAAAAGTTAACATAAAGAGAAGCATTTGTAGATTATGGTGGTGCATGCCTGTAATCCCAGCACAGAGAGGCTGAGGCAAGAGATTGCTGTGAGTGCTAGACCAGCCTGGGCTACATAGTGAGGTCCAAGTCAGTCTCAACTACATAGTGAGACCCTGCTCAAAAAAACAAAACCAAACAAACAAAAACAAGCACTCAAGCATTATTGTACATAAATAACAAACTCACCAAGAGAAAAATTAGAGAAACCACACATTTGATAACACATAAAAAAGTAAATACTTAAGAGTCAATCTAACTATGGAAGTAAAAGACCTTCACACTGAAAATTAATTTACTCTGTAAAAGGAAATCAAAGAGGATATCATAAAATGACATTGTTCTAGGGTAGGAAGTATGAATATAGTGAAAATGCCCATACTCCCAATATTGTTATAAAGATTTAATGAAATTCTGATCAAAATACCAATAGCATACCTCACAGAATTATAGAAAAAACGTTCTAAAGTTCATTCTGAAGAAGAGACCTAGACTAGTAAAAACAATTATGGACAACAGAAGCAAGGAAAGCAGCATTACAATCCCAGACTTGAAATTATGCTACAAATCTACAATGATTAAAAACAGCATGGTACTAGGAAGAAAAATAAAAGGAACTATATATATATAT
>NW_022900917.1:50696368-50731661 GCF_012274545.1 Fukomys damarensis
TATGATCCAAATAATTCACTGGAAGAGGAAAGATAGACTCCTTAATAAATGAGGCTGCAGAAACCAATTTTCCACATGCCACAGATGAAACTTAGACCCATATCTCCCACCATTCACTAAAATAAAGCTGAACTAGGTGAAATACCTAAATATCTTTTGTTTGTTTGTTTTTTGAGACAGGGTCATACTGTGTAGTTGAGACTGATCTGGAACTCACTATGTAGCCCAGGGTTGTCTTGAACTCACAGCATTACTCCTGCCTCAGCCTCCCAAGTGTTGGGATTACAGGCATGAGCCACCACACCCAGTTTGAAATACCTAAATATTAAAACAGAAATACTAAACCAGCTGGAAGAGAGGTTAGGTACAACTATTGAAGACATTGGTATAAAGATTAGCTACAACTCTTGAAGACATTGGTATATTTATGAACAAAACTTCAAACACAGGGGAAATATCACAAAGAATCAACAACTCAAATCCATTAAAGAGCTTTTACACAGCATAAGTAACCACCAAAAGAGTTATGAGACAATCCATAGAGTAGGAAAAAAATTTTTGCCAGCTATTCCTCAGACAAAAGACTAATATATAGTGAGACTCACTCTGCTGCACAGCCAGGCCTGAACTACGGGCCTCCCTCTTAGCTGCACCTTTTCCTGTGGGCACCATTGATTGATTGCCCTGACCCAGCACCAGGAGGGTATCCACGTGGGCTTGGGTGCTGCTGAGCACCCACTTCACCCCACTCTCAGAGCCCCTGATTGTACCAGTCCTTGAATGCACTCTGCAGAGGTATGGCTGGCTATAAAGGGTGGTGATTGATCCTATTGTGTTCCTGATTGTATCAAATGGGATAAAGGACAGGGATTGATTTGATGAGTTGTTTTCTCAAATTTGAAAATGAGAATGTCTATAAGTCATTAGAGAATGAAAAGCTGGGACACAAAGATATCAGGAAGATTTAATGACTGAGAGATTGAATGAAGGGCAACCAAACAGCAAAAATGAACATGAGAAAACAATTAAGCAAGCCACAAAGACAGACTCCAAGTTCAACAACGGCACACAGTAGGGCAAAGGAGGATGAAAAGTCTGATAGTAAACCTCCAGGACACTCAGAACTCACAGCACAGGAAATAACAAAACTGATCAATCAAGGTCTAGAAAAATTCAAAATAGAAATAATTTCCCAGATAACCATAGAGATGGTGAACAAAATGAAAGACATGATTCGAGACTCCAGAACAGAAACTGACAAAAAAATAGATGATCTTAGGAACATAATAGAAACCATGAAGGCCCAACATAAGAAAGAAATGGAAACAATGAACACCCAACATAGGAAAGAAATAGGTATCATTAAACAGATTCAAACAGATATCCAGGAGATTAAAAACTCTATTGAAAGCATATGCAGCAGAATAAAAGATTGTGAAGATAGAATCTCAGATATAGAAGATAGGATCACAGACAGTGACAGTGAAAAGAGAGATTTCTTAAAAACAGTAAGGGAGAATGAGAAATCAATCCAACAACTCCTAGATGATGCAAAGAAGAATAGCATAAGATTGATAGGAATCCATGAAGTAGAAGGATAAAACACAAATGACTTAAAAAAGGTCTTCATAGAATTAATGACAGAAAACTTTCCAAACAGAGGGGAAGAATTTGACATACAGATAAGCAAGGCATATAGCACTCCAGCTAGCCACGATAAAAAAAAATCTACACCTAGACATATAATAATCAAGATCCCAGAAACCCAACAGAAGAATAAAACACTACAAGCAGTAAGAGAAAAGAAACAAATCACATGCAAAGGAAAGCCCATCAGAATCACAGCAGACTTTTCAACAGAAACCCTTAGGTCAAGGAGAGCCTGGAGTGAGGTATTTCAAGTCCTAAAAGAAAACAACCTATAAAAAAGATTGAAGTATCCTGCAAAACTCTCTTTCCAAATGGATGGAGAAATAAGATACTTCCATGACAAAGAACACTTGAGAAATTTTATGAATCCTAAACCAGCACTACAAGGAATTTTAAACAATATCCTAGAAAAAGACAATTAAGATCACAACACCATGAGGCCCAACAGAGCAACTGAAATAGCCAAGGCAAGAAACTAAAAGGAGAGGACAAAAAATTAAGAAGAGTCAACAAAAGGACAATAACATAACAATAATAAGTGAGTACATATCAGTTATAACCGTCAATGTCAATGGCCTCAATTCACCAATCAAAAGAAATAGATTGGCAGAATGAATTAAGAAGCAAAACCCACCAATATCTTGCATACAAGAAATACACCTAGTACAAAAAGAATCCCATAGACTGAAAGTGAAAGGATGGAAAACAATTCTCCATGCAACAGGAGCCCAGAAAAAAGCAGGGGTGGCAATCTTATTCAAAGATAAATTAAATTTCAAACCAAACTGATTAAGAGAGACAAAGAAGGCTACTACATCCTTGTAAAGGGAACTATCCAAGAGGAAGAAATGACAACCATAAACTTATATGCACCAAATATAAATGCCCCCAACTATATAAAACAAATATTAAGTAAAATAAAAAACAAATAAGCACTAATACAATTATTGTGGGGATCTAAATACCCCACAATCACAAATAGACAGATCATCTAGGCAAAAAATCAACAATGAAATATTAGAAGTGAACCAGGCTTTTGAAAGCATGGACTAATTAGAATTCTATAGTGTTCGACCCCACAAAATCAGAATATACATTCTTTTCAGTGGCATATGGGTCATTCTCCAAGATAGACCACATACTAGCTCACAAAACAGGTTTGAATAAATGCAAAACAATTGAAGTTATTCCCTGTATATTATCAGATCACAGTGCAATAAAGCTGGAGATCAATAGCATAAGAAACCGTAGGAACTTCACAGACCCATGGAAATTGAACAACACTCTTCTGAACAATCAATGGATCACAGAGGAAATTAAAGAAGAAATCAGACAGTTTTTACAAATAAACAAAAATGCCAATACAACATACAGGAATATATGGAACACAATGAAAGCAGCTCTATGTGGAAAATTCAAAGCACTGAATGCCCACAGTAGGAAAACAGAGCAAGATCAAATAAACAACCTAATGATGACTCTTAGACTCCTAGAAAAACAAGAGCAAGAAAAACCCAAAGCTTGAACAAGAGAGGAAATTATAAAGATTAGAGCAGAAATCAATGCAATGGAAACTAAGAAAATGATACAAAAAAAATTAATTGAAGAGTTGGTTTTTTGAAAGAATAAATAAAATTGATAAACCCTTAACAAACTTTATCAAAAAAAAAAAAAAAGGAAAGAAAATGCTCAGATTCATGCAATCAGGAATGAAAAAGGTGAAGTAACAACAGATCCCACAGAAATCCAGAGGATCATTAATACCTATTCTGAGAACCTGTACTCCAATAAAATGGAAAACACAGAAGAAATGGACAGATTTCTAGATACTCATGAATTACCAAAGTTGAACGAGAAAGATAAAAACATTTTAAACACCCCAATTACAATAATTGAAATTGAAAATGTAATTAAAAACTTATCAACAAAGAAAAGCCCAGGCCCAGACAGATTCACTGCTGAATTTTAAAAGAAAATTAGAGAAGAACTACTGCGATTACTCTTCAGACTTTTCAGTGAAATTGAAAGAGAAGCTATACTTCCAAATTCATTCCTGGAAGCAAGTATCACTTTGATTCCCAAACCAGGGAAAGATGTAACTAAAAAAGAGAACTACAGGCCAGTCTCCTTAATAAATATAGATGCAAAAATCCTTAATAAGATACTAGCAAACAGAATACAGAGGATCATCAAGAAGATCATACATCCTGCCCAAATTGGATTTATTCCAGGGATGCAAGGGTGGTTCAACATATGTAAATGAATAAATGTAATACACTATTAACAAAGTCAAGGAAAAGAACCATATGATCTTCTCAATAAATGCAGAAAAAGCATTTGACAAAATTCAGAACTGACTCATGATAAAAACTCTGCAAAAAATTGGAATAGATGGTCTATAGCTCAACTTAATAAAGGCTATCTATGAAAAATCCAACAGCCAACATCATATTAAATGACCAAAAACTGAAAACCTTCATGCTAAAATCAGGAAAAAGACAAGGATGCCCACTATCACCACTCCTCTTTGATGTAGTTCTGGAAATATTAGCCACAGCAATTATACAAGAGAAAGAAATTAAAGCAATAAATATAGGAAAGGAAGAAGTTAAGCTGTCATTATTTGCTGATGATATGATACTCTACATTGAGGCCTAAAAAACTCCACCAGCTACTCTACAGTGAAAACTACAGCACTCTGCAAAAGGAGATTGAAGAGGATATAAGAAAATAGAAAGATATCCCCTGCTCCTGGGTAGGAAGAATCAACATAGTGAAAATGGCCATACTACCAAAACTGCTATACAGATTCAATGCAATACCAGTTGAAATTCCAATTGGTGGGGTTGTGGGGAGAAGGGAACCCTTCTCCATTGTTGGTGGTAGTGAAGACTGGTTTATCCACTATGGAAATCAATATGGAGATACCTCAAAAAGCTATGTCTAGAGATTCCATTTGACCCAGCCATCCCTCTGCTGGGTATCTTTCCAAAAGATTTAAAAGAATCATACCACAGTGATATATGTGCACCAATGTTTATAGTGGCACAGTTTGTAATAGCTAAAACTTGGAAACAGCCCATCTGCCCATCTATTGGAAACTGGATAAGGAAGATGTGATTTTTCTATAAAATGGAATACTATTCAGCCATAAAGAATGAGAAATTAGATTCATTCATAGTAAAATGGACACACACATGTGTAAATACTGAATAGTTTCTCTGCTGTGAATAACTATAATAGTACACAAGATCCTAAGGGGATAATTAAGAGTGTGAAATGGGAATAAAAGTACTAAAGGTGTAGGGAAAGGGGGAAGAATGGGGCAAGGATATAAGGGAAAAGAAAAATATGAGAAAATGAAAAAATGGAAATAAAGTTTGTTAATGTGGATGAGAACTAGGAATGTGTGAGTTTGAAAAGAAGGAACAGAAAAAGAAAAAAAGAAAGAATAGGAGAGGTGGAATTGTGTGGATTTGACCTGCTACCCTAGCCCCACACCCTGGGCCTCAGCAGCAGACCAGTGAGAGGTGGAGCCACATGGGCACCTACAGCCCTCCCACAGCACTCCCCCACCTCCTAGATGTGCTGCTTCTGGGATGCACACCACAGAGAAACAGGGGGTCATGAAGGCCATTGAACTGAGTACAGCCTTGATTTTGATTTTATTCATATAGTTAAAGGTGATAGATTAATAACTAACACACTTGCCATTTTTCTAAGCTGTGCATGATGCTATGGTGTTGTTGATTGTTATCACTTGCGCTAACTTGTTGTGATTGATCTAATCAATTGTCCTTCCTGATACAATGAAAAAGAGATTGCCTCAGAGAAATTAGACACTGAAAATCTAAACACAGGCTATAGCAGGAAGATCAAAGTTTTAACCCTGGAATTAAACCAAGGACAGTACCAACAACAGAATTAGAAATGAGAAGACAGTACAGCAAGATGCAAGCACAAACACAGGCTGCCAGCTCACCAAAGGCAAATTCTGGTGGAAATGGGGTGGAAAACTGATATTCAACCACCTGGACACAGGATGTATAGCACAGGAAGTAACAACAGATGAATAAGGCTCTAGAAAAATTCAAAACAGAAATAATTTCCCAGATAACTAAAGACATGGTGAGCAGAATGATTGACATTATTAGAAACTCTAGAATAGAAACAGAAAAAAAAAACTGCTGAGTTCAGGACCATGCTAGGAAGTCATGAATGCCCAGTATAGGAAAGAACTGGAAACTATGAATGCTCAACATAGGAAAGAAATGGAATCAATGAAACAGATTCAAGCAGATATCCACGAGACTAAAAACTCTATTGAAAATGTACTTAGTAGACTGAGCCAGTCTGACAACAAAATATCAGATACAGAAGACAGGATGTTGGTCAGTGAACATGAAAAGAGGGATTTCTTAAACATAGTTAGGAAACATGAGAAATCAAGCCAACAGCTCCTAGATGATGCAAAGAAAAATAATATAAGATTAATAGGAGTCCATGAAAAAGCAGAAAAAAGCACAAGTGACATTAAAAAAAAACTGTTCACAGAATTAGTGACAGAAAACTTCCCAAACAGAGGAAAAGAACTTTACATACAGATAAGTGAGATGTATAGGTATCCAAATAGCTATGGTAGAAAAAAAAAATCCACACTTAGATATATAATAGTCAAGAACCTGGAAACCTAGAAGGACAAAATATCACAAGCAGTTAGAGAAAAGAAACAAATCACAGGCAAAGAAAAGCCCATCAGAATCACAACACTATTCAACAACCTCCAACCTAGTTTGATGTATCCTGCAAAACTCTCTTTTAAAATTGATGGATAAATATGATAATTTCATGACAAAAAACACCCGAGAAACTTTATCAATACCAAATCAGCACTCCAAACAATTATAAATAATATCCTAGAAAAACACAATGTAGATCACAACTCCATGAGAACCAACAGAGCAAATCCAACAGGCAAGGCAAGAAATTAAAGGGAGAGGGTGAAAAAACTAAAAAGACCCAACAGCAGAAAAATAACATGAAGATGGGCCAGGGATTTGGCTCAGTGGTTCTGCCTCCTGACTTGCAAGTGCAAGGGCCCTAGTTTGATCCCCAGTACCCCCCCAAAAATGATGATGATGATGTGCATACATATCAGTTATATCATCAAAGTTAATAGCTTCAATTCACCAATCAAAAGAAATAGACTGGCAGAATGGATTAAGAAGCAAAATCCAACAATATTCTGTATACAAAACACACCTATTTCAAAAGATAAACTCACAGATTGAAAGTAAAAGGATGGAAAACAGTTCTCCATGTGACAGAAACCCAGAGAAAAGTAGGAGTACCTATCTTATTTGCACACAAAGTAAATTTCAAACAAAAACTAATTAAGAGTGAGAAAGAAGGTAACTACATTCTTGTAGAGGGAAAAATCCAAGAGGAAGAGATGATAATCATAAATACATATCCAAAAACACTAATGTCCCCAACTATTCAAAACACATATTAAGGAAAATCAAACACCAAATAAGCACTAATACAATTGTAGTGGGGGACCTCAATACCCTGTTACAAACACAAATAATTTAGACAAAAAATCAACAATGATATATTAGAAATGAACCAAACTTTTGAACAAATGGACTTAATAGACATCTACAGAGTGTTCCACCTCACAAAATCAGAATATACATTCTTTTTGGTTCCACAGGGTTCATTTTCCAAAATAGATCACATACTAGCTCATAGTACACATTTAAGTAAATGTAAAGAAATTGAAGTTGTCCCATGTATATTATCAGTACAAAGTAACTAGAGATCTATAGAAAAAAAACCGCCAGAACTTCACAAAACATGAAAATTGAATAACACTCTCCTGAACAACCAATGGGTCACAGAGGTAATTAAAGAAGAAATTAGACAGTTTTCACAAATAAATGATAATACCAATACAACATACAAGAATCTGTGGGATACAATGAAAGCAGTTATATGAGGGAAATATATAATAATGAATATTTCCCACACTAGGAAAACAGAGTGAGCTCAAATTAACAACCTGGTGTTGAATCTTAAATTTCTACAAAAAAGAAGAGCAAGACAAACCCAAAGATTATAGAAGGGAGGAAATTATAAAGATCAGAGGAGAAATCAATGCAATAGAGACAAAGAGAATGATACAAAGAAATCCATGAATCAAAGAGTTGGTTTTTTGAAAGAAAAAATAAAATCAATAAACACTTAGCCAATTATATTTAAAAAAAGGGGAAGAAAAGGCTCAAATCCATGCAACTAGGAATGAAAAAGGTGATGTTGCAACAAATCCAGCAGAAATCCAGAGGATCATCAATACCTACTTTGAGAACCTGTCCTTTCATAAAATGGAAGACAAAGAAAAAAAGAGACAGATATCTAGATATGTGTGAATTACCAAAGTTGAATAAAGATCTAAAAATTCTAAGCATCCTAACTACAATCAGTAAAATTAAAAACATAATTAAAAATTTACCAATAAAGAAAAGCCCAGGTCCTGATAGATTTACTGCTGAATTTTACAAAACATTAGAGAAGAACTATTCTTACTACTCCTTAAACTTTTCAATGAAATTGAAAAGGAAGCAATACTTCCAAATTCATTCCTAGAAGCAAATATTTCCAAAACCAGGAAAGACCCAGCCAAAAAAAAGAACTACAGGCCAATCTCCCTAATGAAAATAGATGCAAAAATCCTCAATAAGATACTGGTAAACAGAATACAGAGGGTCATGAAGAAGATCATAGATCATTACCAAGTCAGATTTATCTCAGGGATACAATGATGTTTCAACATACATAAATCAATACATTTAATACACTATATTAACAGAAAAAAACACAATATTATCATCTCAATAGATGCAAAAAATGCATTCAACAAAATTCAAAACCCATTCTTGGTAAACATACCCTGTAGAAAATTGGAATAAGTGGTCTTATCTCAACTTTATAAAGGGCCTGGGATTTAGCTCAGTGGTTCTGCTACCTGCATCATCAGCACAAAGTCCAAAATTCAATCCCTGTATAAAAACAAATAAAAAATACATCCATAAATAAAGGCTATATATGAAAAACTAACAACGAACATCCTACTAAATGGTCAAAAACTAAAATCCTTCACACAAACATCAGGAACAAGGCAAGGATGTCCACTATCACCACTCATGTTCAACATAGTTCTGGAAACATTAGCCACAGCAACTAGAGAAGAGAAAGAAATAAATGCAATAAATATAGGAAAAGAAGATTTTAAACTGTCATTATTTGCTGACAATATGATAATCTACATAAAAGAACCAAAAAACTCAGCCAAAAGGCTTCTAGACTTAATTGACAGATTTAGTAGAGTAACTGGATACAAGATTAACACTCAGAAATCAATAGCTTTCTTGTACACAAATGACAGACTCACTGAGAGAGAAATTAGGGAAACAATACCTTTCACAATAGCATCCAAAAAGAGAGAGAAATACCTAGGAATCAATCTAATGACAGAAGCAAAAGACATCTACATTGAGAACTACAACACTCTGAAAAAGATATCAAAGAGAATATAAGAAAATGAGGTTAAAAAACTGCATTTTGCTAAGTCTTCACCTCTAAAATTTACCATAATATTATAATATTTGTAATATAGCCATACAGGCCTCAATTACTATAAACTGTTTCTTCAACTCAGTCAGACTTATAACAAGCATTAATTGTAGTAATAACATTTGTCCATATGTTGCATTACTAACAAGTGTCAGACACTGTCCTATGTCACTTGTTTTATTAAAACCTATGTTTTCTACCTTCTACAGATGTTTTTAAGGTTGTAAATAAAAATAAAGTGGTAAGGACAGCATGCATAGAAGTAATCTTTAAAATAATAAGACATATAAAATATAGAATTATTATTAATTGAATAGATAACTTCTTTTAAAAGAAAATACCCCAGTTTTTAGAAAGCAAGATTCAAGCCATAGCAAGAGGCTAAAAATGTTTCTTTTTGAGGACTTGTATTTAATTTCAGATGTAACCTAAAACCATATCATGACAAAATATTAAATTTCTTACTGTAAATGTGACAAAATATCCATGCAGAATATATTGTTTTTATTTTATTTCTTACTATAAATAGTTCCTATCATTTGATCAGAAAAAGATAAGTATCTGACAATTCCTAAGAAACTTCTACGAAGTACTCATGTGTGCTGGCTGAATATGTATGTACTACGTCTGCATATACCGTCTCTCAGTTACTTATAAATACTTGTAGAAAAAAAAGAAAATGGGAAGACATCACTTGTTCCTGGGTAGGAAGGACCAATATATTGAAAATGGCCATCTTTCCAAAACTGCTATACAAATTCAATGCAATCTCCATTGAAATCCCAAAAGTATATTTAATTGAACTAGAAAATACAATACAAAAATCCATTTGCTACTGGATGAGACCTAGAATAGCAAAAGCCATTCTAGGCAACAGAGACATGGCAGGGCATATAGCAATCCGCAACTTGAAACTACTACAAAGCCACTGTGTTAAAAACATCATGGTACTGGCAAAGAAATAAACCTGAGGATCATTGAAATAGATTAGAAGATGCAGAAACAGCTCCAGGCATACTCAGCTACCTCATCCTTGACAAAGGATCCAGCCATCCTCAGTAGAGGAAAGGTAGCCTCTTTAATTAATGTCATTGGAAAAATAGGATTTTAACCTGCCAAAGATTAAAATAGACCCCTATCTTTCACCATGCACTAAACTAAAATACAAGTGGATTAAAGATCTAAATATTAAAACAGAAACACTAAACTATTTGGAAGATAGGTAGAACTCTTGAAGAAATTGGCATAGGAATACTATTTATCAACAAATCTTCAGTAGCATGGAAAGTAGCACAAAGAATCAGCAACTGGGATCTCATCTTTTAAAAAAGCTTATACACTGCAAGAGAACTAACACCAACAGAGCCACAAGACAACGTTTAATGTGGGAAAAACTTTTTACCAGCTGTTCCTCAGACAAAGTTCTACTACCAAGAATATATAAAGAATTTAAAAAATCAGAACCCCCAAATATAAAGACCCATTTCAAAACAGCACATTTGAAATGAACAGACATTTCTCAGTCAAACAAGTAAAAGCAGCAAATACACATGAAAAAATGTTCAGCATCACTAGTCACTCGAGTGATGCAGATGAAAATACTGGGATTTCACCTCACATCAGAAAGAATGGCTACTATCAAGAAATCAATGAATAGCAAAGCAGGGCTGCTGGGAGACAGGAACCCTTCTCCATTGTTGGTGGGAGTGAAGAGTGGTGCAACCACTGTCGGAATCAATATGGAGATATCTTACACAGCTAGGATTAGAAGTCCCATTTGACCCAGCTATTCCCCTGCTGAGTATCTTCCCAGAAGAATTAAAAGAATCATACCACCATGATATATCTTCACCCATGTTTATCACAGCAGTTTTAATAGCTAAAACTTGGTAATGGCTCAATTGCCCATCAACAGGAGACTGGATAAAGAAGATGTGTGCTTTTTTTTTTTTTTTTTTTTACAAAATATAATACTACTCAGCCATAAAGATTGAGAAACTAGAGACATTTATAGCTATGTGGATGAACATTGAGGAAATACTCTTAAGTGAAATTAATGGGACATACATGTATAAATACTGAATAGTTTCTCTAATGTGATAAACTAAAAGTGTAAATAAGGATTAAAATGTAAAATTGATGTATAATAGTAAAAATTGTCTAAAGGAGTAGGGGAAGTGAGAAGGGTAAGGGAAAGGTAAGGAAGGAAAAGAAAAACATAAGAGAAAAGGAAAATTTGGAAACAAATTTATTAAGTATATCTAAAATATACCAATAAAAGTAAATTATAAAAAATCAATTTTGAGCCCTAGGAGGAGAAGGGCCTACAGATCCTTCACATGGGTCTCAACCATGATAGATGAACTTGTGAAATATGTAAATTCTTAGTTTTCTCCCATGTAGCTAAAGGAGTGGAGGACTAGAAATGGATATCTAAAATGCCTTGGCAGAAGGACCTGGGCACCCCAGTATAGTCTGTCCTTGCTCTAGTTCATTGAGAGGATTGCAGTAATTTCTGAGTTTCAGGGAATGGTATGGGAGAAGGAAGGGGCTCTGCATTCATCACAGTTTCCCAGAGAACATATCTATATATGCAGATATGTAATGGTAAATTTATTATGGAAATTGACTCATATGATCGCAGAGGCCAGCGAGTCTCATAATCTTATCTTTGCAAGACAGAAAATAAAGAAAGCTGATTACTTGAAGTCCAAGGCCAAAGGCTTTGGAAGGAACAGGAGGAGAGGCCTAAGTCCCAGAGTCCAAAACCTCAGAAAATGGAACTCCAATGTACAACAGCTCCAGAAGAGCCAGAAAGTGTTCCTTCCCTTTGCTCTTTTATTTTTTTCAGTCCTTTGATGAATTGGATGATTTCTACTCCACATTGGTGAAGCCAAATCAACCTATGGATTCAAATGCTGATGTCTTCTGGAGACACCCTTACAAATATTTCCAGAAAGAATGTTTCACCTGCTAATATATATTGGCAGCTCTCCATCCTGTTAATGTAACACCTACAATTACTCATTACACACTTAGATGACTACATAAAGTGGTCTTTGATTCCATGCAATATGAGAATAACAAAGGCAGTGCTGTGTACCTCAGAGAATGCCAGAGAAGTGGAAAGCCTCATGAGACTTTGTGGTCAGGATCAAGGTCCTCAGAAGCAAGAATGAATGAGGAAATGCTTCACAACAAATGGGCATCTTGGGGCTTACATTAAGGGAACATGCAGGAGCTGTTCAACAATAACTGGCCACCACAGGGACTCCAGAGAATAGAAACATTCCAGAATAAACAAGGAGCATTTTAACAAAGTTGCTGCTAAATGATGAAGTTTCCATCAATTGATATAAAGCTGTGATGGTTAATATTCATTATCAGCTTGACTGGATTGAAGAAAGTTTAGACAATTCTGGGTGTGTCTGTGAAGGAGCTTCCAGAAAAGACTGACATGATTTAATGAATTTAGTGTGAAAGACCTTCTCTGAATGTGGTAGCACCATTTAATAGCCTGGGGTCTGGATGGGCCAAAAACCTAGAAGAAAGAAAATAGTTCTAGCTCTCCCATTTCCATCTTTAGCAGGTGTACTTTTAATATTGTGGTCCATAGGCATCATCTTCCAGGGCCTTCAGATTTCCATTGAGGACTTTCACTAATGGCTAACAAAGAGACATTCAGGACTTGGTTTCTTGGTTCTGGTGAAACTGCATCATTGGCCTCTCTTTCATTCTGAAGCTTTCAATATGTTTTTCTGACTGAGCAGCTATCATTCTGCCTGGCTCTGCAGCCGGCAGATAGCCATCGAGGCACTTCTCAGCCTCTGTGATCATGTGAATCAACGTAATAACTTCTCTGTCACAATTATATTTTCTATTGAGTCTGTTTCCCTGGAGAACACAGACTAATGTAAATGTGGACTCAAAAAGGAAATTACTATTAAAAATTATATTTCTTGTGTATTAAAATTTCTTCTCACAATATCTAAGCTACGGGATCATTGGAGAGGAACATGTGACTTATGTTTCTGCCAATGTGAAACTAGCATCTGGCATAATGGGGGTTAGACACATGCCTGAAAAATACCAAGTGAATTAATTAGTATAAACACAATAGAATTTAGGCAAGGTCATTTTTTAGAAATCAAAGTGCATTGGATAGAAATTAATACAATTATGTGTTAAATTCCCATATAGTTTAGAAATGATTTACAGATTCCTACCACTGTATTTCATTTTATATCCAAAGTATGCTAAAAATAAACTCACTAAAACATTATGTTTGTATATTACAATGTAATTCACATTGTACATGGCAAAAAATATCCAAAATTTCTTTAGAAACCCCAAAAATGTGTAATACAATGGATATCACACATTCAAGGTAAAATGGTTATGGAATATAGAATAATTTTCATTTCTTTAATATACTTATTGAAAATTAGACAATTATGCTATGTGCACTCATTTCTTACTGAATTAGGGATAGAGACATGTATTTTGAGTAGAAGATTAAACTGTAGCTGAAAAACCATCATGTTTCAATAAAATATGAGCAAGTTTCACAGTCTGAAAAGAGCTTAATGTCACAGAAAACTAGTAACCTAATAACCAAGAAGTTTCAAGGTTCCAATAAAATAATTCCTTGTTATAGACATTATGTATCTGACTTTGTAGTTACACTTTCTTCACCTATTTCTTCGGGGAAATGAAAATTATAACTTTATGTTCAAAGTATTCAGAAATAAAAATAACTCAGTAGATTCAAGCAAAGTTCTTTCCAACTTGAAACATTATATATTTATATTGTTCTTCACAAAATGAAGAAAGATAACTTAGAAATAGAGGGGGAAATCAAACAAATAAAAGAGAGGAAGTAATCACACAACATATTACAACTTCCCATATGATGTTAGATTATTGTGGGAGAGCCAGCTGGTGAAATTATTGTTCTTTCAGTCTTTCTCTGCTAGTTTCAAATTTGGTTTGTGCCTCTAGGGAAATGAGTTTGAATGTCTCATCTCATTCCTCGAAGCAACAAATCTCTGAAAAAAAAAATCAGTTCAATTCACAGAAGGAGTCTGCACTGAATATGAAACCGTGATGACCTGTAGTGTGTGGAGGGGTTGGCTCACATTTTACCTGAAGGCCTGGTGGGTCCCAGGTCTGTGCCTGTGTGGATCCTTCTAAAAGAACTAATTGGCTCCTCAGAGCCTCCACCCCCCCACCTGGATTTTGGGGGTGATTTTTTCCTTTGGCTGGACTGGTATATGCCCATTTGGTGGTATAGCTTTTCCCAAATAAATTCTTTCCTGGGAGAGAATTAGTGATGTTTGATTAAATAAAATAAAATTGGAGAATAAGTGCTAAGAAGAATGCTTGTGAAACCCTAAGCCGCGATGACCAATACCACTCCCACCACTGGGATGCATAGACTGTCAGTATGAATGCTGCCAGGTCCTCCCTGACAGTTCCATGTGCAAGGGGAATTAAGTAGTAGGAAATTAATTCTTGCTATTCTATGCCTAGCCATATGTGAACAGTTTCACACCTGTACTTCACTTGCAAAGCATTGCTATGAACTAAAATATTGCCCCTCCTGCCTAATTTTTCAGCTGAATAAAACTATTATTTCCTTTAATGCAGATTCAGATGAGAACCAGCCTTCTCACTGTAGCCCTCTCTTGTGATATCATGAAACAAGCTATTGTCACTTTGATTCACATAAGAAATAAAAATTGTCTAATATCAGTTATAAATCCCTTATATCATTTAAAATCCAACATATTACAGTAATACCTTATTAATGTTAATAAAAATAACTAGACAGTGAGAGACATGAGTATGCGTAGGTATGGAAACTTGTTTTCAGAATCAGATTTGAATTAGGAGCACTGTTTAGCCAGGGACTCAAATGCCCAGGGATAGTTACTGCTTTACTTTCAATACAATTATAAAACAAAATCACTCCACAGTGATATTTCTTTCTTCAATTATGTAATTAAATTCTTTTTGATGAATAGCTCCCAAAGGCTGAGCTATTGCTCATTATATAAATAACAAAAGCTCAGAGAAATGCATTTCTGTTAAAAGAACAAAATATTTTATGTAAGCAAAGAACTAGCTGAGCTTTTGAAATGCATAAAATTTGTGAGATATTCTGTCAGGTCAGTCATATTTGACTCTTCTCACCACCCACATTTTTTTTTTGCCTGTAAACTCTTGCTTCATCCTAATAAGGAAATGACTCAGGGTATAGTTATAGCTTGTTGTGTTCTTTTTTCTATTAGTAATGAGAATATTAATTAGTCTGATACATGAAATAAAATTTGCTTTTTATTCTTTTTGCTGGCACAGAACTTTAAACAAGTACTTCAGTACCAGTTAGAAAGTAAAGGCTTACTAAAACTTTTTTGTTACGGTATTTTCAGCATTTCTGAATCATGGCATTCCATTCACCTTTTCAGATAAGCATAACCAGTATATTTTAGGCTCATAGAATATTTAAATGGTGATTATTTCCTTGGGCAGTTTGTACCTTGATTCACTCCCAGAGAATTTTGCTTCCTGTGACAAAGCATTGCCAAGAAGAGGGTGTAAGATCCTGGTGGGGCCAACATCCCCTGAAAACTTCTCATTCTCCATCAGCTATGTTTTAGTCCATGCTCTACTCTCACAGAGCTATAACACAATTCCTCAAACTGGGAAGTTTATAAACAACAGAAATTTATTCTGTTCATGATTTTAGAGGATGGGAAGTCTAATGTCAAGATGCATCTGTTGAGGGTTTCTTAAAGCCTTATAATATAGCAGAGGGAGCTCCATGGTGAGTGTACAAACTGGGATATTTCTTTCTCTTCTTACAAAGTCACTATTCTCATTGTGGAAGCCCAACTCTCAGAGTCTCACCTAAACCCAATACTTCCCAAAGGTCCCATAGGCAAATACCAACAACAAATAAATTTGAATATTATATTTTAAAAATATGAATTCTGAGGTCATATTCAAACTAAAGCAATCATCTCCCAGCAAAAATAAATTTTAATCCATCCCAAATATTCTTTAATAGTAGCAGATATAGGTCTTGAAGTTCATCCATAGTGGAAGCATTTTTAATAATCTGTTCACAAATACAGAAATCGCATAGTAGCCAGGGCCCATACATTTTCATTATCTTTTAACAATGGTCATCATAATCTCAGTCTATTTAGAATTGATATAGAGTGGTAGAAGATATAACAGCTGGATCAGTGGAAGCCTCATCCTTCGGGGGTTTATTGAGGCACAAACAAAAGAATATCATAAAAATGTTAAGGCCACAGAGGCTATGATTAAATCTACTGAGCTGGGAGTAGTCCATGCACCGTGATATAACAGTCTGTCTTTAAGGGGTTGAGTCTGTCTGCAGATAAGCAAAATTCTTTGTGATGAGAACAACTTTATTTGTTCTGAGGGTGCTCCATTCTGCCTCTCTCAGAGAAGACAAAAATCAGAAAGGAAGAAGGTCTCTTGTGGAAGTTACTTTAGTTAAGGAATGGAGAACTTTGTTCCATGGAGAACTTTCTCCAACGCAGACCCAACTTTTGGTCCAGTAATTGCCACTCTCCACCGACATATTTTATTTTACTTAGCCAGGGTCTGGGACCTTGGATAGCCACAGAAAGTTAGAATTTTTAGAGGACTGGTGCTTCCTTGATACTATGCACCCTCTTTCTAATGTGTTTATGTCTAATTTTATGCCTGCCATGGCAATAAATTCTGCTAACTATGCTTACAGTCTTAGTCCATTTCACAGACTGGGAGGAGTGTGACACAATTGTTAGAATTAGGTAAACATAATCAGGACACTCACTTGCTAGGTCATTAAAATTACACATGACAGTTTGATGACTTGGAAGGCCAGATTTATTAATCATGACAATTCCTAAGAGATGTGTCATCAACTTATTTACAAATATGTCAATATGGTCATAATTTTAAACATCATCTGGGTTGTGCTATCATCTCAATAAGCAAAGAAAAAGCCAAATTATTATTAACTTTCTATTTTATCTTTTTATTTTAACATAATATGATTAATATTAATTGAGAAAATATAAAAACA
Organism: Fukomys damarensis; assembly: GCF_012274545.1. Taxonomy (NCBI): domain Eukaryota; kingdom Metazoa; phylum Chordata; class Mammalia; order Rodentia; family Bathyergidae; genus Fukomys; species Fukomys damarensis. The sequence continues at coordinate 50,713,761 of NW_022900917.1, forward strand.
TCTATGAAGAAATAAAGTTGCATAACAAATAACAATGGTAAGTACACTGTGCATAATGATCTTAAAAGAATATATTTTCTTTCCTAAATTTTTAAAATTTAAGGTATACAATGTATTATCATTGGAAATATGCACTTTACATAATCCATCTTGGTTCTTATTTTTTTCCCCATTCCGTTGTCCACCCTTCAAACCCTCCACCCCTCCCTATCTATAAAATTTTGTTTCCATTTTTTCTTTTTCTCATGTTAATTCCATTCCCATTTTTCTTTTCCCTTATCCCTCCCATTTGTCCTGCTGCTTTGCAACTTTTTTTCCTATTTCAAATTATCTTTATACCTTGTAGTCCTTCTTACCACTTTTAGTTTCTCACACTAGAGAAAATATTCAGTATTTACACATGTAAATTTCACTTAAGAGTATTGCCTCAATGTGCATATATATAGCTATAAATGTCTCTAGTTTTTCATTCTTTATGGCTGAGTAGTGCTCCATTTTAGAAAAAAATGCATTTTCTTTATCTGGTCTCCTGCTGATGGGCCCTTGGGCTGCTTCCAAGTTTTAGCTATCATGAATTGTGCTGCTATAAAGATGGTTTCAGATATATCATTGTGGTATGATTCTTTTAATTTCTTGGGAAAGATACCCAGCAGAGGGATAACAGGGTCAAATGAGACCTCCAATCCTAGTTCTTTGAGGTGTCTCCATACTGATTTCCACAGTGCACACACCAGTCTACACTCCCACGAGAAGTGGAGAAGGGTTCCTCTTTCTCCACAGGCCCTCCAGCAGTTTTCATTGGCTGATTTCATGATAGCAGCCACTGTTTCTGGGGTGAGGTGGAATCTCAGTGTTGTTTTCATTTGCATCTCTTGGATGACCAGTGATGTTGAACATTTTTTCATATGTGTATTTGCTATTTCCACTTTTTTTGTCTGAGAAATGTCTGTTCATTTCAGATAGCAATTTTTGGATTAGATCTTTAAATTTGGGAGGTCTGATTTTGTAAAAGTTATTTATATATTCTAGATAGAATTGTCTGAGGAAGAGCTGGTGAAAAGTTTTTCCCACATTATTGCTTGTCTTTTCACACTATTTGGTGGTTCATCTTGCTATGCAGAAGCTTTTTAATAAGAAGACATCCCACTTGTTGATTTTTTGTGTGATATTTCATGGGCAAGTGAGGTTTGTTCATAAAATCTTTTCCTACACCAGTGTCTTCAGTTCTTTTCCAACTGGTTTAGTGTTTCTGTTTTAATAATTAGATCTTTAATCCATTTTTATTTAGTTTAGTGCATAGTGAGATATACAGGCCTAGTTTTAATCTTTGGCAAGTTGAAACCCAGTTTTTCCAGCACCATTTATTAAATAGGCTATCTTTCCTCTAGTGAGGTTGTTTGGCTCCTTTGTCAAAGAGGAGGTGTCAGAATATGTCTGGAGTTGTTTATGCATCATCCCCTGGTCCTCAGGTCTGTTTCTATGCCAGTACCATGTTGTTTTTATCACAGTAGCTTTGTCATATATTTTCAAATCAGGGATTGTGATACTCCTAACTTCTCTTTATTGCTTAGAAGTGCTTTTGCTATTCTAAGTCTCTTCTTGTTCCAGATTAATTTTTGGATTGTTTTCTCAAGGTCTGGGAAGTATGATGCTAGGATTTCAATTGGGATTGGATTGAATCTATGTAGCAGTTTTGTAAGCATGGCCATTTTCACTATGTTGACTCTTCCTACCTAGGAACAAGGGATGTCTTTGCATTTTCTGATATCCTCTTCAATCTTTTCTCAGAGTTGTAGTTTTCAGAGTGGAGGTCTTTGATTTCTTTTGTTAGGTGGATTCCTAGATATTTCTTTTTTTTTTGGATGCTATTGTGAAAGGGGTTCTTTGTCCTCCTTTTCTCTAGTGAATCTGTTTTTCATATACAGGAAAGCTACTGATTTTTGTGTGTTGACCTTGAATCCAGCTACTTTGCTGAATTTGGTTATTAAGTCTAGAAGACTTTTGGTGGAGTTCTTGGGGTCTTCTAAATAGACTATCATGTTCTCTTCAAATAGTGACAAATTTAATTCTTCATTTCCTATCTTTATTTCTTTTATTTCTTTCTCTTTTCTAATTAATGGGGATAATGTTTCCAAAACTATATTGAAAAAATGGTGATAGTGGACATCTGTGTGATGCTCCTGATTTCAGTGTAAAGGATTTAAGTTTTTGACCAGTTAGTATGATGTTGGCTGTTGGTTTTTCATAGATGGCTTTTATAAGATTGAGGTAGAGACTATCTATTCCTATTTTTTGGAGGGTTTTTTATCATGAATACGTGTTGGATTTTGTCAAATGTTTTTCTGCATCTATTGAGATGATCATAAGTTTTTTCCCCTTAGCTCTATTAATATAGTGTATTAAATTTATTGATTTACATATGTTGAATCATCCCTATATCCCTGGAATGAATCCCACTTGGTCATGGTGTATGATTTTCTTAATGATCTCCTGCATTCTATTTACAAGTATCTTATTAAAGATTTTTGCATCCATGTTCATTAGTGAGATTGGCCTATAGTTCTCTTTTTTGATTGGGTCTTTCTCTGCTTTGGGGATCAAAGTGATGCTTGCTTCTAGGAATGAGTTTGGGAATATTGCTTCTCTTTCAATTTCATCAAAGAGTTTAAACAGGAGTGGCATTAGTTCCTTTCTAAATATCTTGCGAATTCAACAATGACACCATCAGAGCCCAGACTCTTCTTAGTTGATAAGGTTTTGTTTATGATTTCAGTTTCATTGATTGGTAATGGGTTATTAAGAATTTTTAGGTCATCTTCATTCAACTTTGGTAATTCTTACAAATCTAGGAATCTGTCTATTTCTTCTGTATTTTCCATCTTATTGGTATATAGGCTCTCAATGTAGGTATCAATGATCCTGTGGATCTGCTGGGTCCATTTTCATTTCTAATTTCATGGATTTGGCTCTTTCTTTTCCTTTTTTTTTTTTTTTTGATAAATTTGGCTAAGATTTTGTCAATTTTGTCTAGCCTTTCAAAGAACCAACTCTCGGCTTCATAGATTTTTTTTTGTATTGGTCTCTTAGTCTCCATTGCATTAATTTCTGCCCTGATCTTTATAATTTATTCCCTTGTATAAGCTTTGGGTTTGACCTGCTCTTCTTTTTCTAGAAGTTTGAGGGTCAGCATCAGCTTGTGTAATTGAGCACTTTCTGTTTTCCTAATATGAGTATTCACTGCTATGAATTTTCCTCATAAGACTGCTTTTGTTTTGTCCTATAGATTCCAATATGTTGTTTTGTCATTGTCATTTAATACTAGGAACTGTCTGATTTCTTCTTTAATTTCTTCTGTGACCCACTGGTTATTCAGAAGTGTGTTGTTCAATTTCCACGTGTTTATGAAATTCTTGCAGTATTTTTTGTTATTGATCTCCAATTTCATCATACTATGGTCTGATAACACACAGGAGATAATCTCAAATTCTTTGCACTTACTCAAACATGTTCTATGAGTGAGTATGTGGTCTATTTTGGGGAATGATGCAACTGAAAAGTATGTATCTTCTGATTTTGTGGGGTGGAACACTCTGTAAACATCTTTTAAATCCATTTGTTCAAGAGTTGATTGAGTTTTACTATTTCATTGTGAATCTTTTGTCTGGTTGATCTATCTATTTGTGTCAGTGGAGTATTGAGGTCTCCCACTACTATTGTATTAGTGCTTATTTGATTTTTCATTTATGTTAGTATTTGTTTTATGTAGTTGGTCTCACTTGTTTTTGGTGCATATATATTTATGATTGTCAATTGTGAATTTGACTTTTAACTCATTTCCTAAGAAAAATATCCCTTTTTGCATAAAACATTTTGATTATTAACAAAGTATCTAATACTCAGCATAGTTTTGAACATTTCTTCCTATTTCATGATATCTATTATAATTTTTGGTTCTTATTTACACTTTATCAAATGACATGAAATGTCATACACCTACCACATATGCTAAGCAATTTACCACCGACTTCAGGCTTACAACCCTCTCTATAACTTCTATTGCATCCCTTGGCCTTAAAACTGTAATACATTTTTCTTTTTCATTTTTGTGTTGCTATCCTGAGGCAGGGTACTTCGCAAAAGAAAGAAGTTTATTTATCCCACAGTTGTAGAGGTTCAAGTGCATAGCTCTAGAATCTACCTATCTCTGGCGAGGGCCTTATGGTAGAGGGCACCTCAGTGATGTGTGTGCAGGCAGAAGTGATCACATACAGTACTGAGGCAGAAAATAAAGGATGGAATTAGAACTAAGTTAGATTTTTAAATTACAAACAGACCTTTGAACTACCTTAATGAGATCAGTGTTATTGTCTTCCAAGGTTAGTGCCCTTACTGCCTAATCACCTTCTTCCAGACATCATTTTATTTTTAAAGAAGCTGCCCAAGCTGGACTCAAATTTTCTAACCTGCCTCAGCCTCCCAGAAGTCTGAGATTATAGGCATGTGCCATTATGCCTAGGTAGGCCTCACTCAACACTGTTACACTGGGAACAAAGCTTCTTGCACACTAACCACAGCATATTAAATTGGAAGGTTGTTTGAATCTTAGTTCCTCTCAGACTCTGAAAGTGGGTTGTAAACTACCTTTCTAGAGAAGACCCTGGGAGGAGACCAGGGGGCAGGAGAGTCCAGCATCCATATCTTTAGATCTGTGTCAATATTGATACCAAGAACACTTCTGTTCTGTGCTGCTCCCAGTCAATTAATGAGTATATTTGAGGTCCTTCTGCTTAGCCATTAGGTTCATATGCATGAGCCTTCATTGGTGGCCTATGTTCTGTGCTTTCCCACAGAGCATCCTGGACTGATGCCGGCAGTCTGAAACTTATCTTGTCCTTCTTTTGTCCCTTTCCCCTTCCCAAGTTTTCTCCTGATTTTATCTTATGTAAATTTAATTCTGTCTTGCAGTTTACTTCTCAGAGAACCTGATATTATACATTCACAAGTAGCATTGGCTGGACTCTTATTGATCTCTTTCCACTTATGGATCATCATGTTTATCTCCTTCAGGGATTCTCAACACCAAAAAAACTGAGTTAATATATTATTCTACTTGGGATGACATAACAATTCTACAGATTGTGTGGCATAAACATCAGAAACATTTTTCTTCACAGATCTGGGGACTGGAAATCCAAGATCAAAGTGCCAGTAGGGTTGATTTTTGGTAAGGATTATTTCTAGTGTGTGCACAGCTACCTTCTCAGTGTATCTTCACTCAGCTTTCCTCTATGTATGGGTGCAGACAGAGCTCAAACTCTGGTATCTCCTTTTCTTCTTATAAATATGAAAATTCTGTCAGATTAGGGCCCTACCCTTATGACATCATTTAATCCAGATTACCTTCTCATGGTCTGAACTCCAAATACATTTACTTTGACATTAGAGCTTCAACAATTGTTTCTTTAAGGAGAAACAATTCTGTCCATAATATCATATAATAGGAGTTGAAAAGTACACTTGTCAAAATTAAATTGAATCACCTGATATTGGTTAGAATGTTTCATCTCAATGGGACTTTGTGAAATAATAGAATTAAGTTGGATAAGAAATCTATGTGCACCAAAAAGGAATACAGTATTTCCAGAATTCAAATTCCTAGAAGATAATAGTAGTGTGGTTACTGACTTGCTTTTCTTCTTGTAAACAAGGCTAAGAATCAACTATATTTTGCAGCATTTCAAACACTTCTCTTTAAAATTGCAATAAAGCAGTATGAATTCCATTGTGAAGAGAACATTTTTTTTCTTATATTGCCCCCAGTGTACTACTTTGCACAGTTTTGTGGAATACATTAAAAATTAATTGTGTTTATGTGTGATAAAAGTAGTGACTGATCCAGTCTCAAAATTATGTTATGGGTGATGAAAGGGAAAAATGTCAAGTATTACTGCTGGTATCAGACTTACTACTAATGCCATGTTCTGTTATGTAGCTAAATATATATCAGCATGAAGTAGCTACTCTGCAAGTGGTTAATGAATGAAGAGAAACTGAATGGTGAGTGAAATATAGTGAGAATTTATCAGATTTTAGATAAAAAACAAAAGTGACTCAAGCCCTTTGATTTGAGTGACAGCTCCAGTGTTTAATATACATCACTTGTTTCTCTTCAGTCTTTGTTCCAATTAGATAATGTCTTTATGTACTGTCTACTTAACTATAGGAATTTCCTTTGATTTGTTAAATCTATGTATATTAAAATTATTAAAAGATTAGGAGTAGTGTTGTGTGACTCATATTGTCTATTTAGCAGTATTATTACTGATTTACATAAGCCTGAGAATATAAAATCTTAATAAAGTGTCCTATTAATTATTGGAACATTCAAGTAATTATTTTATTTCTTATTCTAGCAACATGTATACTACACAAATACATATTCTAGAAACATAGATACTATAAAAATTACACAGTGTAATGCCAGAAACAGCATTTTGAAATGAGTAATGAAAATAAAATGCTCTTTTCCTCAGAACTCTGAACATCTTTCAAAGTGTCTCAACTTTTATATTTCATAAAAGAAGGAAGATTCAGTAACAGAGACTATGATATAGTTTTCAACACAATTGAATACACTGCTGAAAGCAGGCTGTGTTCCCCTCATGTGGGAGACTGATCACAGGAAACAGCTCAGGTGAAGACAGATTCAGAAAACAGGCTTCTTTTCTTAAAATGGCACCGGAAAATCACTGATGATGTGGATAAGGGAAAATCCTTAGGAGGCTGTGATCACTCAACCCAAACTCTCCCTCTTGTTATTAGAAGCATTGTGAAAAACTTTTTGCAATAGGACTAATATCAAGAGAAAGAGAGTAAATGAAACTATTTCTAATATGCTTTAGTATTGTAAACACACATGCATTATATTCAAACACTCAGGCTAACTTACTTACTGCACAGCCAATTAGATCATCTCCAATCACATGTGGAAAGAGCTCAGGCTAATCTAATCATTTCAGGGTTGCTCCATTTATTTCTGTTTCTGATGTTTATAATATTACAAATTAATCTGTAAACATGCTCTCCAGTGAGAAGAGCTCCTGTTCCTCAGCATGAAAGTTCAGTAGATTGTAGGCTGGGGAAATAGCAATCTTTAATCATGATTTTCAGATTTGTAAAAGAATCTTAAACTCTTCAAAATAGGAATGCTGCTTTTCTTTAGAAAGCACTGTTTAGTTTATTAGTTAACTAGAAATTTGAGCATTGTTTTTCAGATTTCATTGAAATTTCCTGACTAGTTGATGACTTTTTTATATGATTTAAGGAAAATGAGAATATGGCAGGCAAGAGGCAAAAAGAAGTTCTGGAGTTATCAGTTCAGCAAGGAGTACAGGAGCTCTATTCTAAGCCCCAACTCTCTAGGTTCCGTGTAGCTTTCCATCTAGACAGAGAGCCAGTATGTGATGTGTGTGGAAGACCTGTCTTTCCAAATACTTTCATTGTCCATACCTGCACCTTTTGACAGGTTTCTTATGCTCCTGGACTTTCTTTGTGCCTAGTGGCAGAACTTAAAGTGAATCATAGTCCATCTATTAGCAGAGTAATGTTCATAGTTTGCCTTCTCATTAACACTACTTTGTTACTACATTCCTTTCATCACTACCAGCTTTTTCTACAATCAATAGGAAAACCTCTGTAAACAAAAACTATACCTTGAGCCTGTTTCACTACTCTGCTCTTTCAATTCTAGGCCATGACACTCTAACTAGATAGCATGCAGAACTATTGGTTGGGTTATGAATAAACTCAGAAATTCAATTTCCAATTCCATAAATCTGCCCTTTTTCATTTGCATTACATTGAAGGGGAGAAAATCACTACCTAAGTATAAATTATAGACTTGGGGGTCATCTGGTTTTGCAGTGATTAAATTTGACAAAATAATTACTTAGGGATATTTATTAAGAAATTAAGCACTAGAGAAAGTGAAAAACATATCTGCAGCATTTTGTTAGAATGAATTAACTTATTTTAACCTTTTTTGGTAGAATTATAGTATTGTACATATTTTTTAAAAAAAGTATTGCTTTAATTATACAAATTTATTGAGTATCATGGGTAATTTGAACATGTACACATTATATAATGATCATATTAGGGTAGCTACACGTTCATATTAAAAATTGTAAACTTTTTGATTATGGTATCATAACTATATATTTGGAATAACTATATATATATATGTGTGTAATGCAATATAATATTTAAATGTGTAGAAGATATGTTATTTTAAAACTCATGCCAAATATTTGCCATAATTTTCAGAAAAGTCCTTCATAATCAAACAGAGGAACTATAAATGATCCACATCCACAGAATCTACAATAATACTGAGTATTTGCTTAAATTTATTCACTCAGAGAAGTAATATATGCATAATGCTCTTAACTGAAGTAGAGCATTAACCCATAAACTCACTTCAAGAAAGACATGGTATGAGAAACAAAAAGTTGCAACCAATACTATGATTATCTTTAATTTTTAAATAAAGTAAAACCCTATAAACAAAATCAGGTATTTATAAAAAATGAAGAAATTTGTTTTAGTTAGTTTAGTAAAACAGTTGTACAAAATAATGTTCATGAAGTATCTACTCCATAATTTATCTCTAAGTACTTGAACAACAAGGAGGATACCACATAATTGTCTTTCCATAAATTCTACTTAAAAGACATGGCTTAATTAAATGTGGGTGTACATTTGAGGAAATTTTAAATTATACAAAAATAATAGTACTGTGAATTCGCATAATCGTCTCTGCAAAGTGACTCATCCAAGAACCAAAGAAGCAAAATTTGATCTGACACAAGCAAAGACTCTGTAATGTATCCATCTGATAAAATTATCAGGAAACTCAAAAGAAAATAAATATTAAAATGATTTACTAATAAGAGAGTAAAGTTAACCTAAAACATGACAATTATTGCAGTAATACTAACAGGATATGTTTCCATACATCATTTTTTAATATACTTTTCCATACATTATTTTTTTCATGAGTTTATTGGTACTTTTTATGTATACAGTACAGTTACATTCATCATTGGGATCTTGTACCTTTATATGACAGATCATGGTTCTATTTTTTTCCCCATACCCCTGCCCTCCCTTTGCCCCTTCAGCCCTCCCCTATTTACCTCATGCATTGCCATTAAAGATAAAATCAGAATAGTCATAGAATACACAGTATTGAAGTGAATGGCCTCAAAATCACTTAATATATGATTTTAGATGATACTCATATCTCCTCTATTTTGTAATTCATGCATTCTTTCACAAACTAAATACTGATTACTGACAATAACTATGTGTCTGAAATTAATGTGTATCTAAGTCCTCATGGTTAAAGAGGATTAAGGCTTTCAAGAAGTATTAGGGGACCAGCATCCAGCAGAAGGTGGAAGGCAGAGGTCTGGGATAGCCACTCAGAGGTCTCATACTTGCTCTGGAAAGCCTGGGGCCAACAGGTGAGGACTGATTAGACACACAATCACCCTGCCTGTGCTGTAACCAGCATCCAGAAGGAAGTTGGAAGGCAGAGGTCCTGGAAAGCCTCTCAGAAATCCAGTTCTTGCTCTTGCCTGCCTGGGAAAAATTGGTGAGAATTAGCTTGGCACACAGGTGCCTCTGTAACCACCCCTGCACTCATGCCTCCTGATTTTGTCAGTCCTTGGATCCACTCTGCAGAGGCACAGGTGGTCATGAAAAGGGCATTTTTCTGAGTACCAGACTTTGAACATCTTCAAAGAAAGGGCAGAAGGAACATGCAGTAGAATTTTGTGGAGCTCAAACCTGCAAGAGGTCAAGGAGCTCAATTTGGGCCTTGCAGCCCTGAAACAGCCTGAATCTCAGGGTTCTGCCATTGGCTAGCTGAGATCGAATGACTTAGTTCTGCACATGGATGTGCACCTTGTATATTGTGACAGCAGAGATATGGTCTGAAAGAGGCCCTTCAAATTCTTTTTCTTCTTTCTTTTCCTCATTCCACTTTGTAAATTCTTTCTTTTTTCCTGCCTCTTTTTCCAACTCAGTCTCATGCTCCCCCATATTATTCCTCATCTCCCTTTCTGTTCCTATTCATGCTCCAACTTGGAATTCTTCTTTTATTGTTTTTTCTTTGTTCTTTGTATTCTTTTCTTTTCTCATTTTTCTTCACTCAAGGGTCAATAGCTTCAAAGGAAAGTGAACCCCTATAACTGTTAAGTTGTTATATTTTTGTCCTTATTCTTGCAATCTGTCTTTCCCTTTGGATTTCAACAGTTTCCTAAAGTTTGTATGGTCATTCCATGTCCTCTTGCTTCACTTGAAACTTTCTCCAATACTTTTATTTATCTAGTCCTCTCATCCAAAATCTATCTAAACCCCCAATCAAAATGGTAAAGTTGCTATGTTGAAGAGTTTATTCACTGCAAACATATTTTGGGCTGCTCCTTGATTTTAATTTAATTCACATAGTTTAAAGGTGATAGATTAGTGACTACCACAAATGGTCAATTTGTAAGGTGTGCTTGATCCTATAGTGATGCTGATTGTGTCAATTTGGCTAAATGTTTGTGATTGGTTTACTGAGTTGGTCTCTCTGATATTATGACAATGAGAATGTCTATGAGTCATTACAGACTCAAAAGCTAAAGCACAACTATATCAGGAAGATTTAAGTAATAACCCAGGAATTAAACTAAGGACAACCCAAAAATAAAAATGAGAAAATACTTAAGCAAGACACAAAGGCAGAATTCCAGTTCACTAATGGCAAACAGTAGGGAAAATTAGGTTGAAAAGTCTGACAGTGAACCACCAGGACACCCAGAACTCATAGCACAGGAAGTAACAAAATGGATCAATCAGGCTCTAGAAAAATCCAAAACAGAAATAATTTCCCAGATAACTACAGTGATGGTGAACACAGCGTGAGTCATGATTACAGACTCTAGAACAGAAACTGACAAAAAATAGATGATCTCAGGACCATGATAGAAGCCATGGAGGCCCAACATAAGAAAGAAATGGAAATGATGAATGCCCAACATATGAAAGAAATGAAATCCATTAAACAAATAGATATCCAAGAGATAAAAACTCCATTGAAAGTTTTTGGAGCAGGATAAATGAAGGTGAAGATATAATTTCAGATATAGAAGATGGGATTGAAGTCAGTGACCATGAAAAGAGAGGTCTCTTAAAATCCGTAAGAGATCATGAGAAATTGATCCAGAAACTCATAGATGATGCAAAGAAGAATAACATGAGATTGATAGGAATCCATGTAGTAGCAGGAGAATATACAAATGACTTAAAACAGTTGTTCACAGAGATAATGACAGAAAATTTCCCAAACAGGGGGAAGAATTTGACATACAGATAAGTGAGGCAAATAGGACTCAAACTAGCCATGATCAAAAACAATCTACACATAGACAAATAGTAATCAAGATCCTAGAAACCCAACAGAAGAACAAAGTACTACAAGCAGTAAGAGAAGAGAAACAAATCACATGCAAAGCATCAGAATCACAGCAGACTTTTCAACACAAACCCTCAGGTCAAGGAGAGCTAGCATGAGGTATTTCAAGTCCTAAACTAAAGCAACCTCCAACCTACATTGATGTATCCTGCAAAACTCTCTTTCCAAATGGATGGGGAAATAAGATACTTCTGTGACAAAGAAAACCTGAGAAACTTCATGGAAACCAAACCAACATTACAAGGAATTCTACACAAGATCTTAGAAAAACACAATGAACTCCAGCTTGATTGCACTATGATCTGATAATATACAGAGAATAACTTTGATTCCTTTGCATTTATTCACACCTGTTCTATGAGCTAGTATGTGGTCTATCTTGGAGAATGACCCATGTGCAGCTAAATAGAATATATATTCTGATTTTGTGGGGTGGATCACTCTATAGATGTCTATTAAGTCAATATGTTCAAAAGTTTGGTTCAATTCTGGCATTTCATTGTTGGTTTGTTTGCCTAGATGATCTGTCTATTTGTGATAGTGGGGTATTTAGATCCCCCACTACAATTGTATTAGTGCTTATTTGGTTTTTCATGTTATGTAATATTTGTTTTATATAGTTGGGGCAATTAATATTTGGTGCAGATATATTTATGATCATCACCTCTTCCTTTTGAATTGTTCCCTTTAAAAGCATGTAGTGGCCTTCTTTGGCTCTCTTAATCAGTTTTGGTTTGAAATTTACTGTGTTTATAGTGGCACAGTTTGTAACAGCTAAAACTTGGAAACAGGTCATTTATCCATCAGTTGGAGACTGGATAAAGATCTGGTTTTTCTATAAAATGGAATACTACTCAGCCATAAAGAATGAGAAATTAGATTCATTCATAGGAAAATGGATACATATTGAGGATATAATCCAAAGTGAAATAAATAAGTCACACATGTGTAAATATTGAATAGTTTCTCTGGTGTGAAAAACTATAATAGTACATAAGATCCTAATAATATAATTGACAATGTGAAATAGGAAGAAAAAGGATAAAGGTGTAGGGAAAGTGGGAAGGATAGGGGAAAGAAATAAGGGAAAAGAAAAAATATGAGAAAATGAAAAAATGGAAATAAAGTGTTTGTAAATGGGGATGGTAGGAGGGAGTGAAGGGAGGGGAGGAAAAAGTGGAAAAATGAGAACCAAGACCTGTCATGTAAAGGTACAAGATCCCAATTATGAATGTAACTGTACTGTATACCTAAAATGTACCAATAAACTCAGAGAGAGAAAAAAGAAAGACAATGAAGGTCACAATACCATGAGACCCAACACAGCAAATCAAATAGGTAAGGCAAGAAACTAAAAGGAGGTGGGGGGAGTAAAAAGAGTCAACAAAAGAACAATAAAATGACAATAATAAGTTAGCACATATCAGTTATAACCACCAATGTCAATGGCCTCAATTCACTTTTCAAGAGAAATAGAGTGGCACAATGGATTAAGGAGCCAAATCCAACAATATATGTTGCATACAAGAAACACACCTAGTGCAAAAAGAAGCCCATTGAATGAAAGTGAAAGGATGGAAAACAGTTCTCCATGCAACAGAAGCCCAGAAAAAAGTGGGAGTAACTATCTTATTTGCAGACAAAGTAAATTTCAAACCAACATTGATTAAGAGAAACAAAGAAGGTCACCACATCCTTATAAAGGGAACAATTAAAGAGGAATAGATGACAATCATAAACATATATGAACCAAATATTAATGCCTCCCAGTATATAAAACAAATATTTAGTAAAATGAAAAACCAAATATGCACTAATACAATTGTGATAGGGGATCTAAATACCCCATTATCACAAATAGACAGAACATCTAGGCAAAAATATTAACAAAAAATACTAGAACTGAAAGAAGCTTTTCAATATATGAATTATAATAGATGTCTATAGAGTGTTTCACCCCACAAAATAAGAATATACATTCTTTTTGGCTGCACATGGGCCATTCTCCAATATAAACCACATACTAGCTCATAGAACAGGTTTGAATAAATGCAAAGGAATCAAAGTTATCCTCTGTATATTATCAGATCATAGTGCAATCAAGCTGGAGATCAATAGCATAAGAAATTGTAGAAACTTCACAAACACTTGGAAATAGAACAACACTCTCCTGAACAATCAATGGGTCACAGAGGAAATTAATAAAGAATTTAGACAGTTTTTACAAATAAATGATAATACCAATACAACATACAGGAATCTATGGGACATAATAAAAGCAGTTCTATGTAGAAAATTCATAGTAGTGAATGCACACACTAGGAAAACAGAACAAGCTCAAATAAACAACCTAATGATGAATCTTAGACTCCTAGAAAAACAAGAACAAGAAACACCCAAAGCTCATACAAGAGAGTAAATTATAAAGATTAGAGCAAAAATCAATGCAATGGAGACAAAGAAAATGGTACAAAAATAAATGAATTGAAGTGTTGGTTTTTTGAAAGATTAAATAAAATAGATAAACCCTTAGTTAACCTTGTCAAAAAAAACGGGAAAAAAAGGCTCAGATCCATGCAATTAGGAACAAAAAAAGGTGAAGCCACAACAGATCCAACAGAAATCCAGAGGGTTGTAAATACCTAATTTGAGAACCTGTATGCTAATAAAATGGAAAACATAGAAGAAATGGACAGATTTCTAGATACTTATGAATTCCCGAGGTTGGATGAAGAAGATAAAAAAATTCTAAACACCTCAATTACAATCAGTGAATTGAAAATGTAATTAAAAGTTTAACAATGAAGAAAAGCCCATGTCCTGATGCATTCACTGCTCAATTCTATAAGACATTTAGAGAAGAACTACTGCCACTACTCTTTAAACTTTTCAGTGAAATTGAAAGGGAAGCAATACTTCCAAATTCATTCCTGGAAGCAAGTATTTGATTCCCAAACCAGGGAAGACCTAACTAAAAAGAACTACAGGCCAATATCCTTAATGAATATAGATGCAAAAATCATTAATAAGATATTAGCAAAGAGAATAAAGAGAGTCATCAAAAAGATCATACAACCTGACCAAGTCAGATTTATTCCAGGGCTGCAAGGATGGTTCAGCATAGATAAGTCAGTAAATGTAGTGCACTATATTAATAGAGTCAAGGACAAAAACCATATGACCCTCTTGACAGAATGCAGAAAAAGCATTTGACAAAATTCAACATCCATTCCTGATAAATCCCTGCCAAAAATTGGAATAGATGGTCTATATCTCAATTTAATAAAGGCTATCTATGAAAAACCAACAGCCACCATCATATAAAATGGTCAAAAAACTGAAAACCTTCATGTTAAAATCAGGAACAAGACAAGGATGCCCACTATCACCACTCCTCTTCAATATAGTTCTGGAAACATTAGCCACAGCGATTAGACATGAGAAAGAAATTAAAGCAATAAAGATAGGAAAGGAAGACTTTAAACTGTCATTATTTGCTGAACATACTCTACATTGAAGAACCAAAAATTCTACCAAATGACTTCAAGACTTAATTAACAATTTCAGCAGAGTAGCTGGAATCAAGGTGAAGACTCAAAAATCAGTAGCCTTCTTGTACACAAATAACAGACTTACTGAGCAAGAAATTAGGGAAACAATTTATTTCACAATACCATCCAAAAAAAATGAAGTATGTAGGAATCAATCTAATGAAAGAAGCAAAAATGACCTCTACACCGAGAACTATAGCAATCTGAAAAAAGAGATTGAAGAGTATATAAGAAAATAGAAAGATATTCCCTGCTCCTGGATAGGAAGAATCAGCATAGCACAAATGGCCATTCTACCAAAACTGCTATGTAGATTCAAAGCAATT
Organism: Fukomys damarensis; assembly: GCF_012274545.1. Classification (NCBI taxonomy): domain Eukaryota; kingdom Metazoa; phylum Chordata; class Mammalia; order Rodentia; family Bathyergidae; genus Fukomys; species Fukomys damarensis. The sequence goes on from NW_022900917.1 coordinate 50,729,162, forward strand.
CTGATTGAAATTCCAAAAGTATATTTCATAAAACTAGAAAAAATAATCAAAAAATTCATTTGGAACCAGAAAAGACTTAGAATATCATAAAACATCCTAGGCAACAGAGACATGGCAATGCGTATAACAATTCCCAATTTGAAACTATACTACCTAAGCCACTGTGATGAAAACATCATGGTAATGGCCAAGAAACAGACCTGAGGATCAGTAGAAGAGGTTGGAAGATACAGAAACAACTCCAGATGTACTCAGCTACCTCATTTTGACAAAGGAGCCAACCATCCTCAGAGGAGGAAGGATAGCCTCTTTAATAAATGGTGTTGGGAAAACTGGATTTCAACATGCCAAAGATTAACCCTTATCTTTCTCCATGCCCTAAACTAAAATCCAAGTGCATTAAAGATCTACATATTTTTAAAAAAGGAGTCACTAAATTTATTGGAAGATTAGTTAGGCAGAACTCTTGAAGACATTGCCATAGGAAAAGACTTTATGAACAAATCTTCCATAGCACAGGAACTAGCAGAAAGAATCAACAACTGGAATCTCATCTTATTAAAAAGCTTCTGCATTGCAAAAGAAACCATTAACAGAACTAAAGGAAAACCTACAATGTGGGAAAAAAATTCTACCAGCTGCTCCTCAAACAAGGGACAACTATCTAGAATATATAAAGAACTAAAAAAAAATGCAGTCCCCAAATATAAAGACCCAATTCAAAAATGGACATCTGAAATTAACAGACATTTCTCTGACAAAGAACCAAAAGCAGCAAATAAATATATGAAAAAATGTTCCACATCATTGGTTATTTGAGAGATACAGATGAAAACAACACTGAGATTCCACCTCACCCCACAAAGAATGGCTGCTATCAAGAAATCAACCACAAACAAATGTTGACAGAGTTGTGGAGAGAAAAAAACCATTTTCCATTGTTGGTTGGAGTGCAGAGTGGAGCAACCATTATGGAAATTAATATGGGGATACCTCACAGAAATAGGATTAGAGGTTCCATTTGACCCAGCCATCCCTGTGCTGTGTATTTTTCCCCAAAAATTAAAAGAATCATACCACAGTGTTATATGCACACCCATATTTGTAGAAGCACAGTTTGTAATAGCTAAAACTTGGATACAGCCCATTTGCCCATCAGTTGGAGACTGGATAAAGAAGATATGATTTTTCTATAAAATGGAATACTACTCAACCATAAAGAATGAGAAATTAGCGTCATTCATAGGAAAATGGATGCATATTGAGGATATAGTCTGAAGTGAAATAAATAAGTCACACATGTATATACCAGTTTCTCTGGTGTGAAAAACTATAATGATACATAAGGTCCTAATGATATAATTGACAATGTGCAATAGGAAGAAAAGGGCTAAAGGTGTAAGGGAAGTGGGAAGGGTAGGCAAAAAGAAATAATGGAAAATAAATAAATATAAGAAAATGAAAGAATACAATTCAAGTATTTATAAACAGAGAAAGGGAAGAGGAGGTAAAGCAAGGGCAGGTGGAAATGGAAAAAAATGAGAGTAAAGACCTGTCATGTAAAGGTACAAGATCCCAATGATAAACGTAATTGTACTGTATACCTAAAGTGTACCAATAAACTCAATGATTAAAAAAAAGTATTTGTTAGAGAAAGGACACACATACACACATTCAATGAAACAATTTGATTGTGATTTAGTGTGTTCCCCCAAAGTCCATGTGACTCTATGGTACCTGATGGATCCTTCAGAAGATGGGGACTAGAAAATGTTCCTAGATCACTGAAGGTGCTGCCCACAGAAGAAAATGCCGGTTTCCTCAAAGTTGTTCTCTTAAGATTGAGTTTTTCTAAAAGGTGATGAAATCTTCTCTACCAAACTATGAGCAAAGGAAACTTCCCAAAGTCCACATGAAGAACTTTGCCAGATATTTTGGCTCATATCTATTCTTGAGAACACTCAAGTCCAAATAATCAGCCTAGGTGTCACTTCCTAAAACTCCGTGAGTCAGAATCATTCAGTTAAATTGTACTTCATTGCCCTTTCACAGAAACTGAATTAAAAATATTTGCAGATTTAAATTACTAAAGTTTGGGATGATTTGTTATGCAGCATATGACATTCTATATAGTACTGTAATTTATTATGTAATCTTACCTTAAAAAACACAGTACAGAAATTTGAAAAGATGAAGTAAAAGTAAAGAAATAGTATCTTACAATAGTTTTGTTTTAATTCAATAGCTGTTTTTTATTCTAAATATCATTAATGATTAAATACTATTAGTAATTAAATACTATTAATGTGGGTATTGTTTTTGTGTTTGTTTTTTGAGTGAAGTTTGCAACAAGGTCTCACTCTGGGTAGTTCAGGCTGGTCTTGAACTCATAATATACCTCAGGCTGAGCACGATTAATATGATCAATAGTTTTTTAAACCATCAAATACTAGTAATTATGGAATTTAAAGGTCTGGTTCTTTTTTTTTTTTTTTTTTTA
>NW_022900917.1:50731780-50803716 GCF_012274545.1 Fukomys damarensis
TTTTTTTTTTTTTTTTAACCAGGGATCAAACTTGGGTCCTTGCGCTTGCGAGGCAGTCGAGGTACCACTGAGCTAAATCCCCGGCCTGGTCTGGTTCTAAATTGTTTATTTTATCCTTGGGTTTAATGTCTATTAAAGATTTTAAAGTGCTTTTCAAATAGATAAATGCAAAAAAATATCATAGATTTTACTTACCAAACCATGGTATGTTTTTAAATAGTACTACATTTTTCCTCAAAATTTCCTTAGATTTTTTTTTATCTTCTTTAATCACATTTCTTAGTATCAAAATTCTATGAAGTTCTTTATTTCGAATTTTTTAAAATAAGCTAGTAATTTTTTCTAAATTTCTTAAGACTATACTGATATTGTTTTTGTTGATAAATAACATGATGATAGAATTATTCCATAATTTGAATTCAAAATAATCTTTTACAGCATTTGTTTCTTTTTAAAAACTTTTCTCATTCATTGCTAAAATGTTTTATTTGGAAAGGCTCAATGAAATGTGCTTAGTTTTAAATTATATATTTGCTATCTTATATCTGTATAACAATACCAACCAAGTTAACAGAATTTGTAAGCTTGTTAAAACAGCCTATGCAAAAGCTTATGTAAAAACAGAAAAAAAAGTCTTTGTCATGATAAACCTGGAAAAAAATCTGTTTAGTTTTAAAGGTTGTAATGGTCATACCCAGTCTAATAGATTTTAAAGTTCTTCATATTTGAAAACTCTCTTCATATTTCAAAGCTTTTATTAATTAAGTGCATTGATCTTTCTATAGCATGCTATAATAATTTTTTGAACACACTGGATAATTACGTATAGTAATAGCTCTGCATACTTGTTCTAGAAAATTTATTTTTTTCATCAAGTTTATTGGTACATTTAAGTTAAACAATACAGATACATTCATCATTGGGATCTTTTACCTTTGCATGATGTATCTTAGTTCTTATTTTTCCCCATTCCCCTGTCCTCCCTTCACCTCATTCATCCTTATTTATAAAAACTTTGTTTCCATTTTTTCTTTTCTTCATATTTTTTCTTTTCCCTTATTTCCTTTCCCCTCCCCTTCCCACTGCCCTTCTCCTTCAGACGTTTTCTTCCTATTTCACACTATCAATTATACCATTTCAATCTTCTATGTTCCTATGTTTATTTTCACCAGGGCATTTATTCTATTGAAGGGTACATATTTTTCTCCTTTCATGAATGAACATTTTAATGGTTGAACTATATCTTTTTATAACTTCTTTTTTTTCATTGAGTTTATTGGTACATTTTAGGCATACAGTACAGTTACATTCATTATTGGGATCTTGTACCCTTACCTGACAGGTCTTTGTTCTCATTTTCCCCTTTGTCCCTGCCCTCCATTCACCCCTCCTCCCCTCCCCATTTACAAACACTTTTTCCATTTTCTCATATTTTTTTCTTTTCCCTTGTTACCTTTCCCCTACCCTTCCCACTTTCCACACATCTTTAGCCTTTTTCTTCCTATTTCACATTGTCAACTATATCATTAGGATCTTATGTATTATTATAGTTTTTCACACCAGAGAAACTATTCAGTATTTACACATGTGTGACTTATTTATTTCACTTAGGAGTATATCTTCAATATGTATCCATTTTCCTATGAATGAATCTAATGTCTCATTCTTTGTGGCTGAGTAGTATTCCATTTTATAGAAAAACCACATCTTCTTTATCCAGTCTCCAACTGATGGGTAAATGGGCTGTTTCCAAGTTTTAGCTATCACAAACTGTGCCACTATAAACATAGGTTCACACATATTATTGTGATAATTTTAGTAACTTTCAATAATAATTGTACAGACATTTAATTATTGACACAAATTTTAGAAAATGTGATGTATACTATAAACACATCTCCTCTATTATTTAACTGTATAGCTATATAATATTTTATATTTACTTTTTACAAATATTTGGCATTATAATGTATATGTCATCCACTGGCATTTCCTGGCTAAAAATATGTTTCTTTTCTTGTCACATTCTATTTACTATTGATTGGACTATTCTATTTATGTCTTATTAAAAATAATTTTACACATCAGGAATAACAACTATTGCTTCCAATGAATGTAGTCTTTTCTCCCTTTTATTATTCATTTAAAAACTTCAACAAAGCTTTCCAAATATTGACCACATTAAAACAAGTTCTGCAAAGTGCTGGCTCAGAGCTTGCATTGTGTAAATTGCACCTGAAATAAGCCTCCTCCAAAAGCCTCTTACAGCCTTTTTTTCTTGTTCTGCCTGCAAAGTGATAAACATCTTCTAAGCCAAAATATATTTCTATTATTGTTTGTGAAAATCTCAATATACAACTGAATGTGAAAGCCATAATAATAGTGCATATACACTCATACTTAAAACAAATTTTTGATAAGTTGAAATCTAATTGAAATAGAATGTTTTCGTATGTAATAATATTAGAATATTTGTCAACTTCTGTGACTACAACAAACACCTGTAATAATCAATTTAAAGGACAAAAGATTTTTATTTTGGCCTACAGTTTTGGAGGTTCCACTTTATGATCAAGTAGACCATTGCTTTTAGGACTATGATTGGGAGATAGCAAGCATGTTATGGAAGAAGCATGTGAAGGAGCAAAACCAATCACTTCATAGCCAGGTTGCAAAAATAGAAAAGAAAGAGACACAGGTCTCACTATATGCTTTGAGACCCACAGTGATCTAAAGACCTCCTACTGAATGCTGCCTCTTAACATTTACTCCGTCTCCCAATAGTGTCATGGCTAGAGACCAAATTTTTAGCATATGGGTTTTTGGATGACATTCCAAATCTAAATGTGGCATATATTTTATATGTCACATATATTTTATATTATATATATAATATGTTATTATATGTATCTTATACATTATCTTATAAATATAATCTAAATATTTCTGGCAACATTCATATCATGGGTAAAGGGAAAACTCAATAATTTTCTTATTTCCTGATGCTGGCATCATTCATATTTTTCATTGAGCTGGAAATTACATTCAGCAAATGTTTCATTCTCTTGTGGAATTTCACTTTTGTATTGCAGAATTTGTAAAATTTTGCTAGTCTCCCTTGCTGGTAGGGTTTTAGTTACAGTTTAGGTTCTGTCAAAACAGAGAGAGAGAAAGAAGGAAAGAAAGAAAAAAATAAAGAGAAGAAAGAAAGAAAGAAAGGGGAAGAGAGGGAGGTGGGGAGGGAGAGAAAGGAATTCTTAAAAAAAAAAAAGATTTGGAGAAGCCATTCCTTCTTCTTATGGTTAGCCTTGCCCTGGACTTAGACTGAGAGTCATGCCATGGCCTCACCAAACACTATCCTGCTATCCTCTTACCCATCTTCATCTTGGTGTTGGGGGTAGAGGTGACTGTGACCTTGGTTAATTTCCTACACTTCTTGATTTTTTTGAGGAAAATTGCAACTTCCTGATTGTTTGCATTAGGAGCTAAAAGCTGATGGATGGGTTTTCCTTTGATATTGCTCTTTCAACTCTTCTTAGGGTATGTCCCTGAATCAAGTACATTTCTACTCGAAATACTGAAGATAATTTTTTTGTGTGTGTGGTAGTGCGGATCAAACTCAGGATCTTGCACTTGCAAGGCAGGTGTGGTGGCACTGAGCTAAGTCCCTGGCCCAAGAACAATTTTTATTTTTCTGACTTAACCTGTGATTATTTAAAGTTGTTTTTCCATTTTAAGAGAATTTGTTTCATACAGTTAGACATAACTAGGCACACATAACAACTAGGCATACATAAATGCACAAAAGGTATAAAAATGTTTATAAAAGGACATACTGGGACACTTAGGCTTTAGTGCACTCTTAAGAAGATTTTTACCAGCAAGATTTTTACCTCTCAAGTGCACATAAAGAAGATTGTGTAAGTGCAGGGTGAGAAGGTCAGCCATTCACAAGCAGGGAGGGAGCTCTTAGAATCTACCACAGTGGTGTCTGGTCATGGATTTCTAGTCTCCAGAACTGTGAGAAAAATCTCTAATACTTTAGCCACCTCATCTGTGGTATTTTGTTTAACTTTCTGACCAGACTAAGACAATGAGAAATCTAAAGAGTATAAAACATTTCCTGGTTTGAATGACTTTAGAGTCTGATAAAAAGTAAGACGTCGTGTAGAGGTACAAGATCCCAACAATGTATGTAACTGTACTGTATCCCTAAAATGTACCAATAAACACAATTAAAGCTGAAAAAAAGTAACTAACAAAACAATACAGAAAAGTTGACAAATATCATAGAAATTTAGAAAAGGAAGATCACTTTGGTTTGTGCCCCCCAAAAAGGTATTACAAGAAAAAAATTACTCCTTTTATATTGTGTCATAACCTGTTTGATGAAAAGGAGGCACAGAGCTCAAATTTATTCCACAAATGAAGAATTTTCTCTGTAAAATACAGGCCTCTCTCTTAGTTTTTATTTCTCTTTCTTTTACATTCTCATTTCTCTTCTGACCCTTTTATACTCACCCAACACATTTCAGCATGCCCCTGAGTTGTGACTGATGCTGTGATGGAAAATAGATCCACTAAGAAAAACTGTGCCTATTTTTTTATTCTAATGATGAATCTGGAAAGCTTCCCAGATGAAACATTTATTACACTAAATGTATTCTGCTGAGGAGGAAATTGACCAGAGAAGCATCAAGCGACTACATGTATTTACAGTATGTTGACCTCTCTTTCCATTTCTGTGAAACATCTGTGAGTGATCTTGCCAACATTTTTGGCCTATGACTAGTTATTTGAAATCAGACATTTGAATTTCAGATATGTGCATCTATATTTATGTAGCCAATGAGCCATCTTCACAAGACATTTTGAAATAAAAATGCCAGTTCCTTTGTTAAATAGAGATTGACAGAAAGTTAGATTTTTGTTTGTTTTTGTTAAATCATATGTATTTGTGCAAATGCCTTAAATTCTATGAAAGTAATTGTAGCAGTAAATTCCTTACTTATCTCTCATGCAGAAAAAGAAAGTACTCATTATTCTGTGAGGCATTGGGAGAGAAACTTTCCGTTCATTCTTTGAGACGCTAGAGTAAAAGACCATGTCATTAGGCCATGGGAGGTTTTAGAGCCTAGAAAGAACCTTAAAGACTATATATAATACAGGTTCAGTGAACCAAATTAAAAAATCCAATATACAAAGTGCTCCAAAATCTGAAACCTTTTGAGCATCAACAGGACACCACAAATAGGAAAAAGTGCATTTGAAATTTGATGGTGTTTTTGTCACTCTTGAAGAAAAATAATGCAACTCTAAATATTTCTGTCCTGGTGTCAGCACACCTAGAATTGAATCTTGGATGTTATGCTGATAATTATGTTATCTTACACAAGTTATTTAACCTTTTAAACCCTCAATCTTTTAATCTAAAATTGGGAAACAAGGCCTGCCTCATGCAACTATTGTGAGGATAAACTACATCATGCAAACAGTGATCATTAAGGTGTTTGGCACATAGAAAGTGACATTGGGTTGCGAGTTTAGCTCAGTGGTGCTTCTGTCTGCCTGGTGAGCACACGGACCTGAGTTTGAGCCCCCATACAAAAAAAAAAATAGTGACGTGGTTCTTATTTTATATTTTTATCCAGGCACTTTCACACTTGAGATCTCATTTAATTCTGGAATCTATCTTTTATATAAGATCTACATACTGGTATGATAGATGGATTTTTATAGATTTATGTATTTTTATTGTGTCCATTACCTTTAGAAACCCTATTTCCATTCAAGTAGTCAACCAATAGGTATTTACAGGTACCTTACAGAGATAGCCCACTTTTTTACTCACTATATGTATATCATGATTGCACATGATTACAGTGGCAGAGTGGAATTTTAATCACAGAAATATAATTATATATATATTATATGAGTGGATATATATACAAAAACACAGACTACTTGATGGAATAAATAATAAACAGATGAATGCACAAGCAAAATTTATCTGCCTCTTTCTGGTATATAAATATCTGTATTTTTTGAAGTTATGCAAAATTGTCGAAAGAATCAGCTATGTATCAATACCAAGCATGGCACTAATGACAACACGAACAGCCTAAGATGTTAATCTTGTAAAGTGTTTTGCTTTGTTGCTGTTGTTGTCTTTGTCAATTCTATTTTTTCTAAAGGTGATGCAATCTTCTAATCAGTGATATGACTTTATGATGAGCTTCCTTTATACATGGCCTTAGAAGAACAACTGGAACTGCATTTAATATCTCCAATAAAATACCTCTTTTTCCTAAAGAGCTTGAAAAAATGAATAATGAATTACTGTGTACTTTAGATGAAATATAATGATCTGGACTTGTAGTATGTTAAAATCTTTTGTCATTGAGCAAATTCCACAGTACACAAGGTATACTGTATATTACAAGACATTAAAATGATCATTGAACCAAAAGAAAATAATAAACTGCATAGGCCATAAATCTCTGGCACCCTTGGTGACTATTAAAAAATCTGCCAAAATCCACTGTCTAATGATGTGGTTCCAATCAACTCAATTTATCAACCTTATGGGCTGATTAAAACTATATTATTCTGTTAAGATTAACTCTTTACTTCTGGGTATTAAGATCCTCTGAAGGAAAACACCAGACTGATAGCCTGGGACCTGCAACCTACAGATTCTTAATAAAATGTTTTGGTTCTTAAAACCTTCACCTGATTCAGAAATACAAATTTTTGCCTTAATGTTCAAAATATCCTCTTTTTTGTCAATGGCTTAAAAAGCATGCATTTATCTTGAAATCTGTACCTTCCTCATTACCCATTTTCAGAAAGGATTCAGTTCAGTACAGGAATATCCCATCTGATCCCTTTTCCCATGTCTGCAGCCTTTGAGCTCCCTCAGGTATATAATCAGAAGGTGTCTACTTACATATTGGAGAGGGAGGGGGAATCCATTAATCATAGAAAAGCATTCTTTATGTCGAGTAAAAAAATGACTCACTCCACACTTTTTCCACATAAAGACGTGATGTGACATTCAAGTAGAAATGGATGGAGTTTATTTTTATGAATAGGGCTTTTGCTGACTAATTCTTTTCTAGGGAGGGTAATGGGCAAATGTTATCCAGATGAATTCTTCTGGAACTATTCCCAGTTTGGAGAAGTGAAAACTACTGTACTTGCAATACAAAAAAGGACAGTAGAGAAACACAATATCTACATAAATAGCCCAGTACAGTTCTTCTCTTACTGTCTGATGTCATAAAGCCAGAGTTGTTACAGAGATCTTCCATGTCACACTGATAACTTAGATTCATCCAATATAATTTATTCTTGTCTTGCCTCATCTTCTGGCAGCAGCAAAATTGAATCAGAATGGGATTAAAGTCATGTAAGTCTGTTCAAAGCCAAAACTAGAAGAAATTCACCAATATATACTTGTGTGTCTGCCTAATTTGTTTGGTAGTCAAAGGAACAAAAATTTTTCCTTTTTCTACCTGGAAAGGTTATCACTTCTTACAGTTCTATAGTTCCTTTCTTTATCTATTCCTATCTTTCCATTCCTTGCATATCTATTGAATTAGATGCAGCCCACGTATCAACTGAGTTTTCATCTCATTATTTTCTTTCTGATTATCTTTTTCATACTATGGTGTCCCATTGAGCACTTATTTTTATCCGATCTTGTTTTGTGTCAAGGAACATTATAGCCTTTATTTATATGCTTATTACTTATATATGAATTAATTAAAATTTGAAGTGCGTAGTTATTTTTTTTATGTAAGTAAATTTAACCATACAGAAGCTCTGTGTGTTCTAAAGGCAATTTCCAAACTGCCCTCCCTTCCAATTTTGATCACCCTACTTGGTTGGCTAAAGAAATAATTCTGGTCAATGATGGCATCATACTGTTTAGATTAGGATTCTCACGCTACTCCTCACTGCTGACCATATTAGATAATCACTCTGCTTCAGTCTCTGCTTTGGGAAAATAAGTGAAGATTTAAGCCTGTGTATAGAAAAGATTCATGGTGTATCTAGGGGACTAGGTATAGAATATCATTTCTTACACATATCCTAGTGTGTTAGCTCTGTCTTCCATTACAGAATACCATAGATGAAGGAGTTTAGACAACAGAAAAGTGATTCCTTACTCTTCTGGAGGGTAGAAAGGCTGGAAGGTCCAGGCCAAGGTGCTACATTGGTTGGCTTCTGATGAGGACTGTTTTTCTGGTTTACCATTGTCTATCTTCTCACTGCAAATTCACATCATCTTTTCTCTGTGTGTTTGTGTAGAACAAGAAATCTCTTGTGCCTCTTTGTTTCTCTTGCTATACAGACACCAGCCCTATCTAAGTAGAGGCCACCTTTGTGACCTCATTTTACCTTCAATACATTCATAGAGGCCCTCTATGAATCCAAACAGATTCACATGCAGGGTGAGGCTTCAGATATAAATTGTAGGGGTACATAATTTAGTCCATAACCTCTTAAAATTACTATACTTAATACAATTAAAACAATAGACTATATACAATAACAGAATGAATATTATAGTATCATTAATGAAAATCATGCAAATTAATATATTTTCATGGTTCCTTAAATTTCAAACTTTCTAATTTCTAATTTGAAGCTTTCCTTTGACCTTAAAGGCTACATACTTAATTGGATATGTTTCCTGATCCCTCAAATTTGTTCTTCATCCCCATCTGCCATTCCATCTGCCTTGAACACCACCTCATTATAATCTGTTCTTCCAAAGAAGAAACCTTGGAAATTGACCCAAACTCTTAGTCTTCTATTGCCCAAATTTCATAGCACCTCACACATTGCTATTTTTCCCTCCAAAATGCCTGTGAAATTGTATATACATCCTCCACATACAGTGGTCGGACCTTAGGATCCTCAAACTCTAACTAGATTTGTATACTGGACTTTATATTTAAGAAATTACTTGGTATAAAAATAATGCATATTCATTGGAAAATTATCCATAATTAAATACAAGGAATATATTTTAAAATCTACAAATGAAAGATCTTTGTTTATTTTATTGTGGAAAAGAGGTTTCCAGACATACCTTTCTGCATGCATGACACACATATATGTGTGTGTGTGTGTGTGTGTGTGTAAATTTATACTGCAGAATATACCCTTTAATGTATGTTGCTTTATAATATGACATATTACATAGAAAATTGAATACAAAATATGTTTTATAGAAATGGAATAGATATGATACTCTGGACATCATTCATATAGTGTATAGAGTATATGGAGTTTAGTATATGCTATTTAGAGTCAGATTTGGTGTAAAAGGAGTGTATATATTATCTAGCTATACTACAATAAAGTAGTATGATATAATCCATATGGTACTCTACAGTGATATACTAGGTATTTTGTTTTGCAGTTTAGTAATGGATATATTTTGTAATTCAGGATTAAGCTTTGGGTGACTCATAATTGGTATTCTTTTCTTCCATCTTTATTCTTTTTAATCCAAAAGTGACATAGTAGCCAGTGTTGACAGAACTAAAGAAAGTCTCCTTTAGATCTGAGGACAAGTATAAGTTTCCTATCATGATACTCAATACAATGATGAAAGGACAGTGAAATATAAGGATGGATGGAGTAATTTTTTCAGTTGTTTGAATTTTATTAATACATGTTTACAGTTCATAATGATCACATTTCTTGATGGGAATTGGTACACGTACATAACACATCATAATTTTTTTAGCATCTTCCCCTTCCACCATCTCTTGGTCCCTTCCAATTTGCAAAAACAATCTATCTCCCTACTTCTTTTAACTGTTTTGTTTTGCTCTTTATTTATATTTTGAGTTTCTTATATAAAGGAAATCATGTGATATTTAAGCTTATGTGTCTCATTTATTTCACTTAATATTATGGTTTGAAAGTGCATCCATTTTTCTACAAATGACACAAATGATTCTTTTATGGCAGAGTGGTATGACATCATGTAAAAACACTCCATTTTCTTTATCTTCCTTTATCAATACCATTCATCTGTTGATGGACATATGAGTCACTTTCATGATCTAGCTATTAGCTGGGAGAGTAGATGAGTCTCAACTACATAGTGAGACCCTATCTCAAAAAAAAAACCAAACAAAAAAACAAACAAACAAAAAGATCTAGCTATTGTGATTTTTGCTCCCATAAATGTCGTGCATTTAATATGATGCCTTTAACTCTTTTAGTAAGATACCTTATTAGTCTCTCCAACATCTCAAAATTCTATGCTACAACAGTAAACTGATATTTCATCAGCACACTAAACTACTGCACATATTGGGACCTTTTTCATGTTTTTCCCTGAGTAGCATGTAGTTTTCCATAGTATCTAATTAACAAATTCCTATTTATTCAAAATTGTGTTTAATTTTATCTTCCTGTAATCAATCCTAATGTAATCATGACCCATAACTTTTACTTCAGTTTAATTTGTCCTGCATTCAGTGTTTTATTTATGCTACTAAAATTGTCTTGCATTTAACATTAAATTTTACAGTTTTTATTCTCCATTCTAGCTTGTTACTCTGTAAGCTATTCTCATGATAGAAGAGTGCCTAATTTATATGTCAATCAAATGTTTGCTGAAATGTTTTCAAACTGATTTCTAAGTAGCTGAAAAGGTTTTAAAAAGTTATGCTCTAAGTATAGAAAATGTATATTGTCAGTGTAAAATTTATTTGGTTACTATTTTAGATGAGTAATTGTCTCGGTTTTGTTAATTACAATGAATACAGTGAATATCATTCCTTACCAAACTGTTCTGTGGTTGAAAAATATCCTTAAGATGAATTCAATACCTCCATTCTGTTACTGATAATTTCCTCAAATTAAGGGAAGCTCTGCCCTAAGGAAAATAGAGTATTTCCTGTATGTAAGAACTTACTGAGGTATTGGAAATTTACAACACATCTAACACTGCTCTAGGATCTGGATGGTATATTTAAACATCATACCTAAAGCCTTTTCCATCTAGCTACAATCAGTGTTACAATAAAAAGTTATCCTATGAGGTTTACTAGGATTGGTAGTCCTATTTGACCCAACTGTTCTGTTGCTGGGTATCTTCCCAAAAGAATTAAAAGAGTCATAACATAGTGATATATATGCACCCATGTTCATAGTAGCAAAATGTCTATTAGCTAAAATTGGAAGCAGCCCAATTGCCCATCAACTTGAGACTGGATAAAGAAAATTAGAAAACAAAAAATAAAATGGAGTACTACTCAGCCATAAAAAAGAGAAATCACAGACATAGCTAAATGGATGCACACTGAGGAGATACTCAAGTGAAATAATTAAGACACACATGTAAATACTGAATAGTTTCTTTGGTGTGAGAAATTGAATGTGCAAATAAGGACTAAAATGTATAATCATAGATAATTTGAAATAGGAAGAAAAGGTGCAAAGGGGAAGGGGTACCTGGAGGGGTAGCAGAAAGAAAAGAAGGGAATGAAATTAATGTGAGAATATAAAATAATGGAAACAAAGTATTTACAAATAGGGAGGTATGGAGGGGTTGAAGGGAGGGCAGAGAAATGGGGAAAATATGAACCAAGATAGATTATGTAAAGATGAAATTTCCAATGATGAATGTCCTTATATTGTATACTTAGAATATACCAATAAAATTAATTTTAAAACATTCAAGTTATTATAGGCCTTAATTGAAAAAAAATTAATAGTTAAGAGAGAGAGATCCTCTTCTAATTCAAAAGAAGACATATCTCCCTTCTTTCTTTTATCTCTTTTAATTTGCTTTCTTCAAAAGATGGAGGGAGGGGCAAAGAAATAGGTAGGGAAAAGAAATAAAAAATAAATGAGATGTGTTCTGTCTGTATGCCAACCACCCACAAAAATGTAAATATGTGATGAAAACATGCACTAATAAAAATTAAAAATGCAAAAATAAAGAAGAAAGAATATTAATTCATTCGATCCTTGCTGTGGCTTATGATCTGATAAAGAATCTGATATAAAAAAGAACAAAATTAAATTATGCTTATCCATTCAGCCATATTGTCTCAATTTGTAGAATATATAATAGTCATTACTGAGAGAAGACAGGTAAGTGATCGTCACACTTCTCTTACATTTCTTTAGAACAAAAAATTCTCATTATTCTGTATAAGTGATCTGAAAAGTAGGAAGAAGACCCTTGTACATGCTCAGGCCCCTGCAAACTTTCCTTTACACCCAGGATAAGACGTACTGTATTCCAAACTCTACACCAAAGCCCTAACATTAAAATATGGTACAGAGAGAAGAAAAAAAAATGTTTCAATATATGTTATCTTTTCAGAGGAAAAAAATTTCTCACATAACAAAAGATAAAAGAAAGAATGTCTCAGATATGGGATTAATTGGAATCAGTGAAGCAGCTTAAGAAAATGTACACAAGTAGAAAAATGTTTGTGTAACAAGGCACTGATAACAGACAAGCAAAATACAACAGCTCTGGAAATATTTTGTGATTCATAAACCAATACATAATTCACATTATTGCATTTCAGAAACAAGGACCATCCATTCTGATCCCAAATTCAGAAATATAGCATATTTTAAGTATTGTAAAGCGCACTTCTAAACAATAAATGTCTTAGTTAAATACAAGAGATTTTCTACTTTTATGTCTTATCCATTTTTTTGAAATGGGAAAAAACAGAAAAATAAAGTGTCAATGACTCAGAAAATACACTTGGCATTGCCTACATAATACTGATAAATATATATATTGAGGATAATGAGGCAATTCAACATGAAATACTGGAGGTTCTGAACCACTTCTCATACCAAGTACTTGGACCATTCCCTTCCATACTTCTTGATTATGCCATGTGCCCAGGAAATTTTATTTCATAGCATGAAGTTCACTGGTGCTATAGTCATGATTTCAGTATGTTAAAAAGCCCAGTAGAAAACAAGTAGATGTTCCTCCATCAAATAAAAGAAAGGATACTGACATTCCAAATCCTTACATGCCTGTCTTATGACTCCTATCCAGATCTCAGCAAAGACTTGATTCCACATCCTTTTTTGCTGATCATATACAGAGTACCTCAGGGTCAGAAGACCCAAGTGCCAGAGTAATTTGTATTATAGCTTAGGCTTGGTGTGTGTACTGGTTTTCTCAAGATACCAACCAAAATGTGGGAGATAAGGCAGAGTATGAACTTAAATGTGGTATGTATGTTTCCTCTAAAATCTGTGGTAGGAGATATAAGATGAAACAAACAATATGTCTCTTTAAATAGAGTATCTCACTATGCATTAGTTCAGGTATACAGTGATAGACTCACAATTTTCATACCAATTTTCCCACTTCTAACAAACACTTCAATATGCATAATTTATTAACTATATATTTTAAAACACAGTTTAACATTTTAGAAGCAAACTTTTAATGGGATTTTGAAAAATAATCTCTGCTCTATTTTCTTGTATATTTTTATTACTCAAAGATGAATTTGAGACTAATTTGGACCTTGGGTATCAAATTTACCTTTTAACAAACACTGGACATTACTACTGTCTTACATGTTTATGTGTTTTTAATGTTTACCAAAATATGTGTGTTGGAGCACATATATTCACTAATATGCACACTTCCATAAATATGCATGTATCTTTCTGTATAGTTTTATGTATATAATATATATAACAAATTCAGATATAATTTTCAGTATAATTCAGTGTTAAAATGGTCCAAATCTCTTAATCCTGTCTGAGCCTCAAATGAAAGCACTCATAAAATAAGCTATGTTGTGGTCCATAATTATAATGAAATTATTTCCAGAAGTAATAAATTAAAGAGGAACACCTCACTCAGTTTTACTTTGGATTCCAGAATGGAAATTATAACATCATACAGCATTATTATGTGCACATCTTTCAAACAGAACTACTATAACATTTTATTATTCCTTTCCTATTAACAGTAATATTATGCCCATTTGGTAAACACATTGATCCAGTGGGTTTGAAAAAAATCACATTATTGGAGGGAATCTGGAATTATGGGGAATTTTAAATACTAAGACCAGTTGCAGTGCTAAGAAAAGAGACTAAAGTACTTTGGTAGGCTTAGAAGAAAGAATTCTCGCAGAGGTAAGGGGAAAAAAAAAAAGAATTCTCCTGAGACTTAGTATTGTACTTAAAAATACTCAACATATTTTTTCATCTGTCTTTCCACTGTCATTCCATAGGAGACACTTAGGGAGGTCCCAAGTGACTGCCTTCCTCCTTTTCCAAACCTTTTGCTATATAGGAGTAGCACTGTAGTGTTTTAGTATTTAGATTAACATCATATATTCCATCCACCCCCAATTTAGGAAATACTTATATATTCTCAGAAGAGGTCCTCCCTTTAAATAGTCATAAAATCATGCATTTCAGTGTTGACTCCACACTATCACTTGTATACAATTTCTATCTTTCTGTCTGGAGCTACAATACTAGTATAAATCTTGGTCCAGTAGACAGGTCAAATATAGAGACCAATTAGTTGCAGTCCTTTAAGAAACATATTCCAAGTCATAAGAATTATAACAAATGACTTGATAAGCATAAGTAATGCCAATACCACACACACACACACACACACACACACACACACACACACATGCACACCTACCTTGAATTTTCATTTTAAAATTTGTCAAAAGGGTGAGAAACTAGACATGGAGGGGAGGAGAGGTAGTGAAAGGGGAAGTTATTTATGTACAACTTTCTGTAATGAATGCAGTCACTATGTACAGCAAACATGTACAATATGCATAAAACATCTGGCACTTTGTAATTAAAAGATATCCTAATTACCAATCTTTTTCCACATGTTTTTATTAGGCAACATTGTACTAATGATCAAAGATTAGAAATGTCTGTCCACAAGGAGCATCCTGGATATTGTGGAATCAGACCTACATTTTTTTCTGGTACTTTTAATAAGTTTGTTTATTTTCTAGGTCTATTATTCTTTGGCCTTTCAACTAAAACTATTCTAAGAATGTATTCTCCATGCCCCTATAACTTTAAAATTTGAGAGTTCAAGTGTATAGCATTGAGTATTACACCATGGATACGTGGCTATGAAAGACAAATACTAATAATTTACTTCATGTGATTCTGAGTTTCCATTAGACAGTAATATTAAATTCAAATAAGTGTGTAAAAGATAATGGTTCCATAATCCATCATCAATCTCCTGCTTCTTCCTTTTTATTTTGTTTAGTCAGAAAATAGTTTGGAAATTTATCAACAGCAAAGAAAGCTAAAATGGCATGGGATGGAATTAGGACTACTAGCATTTTTTTGCTAAAAAATTAATACTATTTAAACCTAGAAATTAGTGATTTTTATAATTCATAATTATTACAAAGCAAATAAAAATCTAAATACCATAGTATTGGTTCTTGATGGCATGTGGATTACAGCTTAGGTCTCCTTTCTAGTTACTATGAAAATTCTCAGAAGGACCATGATTGATCTTGCTTGACTCATGTGCCTATCTCCGTAGCTCCCAAAAATGTGAGATAATGAAAAGATGAAAATAAAGTGTTTGTAGATGGGGAGGGGAGGAGGGGGTGAAGGGAGGGCAGAGGTAAGGGGAAAAATGAGAATCAAGACTTGTCATGTAGAGGTACAAGACCCCAACAATGAATGTAACTGTACTGTATCCCTAAAATGTACCAATAAACTCAATTAAAGCTGAAAAAAAATATTATCTTAGGTATCATTTCCAGTGCATTTAGACAAAAATATTTTAGTTAATGACTAAGGTAATTTTATTTTAATATCATCAGAAATATTGGAAATCGTTAAAATTTCAACAAGATATTTCTAGTGAATTGATACTATTTAAAAGGGAGTAAAAAATTTTAGCTCTCCTATAATGAAATTATTAAATATACAAAAGAGAATAAAGATTGATAATCACTAATGTATTTAATGTCAAGTTTAATCCATGTATCTTTTTAGGAATTAAATTCATCAGAAATAGCTGAAGCTGCCGTTATATTCCTCAGAAGCTGCCGTTATATTCCTCATTTCTATTTTATAATACTTAAACATTCAAAATAATGAAGTTATCTATCATATATCTTTTCACACTGTTCCTATGTAATCATGTAAGTATCCATAAAATAATAGAAGTTTTCATAATATATATAGCACTGAACATTTTCAGTTTTTTCCTTTTAAACAATTCTTTAGAACAATTTCAGATTTATAGAAAAATTAAGTAAGAAGTAGAGTTCTCAAATACCCTTTCTTTGTGTCCTTGAAAATTTTGCTTTATTGCTATTTTGTGTTATGTAGTGAAATTGTTACAATTGATGTATCATTAGTGCCCATCATTGCTGTTCAAATCGGGAGACTGTTTTCATTTCTAGATTTTCTACCATATAGAATAGTTTCATTGCCCTAAAAGATTCCTTTTGTTCCAAGGGCTCAGCCCTCCTCCCTCCCCTGAATGTCTGGAAACCATTGATAGTTTTAAGGTCTCTACAGTTTTAACCATTTCCAGAATGTCATATAGTTGGAATCATGCAGAAAGCAACCTTTCAAACTGGCTTCTTTCTCTTATTGTTACACATTTCAGGCTTTTCCATGCCTTTTGGTGAGTTGATATCTAATTTCCTTTTATTGCTGAGTAATTTTAATATTTAACTGATTTTTTCCATTGTGGATAATGTTTTATTTGTTGCACTATCTTTAATATTCACTATCAAATCAAATTCACTTAGATTTTTCTCCTGTGTTTTCCTTTAATTTAATCATGCTTTTATATTTTAAATTTTGTTCTATGAGACCAACAGAGCCAATCACTGTGAAAAGTATTATGTATGTTGCTGGATCTTTCTTTTGCATATGGAAGTCCAGTTGTGCCAACAGAAATTGTTGAAAAGACTACTCTTTCTCCAATGAATTACCTTAACTCCTTTGTCAAAGATTAAAAGGACATATGTATTTGGGTCTCTTTCTGGGTTCTTTATTTTGCTTATCTATTTGTCTACTACTTCATGAGTTTCACAATGTCATGATTTTGTTAGTTTTATAGCATGTCTTGAAGGTAGATAGTGTTAGTCCTCTGACTTTATCCTTCTTCAGTATTCATGGTTATTTTGGCTGCATTTTTTGTTTCTCATTATGAACTTTAGCATCAGCTTTTCAATAGCTACAACATAACTTACTGGGACATTCAGTGAGATAATGTTGAATCTATAAATGTATTTGAAAAGAATGACATCTTGACAGCATTGACCTTCATGAATCTCTATTTTAAATATTCTTGATTTCATTTATTATAAGTTTGCAGTGTTCTGATTTCAGTCCCATACATAAATTAGAGTTATATCTAAGTATTTCACTTTTGGAGGTGGGAGCTGATATAAGTGATAGCATGTGTTAAATTTAAAAATCCAATTGTCTCTTGATGGTATAGAGGAAAGTAATTGTCTTCTATAGATTACTCTTATATTCTGTAGCCTTGCTATAATTACTTATTAGTCCCTGGAATTGTTTGTTGTTTTAGAAATTAGGTTAATCTCTATGGGCACATAAAATAAGTTAAGAATTTCCCCTGCTTCTATTTTAACTTAAATATGTGGTAGAATTCACCAGTGAACTCATCAAGACCTAGTACTTAGTGTTTTGTAAGATTATTGATTATTGATCAATTTTTTCCAATAAAAACAGACCTATTCAAACTCATTATTTGACATATTTTTGTCTTTCAAGAAATTAGGTACGTTTCATTTAGGTTATCAAATATGTGCACAGAAAAAAATTTTACTTGAGTTCATTGGTACATTTTAGGTGAACAGTACAGTTACACTCATCATTGGGATCTTGTACCTTTACATGACAGGTCTTGGTTCTCATTTTTTCCCCTGGTCCCCTCCCTCCCTTCACCCTTCCTCTCCTCCCCATTTACAAACACTTTTTTCCATTTTTCATTTTCTCATATTTTTTCCCTACCCTTCCCACTTTCCCTACACCTTTAGCCCCTTTTTTTCTTATTTTACATTGTCAATTATCTCATTAGAATCTTAAGTACTATTATAGTTTTTCACACCAGAGAAACTATTTGGTATTTACGCATGTGTGACTTATTTATTTCACTTAGTAGTATACCCTCAATATGTATCTATTTTCCAATGAATGAATCTAATTTCTCATTCTTTATGGCTGAGTATTATTCCATTTTATAGAAAAAACACGTCTTCTTTATCCAGTTTAAATAATATCTGTGATTTGTCTTTGAATATTGGTGGAATCAGTAAAGATAAACTTTTTCTTATTTTTGAGATTAGTAATTTCTGTCTTTTTTCCTTATTGTGACTACTGGCAGCAATTTTGTGGATCTTAAAACACTGCATCATATTTAATTGGATTTCTCTATTAATTGGATTATTATTATTTAGTTGGATTTCTCTTGATTGTGTTGTGTTCTAATTAACTTTTATTCTGCTTACTTTAAAATTAATTTTCTCTTCTATTTTACATTCCTAAGGGGTTAAACTTTTCTTTGTTAATTAATGATTCAATGTTAGAAAATTCTTTCTAAGCAATGCTTTCCTAATTTTTTGCTTTTATACATTTTGATAGTATGCATCCATTTTAACATAATTTGAAATATTTCAAAATTTTTCTTCTACTTTTAACTATAGGAGTAGGATCTACAGTTATACAAAAAAATCCAACAGTAACCAGAAACTTTTATGCATTGAGTTTTTCCTTATTAGAATCATTTTATTCGTGTGTGTGTGTGTGTGTGTGTGTGTGTGTGTGTGTGTATGTAGGGTGATCTAAGAAGGACAGAGGACAAAACAGAGAGATAAATGAAGAGACTACATTAGAAGCAAGGTTGAAAGACAAAGGATGATCATCCAAGCTTTGGGAAACAGGAGAAGAGAACAGGACAAAAAGAATAAAGGCGAAAGCAATAGAATATCAAAGTAAAACAGGAGACTAGAGACAATGTCCCTTCTCATGAAAATATCAAAAAATCAACAGACATTTGGGGAGATAGAGCAACAAAATGAACAAAACGTAACAAGCAGTAAAAGTAAAAACCTAAACAACATCCTCCCCCAAAAAGCACAGATACATTAATGAAAATGAAAAACAGAGAAAAATAAATAAGTAAATAAAGAAAATATTATACTTCTTAGTGAAATAAATAAGGTACACATATGCAAATACTAAATAGTATCTCTGATGTGAAAAACTAAAATAGTACTCAAGATCCTAATGGGACACTTAGCAAATAGGAAGAAAAGGGCCAAAGGTGTAGGGACAGTGAGAAGAATAGGGAAAGAGGAATAAGGGAAAAGGAAAAAAATATGAGAAAATGTAAAATTGGAATTAAAGTGTTTGAAGGGGGGAGGGGAAGGGAGGGTTAAGGGAGGGTGGGGACAAGGGGAAAAAATGAGAACCAAGACCTGGCATGTAAAGGTACAAGATCCCAGTAATGAATGTAACTGTGCTGTCTATCTAGAATGTACCAATAAATTAAATTAAAAAATAAGTAAATAAACAAATAAATAATAGTTCTGTGGAAATGTTGGAGTCAAAGTCCAAATCTGTGCCGCCATGTATACAGTAGGATTAGCCCTGCGTGCCAGGCAGTCTTGACTCCGGATGTGGGGTTGGGCTCAGTCTTCAGCTTGCAGCTTCCTGGGTGTCCCTTGGCAGCCCACCGACGTCTCCTTACTCTGTTTATCTCTACGTGTCTCTCCCAGTTACTCTGGCGCCCTCAGCCAGAGAATGGACTGCCCCAGGCTGCTCTCCATCCTGTGTATAGCTGGCCTCTCCTGGACCTCTCTCAGGCTCCTCTGTTCCATTTCCTTGGCTCCTTTCATGCTTCTTATGGCGTTACAGGGGAGTGCTGTCTTCCCACTTGTCCCCCGGGTGGCCTAAGGACACTTGAATCCCTCTTCCATTGTCCGCATCCTTCTCTTGGTGGCTGGTCACAGAGTTGGGGGCGGGTATACTCTCTTGCTTGCTATCCACTGTGGTTCCTAACCTCATCCTTAGAAGTTCCCATTAAAAGCTATGGAGCAGGACAGAAAAAAAAAAAAAAAAAAAAAGGCGGCCCAGGGAGAAAGCAGCTTCATGGTCATGCTCCTCTGTGTGCTGGTGGAATTTGTTGCTAGGCTACAACATCTGTTTGCAGAAAAGTAAAAGGGGTGAGATGCCTTATATCTGAGGTCTGTCTTTTGTGGGTTGAATTTGCCACACTTTTGCAGTTTTCTTTCTTTCTTTCTTTTTTGGAAACATCCCAGAATGGTAGTTTTTTTTTGTTTGTTTTTTTTAATACAATGGAGTATTACTCAGCCATAAAGGAGATAGTTATAGCTAAAGGGGTGCAACTGGAGACCACATTCTTAAGTGAAATAAATCAGACACACATGTGTAATTATCACATTGTTTCTCTAGTGTGGGAAACTGAAAATGTAAAGAAAGACCAAAATGTATAACAGATAATGTGAAACAGGAAGAAAGAGTTCAAATGAGAAAGGGCACCAGAGAGAGGGTGAGGGAAAGGAAGAAAGAGAAAGGGAAAAAACAAGAAAAGAAAGATAAAACAATGCTTTTGTAAATAAAGGAGGGAAGGATTGAGGGAAGAGAAGATAAATGGGAAAAACATTAAGATATTTGAAGTACAGGGCTGGGGATACAGCTCAGTGATACAGAGCCTACCTGGCAAGTGCAAGGCCCTGAGTTTGATTCCTCGTACAAGTAACAAATAAATAAATTAAATTAAAAAATAAAAAGGCTGAAGATGTGTCAAGTTCAGATTCAAATTCCATATAAAGAATGTGATCATTAAGTGTATCTAAATTGTACCAATAACCTTACTTTTAAAAAAAAATTATCTTGTGACTTTTTCACACTACTGTTATTTGGAAGTGTGCTGTTTATTCTCAAAGCATTTCAGAATTTTCCAAGTTTTTCCTCTGTTACTGTGTTTCTCTTCAACTCCACTGTGGTCTGAAAGCACACATTCTGTAATTTCTACTGTTTTAAATTGGATAAGATATATTTTATGGCACAGACTAAGGTCTATCCTTATGAATTCTCTATGAGCTTGATTGATGCTGGAAAAGTATTCTACAAATGTCAAATAAACTCAGTTGGTGGATGTATTGCTTCACTGTGTCTGCTTTGCTGCCTGCATTATCTGTCAATAACTAATGAGGTGTTAAAGTATGCACCTATTGTTGCGGATTCTTTTTTTTGGCTTCTCCTAGTTATTCTATTTGGTTTTACATTATGCATTCTGAGCTATGTTGTTCAGCACAAACACATTAAAGTCTATTATAGAGTTTTGGAGAACTGATCCTTCATCATCATGAATATATATCATTTCTTATTCCTGATTTTTTTTTTTTTTTGGTTTCAAGACACCTGTTTCTGAAATTGTTATGGCTATTCCCCCTTTTTTTTTTTTTTGATAAGTTGGACAAGATACTTTTCTCTATCACTTATCTTTTAATTTCTCCATGTTTGTATGCATTTACAGTGGAATTCTAATTAATATTGTATAAATAGAGAATTTTAATAGCCTGTCACAATCTCTGTGTCTTAATATATATATTTAGGCTACTAACATTTAACATGATTATGCATGTGGATGGATTAATATGTATCATATTTATTATTCTTTTTAAAATGTTTTTTGTACTGGGGGTTGAACTCAGGTCCTTGTCCTTGCAAGGCAAGTGCTAGAACCACTGAGCTAAATCCCCAGGCCTTTTATTACTTTTTTATATTCATAGCTCTAAACTACATACTTACCAAATTTTTCTACTCTTTGACTCTTGATGCATGTGGATGGATTAATATGTATCATATTTATTATTCTTTTTAAAATGTTTTTTGTACTGGGGGTTGAACTCAGGTCCTTGTCCTTGCAAGGCAAGTGCTAGAACCACTGAGCTAAATCCCCAGGCCTTTTATTACTTTTTTATATTCATAGCTCTAAACTACATACTTACCAAATTTTTCTACTCTTTGACTCTTGTGTAAACTGAGCTGAGTCCCCAGCACTCAATTATATTTTATTTTAAAATTTTTTAGTGGTTTCCCTAGAATTTGCAATAGACATTTTATTATTCCAAATATACTCTTGTTTCACAGGTAGTGCAAGTACCTCATAACACAGTATTCTCAATCCCCTCAGCTATTATAAGTTTGCTTACATTTGTTTCATCTAATTGCAAGCTATAATTGCTGAATTTAGTGTTGCCATTATGATTTTAAGCCCACTATTATCATAGATTAATTAAAAATAATAGAAATAAACATTTTATTTACCTGTACTCATTTTTTTAAAAAATTCTCTTCCTTTCATTATGCTATTCTGTTTCTGACCGGTATCATTTTTTTCTCTCTGAAGAACTTTTCTTTTGGTGGAAGGTTCCTTGTAAAATATTTTTGTTTGTCTAAGAAAATCTTCATTTCTCCTATATTTGCAAAGGGTAGTTTTATTGGTTACACAAATCTATGTTGGTGATTTGGTTTGGTTCTGTTTTTCTTTTAAATATAAAATTTCACTGTCCTCTGTTCTCTTTTGCTGTGGTTCTAAAGAGAAATTTGATATGATTTTTATCATTAGAACTATAACAGGTGAGGTTTGTTCTATATTCTTTCAAGATTTCTTTTATTTCCTGCCGTTTCAATGTCACATACCTGCAAGAAGAGTTTTGTGGTATTCATTCAGTTTTTGCCCTCTGAGCTCTTCATTGGACCTAAAATAATTATTTTATCTTTTTATTCTTCTCCATATTCCTGCTATCAGGGTACAGGTCAGGGACTTACACTCTGATTCTCAAACATTTATAGAATTTAAGGAAATATACAGCATATACATATGAGAGAAAGAGATAATTTAAAGGATATGTTGAATATTTACATTTTTACAAATTTATTACAGTAAATGACATTGTCATTCAGTCCCTGAAAATAATCCTTGTTGCTTTGAACACACTTATTCTATTGTTTTTTTTCAACTTTCTCAAGCAGTTCTGGAAATCCTTTTTTGTAAATGTCTTTAGCTGTGCTGTTGTGGTTTCCTCCATGTCCCAAATCAGCCAAAACATTTACCTTTCGTAGTCATTTTGACTTTGAGGAATATCCAGAAGTTGAACAGTGGCAGGTCTAGTGAATAAAGTAGACAAGGACATGCCATGATGTTTTTATGAGCCTATGCTTTGATTGGATAGCACTGACCAGTGGCATTCATTGCATTTTTTATAGGACCTTGTGAAGATGGAACTTTCAGAATTGCTTAAGAAACTGGCAAGAATGAAGGGCTAAGAGAATCTGAAACAAGGGGAAATATTTTGAGAGGGATCAATGACTATTTGTAATTTATGGTAATAAAGTTTTAAAATTGAAAAACATTGTATCATCTATCATCTATATCTATCTATCTATCTATCTATCTATCTATCTATCTATCTATCTATCTATTATCTATACTTTTTTCTAATATTCCAGGGTTCTTGGAAACTCTTACTTTGAAAATTATTTTTCTATACATATTTAAGTTTTGGAACTTTGGAGCTTTTTCCATTGATATTTCTTCAAGCTCCCTGATTATTTTCCTGGCATATTCTTGTTATTGATGAGCCCATTGCAAACAATCTTGTTTGTTTGTTTATTTTTGGTACCAGGGATATAACTTGAGCCCTTGCACTTGTGAAGCAGGTGGTGGAACCACTGAGCCAAACCCCTGGCCCACAATCTTTTTTTAAAAAAAATAGTATTTTTAATTGCTAGCATTTCCTTTGATTCTTTCTCAGACTTTTCTTCTCTCTGTCATATTTGACAACCATATTTTCTTGCATATTGGCCACTTTTTCCTTTATAACAATATTTTAATCATAGTTATTTTAGTGCTCCTTTCGGCAGCACATATACTAATCATAATTATTTTAAATGTTTGGTCTGATAATTACCAAATATCTGCCATGTATGAATCAGGATCTGATATTTTCTCTGTCTCTTCAAATTATCTTTAATTCCTGGGAAGCAGACACAATGTACTGAATAAAGTGAAGTGAGATTCATAGCCCTTTAACATGAGGTGTTAGCTTGGCTACTCTTTTCACCAGCTGTGTCAGAGGCTCAGTTTCCTTTGTTGTCCTTGTTTATCTCTCCTGTTGTCTTTGGTTCTCCTTAGAGATATAAATGTGATCTGACACACAATTCTGAAAAGACGTGGGGTGAGGATTATCTTTCTATAGTCCTATGTTTAGCTTCGGGCTTTTAGTGAATCTGTGTTCCTAGGCAGTGAACATTATAAGTGATTCTCAGTTTTCCTTTTCTCCTTAGGTGAGACTAGAGTGCTAGAGGGTGTTGGAGTTTGGGATTTTCTTTGGTACACATTGATAGGGTTCTGAAGATGTATGTTTACTCAGCAACAAGAATTTATTAAGTTAAATTGAGTTAGAGCATATTGTATTGTGGGGGAAAGAAAACAATTTTTAAAAATATTTTCCTACTTTCTGTTTGAAGTCCAGAGGGATTTTTACTCAATCCCAAGAAGCTAGAATTCCTTGAGGTAATGTTCTGAAATTGTATGGTGACTATTTTGTGACAGGGCTTCCCTGGGGTGGCTAACTCTCAATAACTGTTCATACTGAGCCTTCAGCCATCCATCAACGGTGGTTTATTTTCTCACCTCGGTACTGCCTTTAGTGGCCACTTTCTGCTGTGATAAACTGTTATCTCCATATGCTCTATCTTTACAATCTTGGGGTTAGCACTTTTCTCCATGTTTACCCTCATATCAAAGCCAGAACAAAAACATCACAAGAAACAGTAAACTATAGATCAATAACCTTATAAATAAAAAATGCAAAATATGCCAATACAACAAATAGAACACAGCAAAGCATAAATGGATTATACATATTAACCGAATGGAATTATTTTGGGATTGCAAGGTTTTACTACCCATGAATCAATTAATATAATGTATCAATGGAATAAATCAAAATTACATGATGCAAGAAAAGTGCTTGACATAGTCCAACATACTTTCATGATAAAATGTACACAATCTAATAAAGTGCCTCTATAAAAACCATAACAACTACCTTTTTAAATTTTTTGTGTGGAGTGTTTCTATTCTTTTTGTATTGTCTATATTTTATTTCTTTTTGCTGTGCATATTATTATTTTCTTCTGCTTGTTTTAGGCTTAGTTTTAATTTTCTTAATGTGAGTTTGGGATGTTTTTCATCTTTTTTGCAATAAGAATTTATACCTATACATTTTCCTGTATGCAGTTGTTTTGGTTTGGATCTGAGAAATCCTCCAAAGGCTCACATGTTGAAAACTTGTTTTCCAGGTAAATGTGCTGCTGGAAGGTGGCAGAACATTTGGAACCTGGGGCCTAGTGGGAGGAAGTTAAGCCATTGGGTGTGCTCTTGAAGTGGGCATTGGAACCCAAATCCTTCTTCTTTTTTTTTTTTTTTTTTTTAACACTTGGGAGGCAGGCGGCGGAACCACTTAGCTAAATCCCCCACCTCTTCCGCTTGCTCTGTAGACCTCTCTGCCACATGCTCCTGGCCCTGACATAGGTCTCACAACATCCCTGAAAGCTACAAGGACAAACAATCATGTACTTCTGATGTCAGGAGCCAAAATAAGTATCCCTCACTCTGTTAAGCTGTTTATCATTTGTATTTAGTCACAATAACAGAAGGCCAATACAGTTCTATCTTAATATCTTATAAGCTTTGATATGTTGTGCTTTTCTTTGGGTTGATCTAAAAGGTTAGATTAAGTTTTTACTTTCACCCATCAGTTAGTAGTATTTTGTCTAATTTCCACATACTTGGGAATTTACAAATTTTCTGTTTTTAATGAAGTTGATTTCATTATAACCTGAGAGGTTATATTATTAAGATAGCAGAAAAAAGTGTGATTATCTTGCAACATATGACATTTAGACTGAAAGGTGTTATACCAATAAATTCTGTGGTATTTTTTAACCAAAATTCTGAAGGAAAATACAGTGGTTCGAGTCCATGATAAATGAATCCCATTGCTTTTCAGCCTGTGATAAGGCAGCCAGTTCTGACAGAAACATGTGGCACAGCTAAACCACTTATATCACAAGCCAGGGAGTAAAACAGGAAGAAACCCCAAATCCCCACTGAAAACACAGCTTCAATGATCTAGTGGCTTCATCTTTCAAAGTTTCCAAAGCACCACATGAGGATCAAGCCCTTCACACATGGACCTTTGGGGACATTCAAGAACCAAAGGGCACATCTTG
The DNA here is from genome assembly GCF_012274545.1 of Fukomys damarensis. NCBI lineage: Eukaryota > Metazoa > Chordata > Mammalia > Rodentia > Bathyergidae > Fukomys > Fukomys damarensis. Next base: position 50,758,142 of record NW_022900917.1, read on the forward strand.
CTTTGAATTTTGTACTTTAAAAAACCATGACTTGCATTATGATAGTATCCTTCAAACACTAGGCTTTGGGAACATTTTTCTTATCTCATTTTCGTTAGATTGCTGGAAACCAGGTAAGTGGATTGTAGAGAGAAATGTGAAATGCATATGTAGTAGAAAGAAAGAAGAAATCAAATGAATGAATAAATAGTCTAAATCAAAACAGGGTTACTGGCATACAGCATATATCCTATCAATGTTCTACCACCTTAATGAATAATTTCTATACTGGACACAATCCCTTAAAGTATCATGCATGAAAGCTTTTTGTAAACTGAGCCAAGTCTAAGTGGTCATACTCAATACTCCTAATTTTAGAGTTCAAGAAGTGTGCTTAGATAAAGACGACCACATAATGCTAAAAAGAGCATGTTATTCTTTATAAAAGTATCATTTTAAAAGCAGAAATACCAGCTCAAATCCTCTGAAAATGTCAATGAACCAGCCAGATAGCTGTTTCTTTCCCTGTGCCAACATATTTTTCCCCAAATGAGGTGTCCGCATGTTCAGCCAATCAAATAAACTGTCTGGCTGAACATCCTAAGGTGCTTTAAAATTCAGTAAATAGTACTAATCACTTTCATTTCAGTATTGATATTAAAGACCCTATTCATGCCAAAAGAAAGTGGAATGCAGCTGTTCTGTGCTTTCCTTTAGAATTTGTATGTGGGAGTTGGCTTGCATAATGAGAAATATGTCTGTATTTTGTGTTCATCTGTATTTAAGAGGTTCAGAACAGGCATGAATAAAGACATGGCAGTAGCACAGAAACTTGAAGGAATACACCTCTTTTGGCTCAAAGCTACAGTGGCATGGAGAAGGGGACTGAGATATGATCAGAAGTGGATGGTTGCCATTTTTGTTAGAACATTAAATGTATCAGAGTGTTCCCTGAAAATTGAATTGGTTGATACTGTCAAATGCATCTTTGCAAAAATTTTAAAAATCTTCTAAAATTAACACTATTCTTTAAGTGTTTCATACAGTCAAGAGTTTTGGGATAAGTACAGCACATTTTAAATCATTATGTCTCTATATCTGTTATGATCCACTATATTAGTGATAAAAAGTACCTCTTGTTGAAAGATGTTTGTTAAGAAATACTTCTAGTTCTTTAGAAAATTACACCTTGACTTTGGTTCAGCATATTTATTTCCTAATTTATATTAATTGGTTGAATGTTATATTGTTTTAAAAATTCCAAACCCATTTATAAATACATAGTTTGTTAGGTACATACACTTCTTCTCTTGTTTTGGATAAAAGAACATAACTTCCCACAAATGTAGCTATCTGTCAAAATACAAGTATCTATTTGTGTAAAAAAATCCATTTACATTTTCATTTAAAAAGTATGTCACGTTTTAATTTGAGATTACTAGAACAGAGATTCAATTATAATAAGAATGAATTTTAAAACTTCTTGAATTATTACTGTGTGTGTGTGTGTGTGTGTGTGTGTGTGTGTTTGTACTCTTGTTACACTCTTTGGAATACTTGACCAAAGTCACTTGCTCATTAGGAATCTTTGTATTGTAGAAAACTCTGCTATAGTTTGGATCTTATCCTCCAAGGCCCATGTGATAAAAGATTAATCTTTATTCTGGACCATTGGGAAGTGTAGAACCTTTAGGAGGCTTAGCACAGTGGAATGTCCTTCAGTCATTGAGGCATTTTCTTCAAGGCTACAGTGGTACCCTAGTCTCTCTCCTTCCTCTCTTTGCATTGGACCATGTAACGAATGGCTTTGCTCCACCTCACTTCACTTAATGATATGCTGCCTTTCCATAGGCTCAAAAACAATAGGACTAACAGTGGACTGCAATCTCAAAAACCAAGCCAAATAAACCCTTTCTTTTTTTAAAAGGTGATTTATTTCAAGTATTGTGTGACAGTAAAAGAATACTAACACAGACTCTAAGGCCTGTCCTCATCTTAGATGGCATAAAACTTTCTATGAATCTCAAACATTTTATTTCTATCTGGTCTAATTTGTCATTGCACCCACTCATCCTGCCCTGCCTCTTGCTCCCCAGGCCCACACAGAAACACACATTTCTCAACATGTATTGCAAGTTTAGGAGCAAATTGATACTTATGTTCTATCTCACTGGTCTTCGATTTTCTGACACTCTGAGTCTACCTTTACATTAAAATCTAAACAAAATTCTTGAGTTTAATTGCCTGTCCTTGAGGAGAGCTAGCACATTTCCAAATTCTTGAAGGTAATCAATATTCTGCCATCATGCTTTACTTCTTAATTTTTATTCCTTGATCAATTATCTCTATCTGCTGTTTTACCTCTTGCAACAATTATAAAGTCCCCTATATTTTTCCTGCTTTCTTCCTTTTTTTTTACACAAAATACCACTAACACAGTGTTTTATGAAGCAGAGTTTTACTGTTTGAAAATTATAATAAACTCTTCTAGACCAACTTTTAATTTAACTTTTCTCAAAAACTCATTCCATTACTAACCTTTTATTAAGCTGGCTCAATCATTCCTAAGTAACATAGAAATTGCTTAGTATCCTGACACTTTTCTCACCTCTTAGAAGATAGAAACCTCCAAAAATTTCTATATTATTTCATTGCCCTTATCAAATTACTCATTTACCCTAGCCAGGGACTAACAGTTTTAAATAAAAGGTCCAGCAGTCATTTCTGCACAAGAGTTATCTCTTTCCGCTCTTCCTAGCCCTTCTTAGCCACAAAAAACTGCAAAAAAATCTGAGATTAGATTTTTGCTTTATATTATCCCAGTAAAAATCTTTGGACTGAAATAAAGGTTTAAAAATGCATGTTCCCTTTCAATATCAATAGCTTAAGTGAACAGAGAATGGTATAAAAAGTACTATTTGCATCTGTCCCCAGCACATCTATCTAGTCTTAGTTGTTTCACATCAAATTTCCTATATTTATGTGTGGACTTTTTTATGTAACTGAGACTGGAAATTGGTTTTCTAACCTTTATGAAAATGAGTACTTCTCATTCACATCCAAACATTGGTATAGGGAAACATGAAAGTGCCTATGTTTCCAGAAATATAAAAAACCTAAGAGATTTTCTGAATTCAGTAGCACTATACATAAAGTTGATTATTAACCCCACAGGGGCCCAGGCACATGTGTCTGAAAATATATATCATTAATTCAGCTACAAACAACGTGTAGTTCACCCTCAGATTTTCCAAGACCTTATAATGATTTTGATGTATTTGAGAGCTGAGGTCTACTGATAGGGAAAATTGGCCTTGATTCCATGTGCCCACATTTTTTACATCACCAGGCTATCTGAAGATAGATACCCTACTAAGTAAATACAAGCCACTACAAGTAAACTTCTTGGACTTCTTTTCTCTTTTTTGTACCAGGGAACATGAGCATTTTAATATTTGCATTAGAGCATGATGCCTTCTCTGCAAATTAACTTTCCAGAGGCTGAGATGATGGCATCACGGGATAGAAGTCCTATAGTCACGCTTCAGTCTTGGCAATCGGGAAGATATATGAAGGTGTAGCTCTTAGTATTATTTACAGAAAATTCTCTTTGTGCAGACTGTTACCTTCGTATAGAGATTGGGTCTTGGCTTTTCAACCACCTGATAGAACATACAGCAGAGCTCCTGTAGACAAGGATATTAAAGGAAGCTTTTAATACTGAACTTTTGCCAGTTGAAAATCTGTTTTAAAATATGGACACTTTCTTTCTAGACTGAATTATGTAGATAATTACAATTACTTCATCCACCAACATACAGTGAAAGTAATATGACTTATTATATATGTCATATGGGGTCTGCAATTTCATAATAATATGCAAAAATGTGGAAAATGTCCCCTAGGGTAAATAAACACATAAAGGAAAAATTTTTTAACATACAAGGAAAAAATAAAGTAATACATCATCTTTACTTTTAAAAATATATGTGTTTTGATTGTGTAAGTTATTCTTGAACATAACTTATGGAACTGGTGAGGCTGCAACACCACCTCTTTTCTGCAGACTGTAATCATAATTTTAGGTTTACCCTGCTTAATTTTTAGAAATACATAACTCGAAATGTCTCACTGGGTTACTCTAATTGCTAAATTAGCATGAATGACTATCAATGATTATGTAGTACATAGAGAAAATTTGTCCCACTTGCAAAAATATGAAAAAAGCTGAGTTTTGACTCCTTACAATCAATTCAAAGATGCTTTCAGGAGTATGTGCCACATATATAAAATTGTTCTTAAAATGCCTAGTTCAGCAATTAAAGCTACTTGCTTCATATAATGAATTTTTGGTTTGTGTGTTCTGTACTATTCTGAACATCTTAAATCTTTTTGAACATCAATCTTTGATCTGTAAAAATGATAGACATTGTAAGAGACGGCAGAGAAAAAGTAGGGCATTTTAGAAGAATGGTAATCGTCCAAATGCCTCTTTTTGTTAAAGCAACTATAAATGTTTTAGAAAGCAAATATTTTAGAAACTCTTTATAAAGCTTGCTAGTATCTATATGTTCATGTCTTAGCTTTAAAAGAAAAAGAAAAATCAATGATATATAAAAATAACTTGAAAAAGATTCAAAAGAAAATTGATTTAAATTTAGCATTTTCTAACTTCTCCGAAAGAAAGAAAATCAAGTCTGCATAATTTTGTATGAGAACAAGTGTGACAGAAATATCAATTTAACTGATACATTTTTATCATAAGATTCACAGATATAAAAAATAAAATGTATATTTTATCTTTGTCCTGAGAAATAATTCTGATTCTCAAACTCATCCCTCTGCAGGAGGTAGTTTCCTCTAACGGGCCATGTGCACCTGAGCATTTGAGGAAATACAGCTTTCCAAAGCAACCAAAGAAATGTTCAAGCATTCAGATGAACATTTAGAAATTAAGAGATATTATTATTTCTTCAAAATCCAAATTCAAATGTTGATGATTAAGCCTTGAGCACCATTTTTTTTGTTTAGTGTGTAACTTTCTAATTATTACAGACCTAGAAAGATATGATTTGAGGTCTCTTATGACAAAGAACATTAGCCTTTAATAACTGAGACCCTTTGTGTGCATCAGTACAATTTTACAGGTGGTATAAATTCGTAAATATAATGCAGCCACTGTATTTGTTTTTATATAGATCATGGGAGACTGATTTTTTTTAAAAATCATGTTAAAGATAGATCTATATTTAATACTGATGTCCTCATATGACACTGAAGACCTAAATAGATCTAAGGAAGGGAAAGAAGACAGTCAGAAACTGGAAAAAGAAAGGGGCATTGTTGTCTTTTCTAGGCACAGTTATTGAGTACCTACTCCAGGGTAGATATCATACTAGATTGCCTCCTGAACTGGAGAAGCTCACAGGCCACAAAAGGTCAACGTGTAAACACGTCATTACAATGCAGTGGGCATAAACACTGTAGTTAGAGTACACATGAAATACATGGGAACATGGGAAAAGAAGTCACAGGAGAGGATTCAAGCAAACACACATAAGGTACTTTCTATTTGGGGCCTTCTATTTTTCTTTTCTTTTTAACTATTCATAGAGCGGAAAGTGAAAAGAAACTGGAGAGATGAATTCTTACACACAGGAAGCTGTAGGATAATGCCAACAATACCTTAATAAGTAATTTCTATTTCAAAAATGGCTGACTTCTCCTCAAAAGAGACACTTTTATTTATTCAGTTCTTCCTGGAGCAATCTTAGAAAAAGGCAGAATAATTCCTTAGAAATAAGATAAAATATTTTTAAAAAATCTACTTAGCTACAAGAAAGGGAAAATTTTTTCATCTTCTATGCTTCAAGTGCTATCCTTGGTACTTTATTTACAATGCCCTTTTTAACATTATAACAGTCTTTCCAAACCATCCAAAGTGACAGAGCACTCCTCCCATTCTATGGTACAGAAAGATTCAGAAAGTTTAACTTATTTTTTCTCAGTGTTTATTGGTACATTTTAGGTACACAGTATAGTTACATTATTATTGGGATCTTGTACCTTTACATGCCAGGTCTTGGTTCTCATTTTTCCCCCTTACCCTTGCCCTCCCTTCACCCCCTTCCCTATTTACAAAAACTTTATTTCCATTTTTTAAATTTTGTTATGTTTTTTTTTGTTGTTGTTTTCCCTTATTCCCTTCCCGCTACCCTCCCCACTTCCCCTACACCTTTAGCCCTTTTCTTCCTATTGTACATTGTCAATTATGCCATTAGGATCTTATTTACAATTATAGTTTTTCACACCAGAGAAACTATTCGGTATTTACGTATGTGACTCATTTTGATTCAGCAGATGACTGAGAAGAGTGGAGGTACAAGTGTCAATTGAGTCTGAGTCTACACAAGATGGCAATATCAACTCTTACAGCAACCAACCATTAATCTACCCACCAAGCAGCTCCAGCGCAATGTTATTGAGATGTTCTAAGTCATCCTCTATCCATGCAAATTTCCAATCCTTAGATGAATCACATCTTCTCATTTTGAACTTATTTTCCTTTGAAGAGAAGTTCAGTACAATCCTTGAAAGAAGGCTAATTGGAAGCTGATTATTTCATTCTTCTGACATTTTCATCACCTAGGGCCATTTAGAACTAAAAAGGCTATACCACAAATTATACAGATATTGCTGTATATACTTCATTGCTAAAGTCACTATTAATTTTTTCCAAACTAATATTGTGACATTAAATTTGATCACCTGTTAAAAATGATAAATGCTAGCTCTTTCCACTGTAATGATACACTTTTCCTTTTATAATAAATAGGTGATTTGTTAAGGGTTACATTGAGATGCTACTATCCTAAGCTAGTTAAATTGAGCATTGCAAAACTGTCATTTCTTTTGAATTTATTATTATTTATCATTATTCATTATGGAAAAAATGTATCTCCTGTCTTACTCTCCAAATAAATATTATTTGAACATCTTATAAACTCATAGATTCGGTTATATTCAATGTTTTTCATTATATCACTTGCATTATTACTTTGCTGTTTATATTCTTTTTTTTAATTTTATTGAGTTTATTGGTCCATTTTAGGGGTACAGTACAGTTACATTCATTTTTGGGATCATGCACCTCTACATGGCAAGTCTTGATTCTCATTTTTTCCCCTTACCTCTGCCCTCCCTACACCCCCTCCTCCCCTCCCCATCTACAAATACTTTATTTTCATCTTTTCATTCTCTCACAATTTTTTCTTTTCCCTTTTTACTCTTCCCCTACCCATCCCACCTTCCCTACACGTTTAGCTCCTTTCTTCACATTTCTAAATGTCAGTAATCTTATTAGAATCTTATACATTGTTGCAGATTATTCACACCAGGGAAACTATTTGGTATTTACACATGTGTGACTTATTTATTTCACTTAGGAGTATATCTTCAATATGTATCCAGTTTCCTATGAATTAATCTATTTTCTCATTCTTTATGGCTAAGTAATATTCCATTTTGTAGAAAAACCACAACTTCTTTATCCAGTTTCCAACGGATGGGAAAATAGGCTGTTTCCAAGATTTAGCTATTACAAACTGTGCAGCTATAAACATGGGTGCACATACTTCTCTGTGATATGATTCTTTTAGTTCTCTTGGAAAGATACCCAGTAGAGGGATGGCTGGGTCAAATGGAACCTCCAGTCCAAGCTCTTTGAGGTATCTCCATATTGACTTCCATAGTGGTTGCACTAGTCTGCACTTCCACCAACAATGGAGAAGGGTTCCTTTCTCCCCACAACCCCGCCAACATTTGTTATTGTGTGATTTCTTAATAGCAGCCATTCTTTGTGGGGTGAGGTGGAATCTCAGTGTTGTTTTCATCTGCATCTCTCAAATGACCAGTGATGTGGAACATTTTTTCAAATATTTTCTTGCTGCTTTTACTTCTTTTTCTGAGAAATGTCTGTTCATTTCGGATGCCCATTTTTGAATCGGGTCTTTATATTTGGGGGGACTGATTGTTTTAAGTTCTTTATATATCCTTGATAATAGTCCTTTGTCTGAGTAACAGCTGGTAAAAATTTTTTTCCACATTGTAGATTGTCTCTTAGTTCTGCTGATGGTTTCTTTTGAAGTATAGAAGCTTTTTAGTAAGATGAGATCCCAGTTGTTTCTATCTGCTAGTTCCTGTGCTACTGAGGATTTGTTCATAAAGTCTTTTCCTATACCAATGTCTTCCAGAGTTCTCCCTAACTTACATTCCAGCAAGTTTAATGTTTCTGCTTTAATATTTAGATCTTTAATCCATTTGGATTTTAATTTAGTGCATGGTGAAAGATAAGGGTCTAATTTTAATCTGTGGCAGGTTGACATCCAGTTTTTCCAACACCATTTATTAAAGAGGCTATCTTTCCTCCACTGAGGATGGTCAGCTCCTTTGTCGAAGATGAGGTAGCTGAGTACATCTGCATTTGTTTTTGTGTCTTCCAGTCTGTTCCATTGATCTTCAGGACTATTTCTTTGCCAGTACCATGCTGTTTTTATCACAGTGGCTTTGTAGTGTAGTTTCAAATTGGGAATTGTTACACCTGGTGCCATATGACTGTTGCTTATAATGGCTTTTGCTATTCTAGGTCTCTTGTGGTTCCCAATGAATTTTTGGATTCTTTTTTCTAGTTCTGTGAAATATAGTGTTGGAATTTCAATTGGCATTGCATTGAATGTATATAGCAGTTTCGGTAGTATGGCCATTTTCACTATGTTGATTCTTCCTACCCAGGAGCAGGGGATATCTTTCCATTTTTTTATATCCTCTTCGATTTCTTTTTTCAGAGTGCTGTAGTTTTCAGTGTAGAGATCTTTTGTTTCTTTTGTTAGATTGATTCCTAGATACTTCATTTTTTTGGATGCTATTGTAAAAGGAATTTTTTCCCTTATTTCTCTTTCTGTCTGTCTGTTATTTGTGTATAGAAAGGCTATTGATTTTTGGGTATTCACCTTGTATCCAGATACTTTACTGAATCTGTCAATTAAGTCTAGAAGTTTTTTGGTGGAGTTTTTTGGATCTTCAATGTAGAGTATCATATCATCAGCAAATAATGATAGTTTAACTTCTTCCTTTCCTATCTTTATTGCTTTAATTTCTTTCTCTTGTCTAATTGCTGTGGCTAATGTTTCCAGAACTATATTGAAGAGAAGTGGTGATAGTGGGCATCCTTGTCTTGTTCCTGATTTTAACATGAAGGTTTTCAGTTTTTGGCCATTCAATATGATGTTGGCTGATGGTTTTTCATAAATAGCCTTTATTAAATTGAGGTATAGACCATCTATTCCAATTTTTTGCAGGGTTTTTATCATGAATGGGTGTTGAATTTTATCAAATGCTTTTTCTGCATCTATTGAGAGGATCATATGGTTTTTGTCCTTGACTTTGTTAATATAATGTATTACATTTATTGACTTTCGTATGTTGAACCACCCTTGCATCTCTGGAATAAATCCGACTTGGTCAGGATGGATGATCTTCTTAATAATCCTCTGTATTCTGTTTGCTAGTATCTTATTAAGGATTTTTGCATCTATATTCATTAAGGAGATTGGTCTGTAGTTCTCCTTTTTAGTTGTATCTTTCCCTGGTTTGGGAATCAAAGTGATACTTGCTTCCAGGAATGAATTTGGAAGTATAGCTTCACTTTCAATTTCATTGAAAAGTTTGAAAAGTAATGGTAGTAGTTCTTCTCTAAATGTCTTGTAAAATTCAGCAGTGAATCCATCAGGGCCTGGGCTTTTCTGTGTTGGTAAGTTTTTAATTACATTTTCAATTTCACTCCTTGTGATTGGGGTGTTTGAAATGTTTTTATCTTCTTCGTTCAACTTTGGTAATTCATAAGTATCTAGAAATCTGTTCATTTCTTATGTGTTTTCCATTTTATTAGAGTACAGGTTCTCAAAGTAGGTGTTCATGATCCTCTGGATTTCTTTTGAATCTGTTGTGACTTCACCTTTTTCATTCCTAATTGCATGGATCTGAGCCTTTTCTTTCCTTTTTTTGATAAGATTAGCTAAGGGTTTGTCGATTTTATTTATTGTTTCAAAAAATCAGCTCTTTGTTTTGTTTATTTTTGTATCATTTTCTTAGTTTCAATTGCATGGATTTCTGCTCGGATCTTTATAATTTCCTCTCTTGTTCGAGCTTTGGGTTTTTCTTGCTCTTGTTTTTCTAGGAGTCTAAGTTTCATCGTTAAGTTGTTTATTTGAGCCCGCTCTGTTTTCCTAGTGTGGGCATTCAATGTTATGAATTTTCCACGTAGAACTGCTTTCATTGTGTCCCAAAGATTCCTGTATGTTGTATTGGCATTCTCATTTATTTGTAAAAACTGTCTAATTTCTTCTTTAATTTCCCCTGTAATCCATGGATTGTTTAGGAGAGTGTTGTTCAGTTTCCATGTGCTTGTGAAGTTTCTATACTTTCTTGTGCTATTGATGTCTAGTTTGATTGCACTATGATCTGATAATATACAGGGGATGACTTCAATTTTTTTTGCATTTATTTAGACCTGTTCTGTGAGCCAGTATGTGGTCTATCTTGGAGAATGATCCATGTGCAGCTGAAAAGAATGTATATTCTGATTTTTGGGGGTGGAATACTCTATAAACATCTATTAAATCCATGTGTTCTGAAGCTTGGTTCAGTTCTATTATTTCATTGTTGATTTTCTGCCTGGTTGATATGTCAATTTGTGATAGTGGGGTATTTAAATCCCCCACTACAATTGTATTAGTGCTTATTTGGTTTTTCATGTTACTTAATATTTGTTTTATATAGTTGGGGGCATTTGTATTTGGTGCATATATGTTTATGATTGTCAACTCTTCCTCTTGAATTGTTCCCTTTACAAGGATGTAGTGTCCTTCTTTGTCTCTCTTAATGAGTTTTGGTTTGAAATTTACTTTATCTGAGAATAGGATTGCTACCCCTGCTTTTTTCTGGACTCCTGATGCATGGAGAATTGTTTTCCATCCTTTCACTTTCAGTCTATGGACTTCCTTTTGCACTAGGTGTGTTTCTTGTATACAACATATTGTTCGATTTTGCTTCTTAATCCATTCTGCCAATCTGTCTCTCTTGATTGGTGAATTGAGGCCATTAACATTGATGGTTACAACTGATATATTTTGACTTATTCTTGTCATGTTGTTTTCTTTTGTTGAATCTTTTTACTTTTTCTCCCATCTCCTTTTAGTTTCTTGTCTTACCTATTTGATTTGGTCTGTTGGGCCTCATGTTATTGTGAATCTCGTTGTCCTTTTCTAGAATATTGTTTAGAATTCCTTGCAGTGCTGCTTTGGTGTTCATGAAATTTCTCAGGTGCTCTTTGTCATGGAAGTATTAAGTATTTCCTCATCTATTTTGAAAGAGAGTTTTGCAGGATACAAAAGTCTAGGTTGGAGATTCTTTTCTTTTAGGACTTGGAATACCTCACTCCAGGCTCTCCTTGACCTAAGGGTTTGTGTTGAAAAGTCTGCTGTGATTCTAATGGGCTTCCCTTTGCATGTGATTTGTTTCTTTTCTCTTACTGCTTGTAGTATTTTGTTTTTCTGTTGGATTTCTGGAATCTTGATTATTATATGTCTAGGTGTAGATTTTTTTTGATCGTGGCTAGTTGGGGTTCTATATGCCTCACTTATCTGTATGTCTAATTCTTCCCTTCTGTTTGGGAAGTTTTCTGTCATTAATTCTGTGAAGAGCTTTTTTATATCATTTGTGTTTTCTCCTGTTTTTTCATGAATTCCTATCAGTCTTATGTTATTTTTCTTTGTATCGTCTAGGAGTTGTTGGATTGATTTCTCATGATCCCTTACTGTTTTTAATAGACCTCTTTTTTCACGGTCACTGACTGCTATCCTATCTTCTATATCTGAAATTCTATCTTCGCAATCTTTTATTCTGTTGCGTACACTTTCAATAGAGTTTTTAATCTCCTGGATATCTGTTTGAATCTGTTTTATGGATTCCATTTCTTTCCTCTGTTGGGCATTCATTGTTTCCATTTCTTTCTTATGCTGAGTCTTCATGGCTTCTATCATAGTCTTGAGCTCATCTCTTTTTTTTCTCAGTTTCTGCTCTAGAGTCTCGAATCATGACTTCTATTTTGCTCATCATCTCTCTGGCTAGCTGGGAAATTATTTCTGATTTGAATTTTTCTAGAGCCTGATTGATCTGTTTTGTTACCTCCTGTGCTATGGGTCCAGGGAGTCCTGTTGGTTCACTATCAGACTTTTCATCCTCATTTGTCCTACTATTTGCCATTGGTGAACTGGAAATCTGTTTTTGTGTCTTGCTTAAGTGTTTTCTCATTTTTATTTTTATTGTTGGGTTGTCCTTCTTTAATTTCTGGGTATTACCTAAATCTTCCTAATATAGTTGCATTTTACCTTTTGAGTTTCTAATGACTCATAGACATCCTCATTTTCATAATATCAGAGAAAACAACTCTTTATTTCAATCACAACTCTTTATCCCAATTGATGCATTCAGTAGCCCAATAGGATCAGGCACAGCTTGCCAACTGACCACTTATGGTAGTCATTAATGTATCACCTTTAACTCATGTGAATTAAATTAATTTCAAGAAGCAGCCCATAGTATGTTTGCAGTGAATATGCTTTTCAATATAGCATCTTTACCATTTAGGATGGGGGGTTCAACTTAGAACGAGAGGATTAGATAAGTGAAAGAATTAGAGCAGGTTTGAAGTGAATCCAGAGGTTGTAGAATTACCTTACTATCTTTACAAAGCTATTAACTTCAGGGGCGATAGAGAGAGTGCAGGAATAAGGACAGGAATATATCCCCTTAACAATAACAGGTGCTTGCCTTCCCTTGAAGGTATAGAGCCATGAGTGGGGTAAAATGACTGGAGAAAAGAGCATAAAGAGAAACCCCTCCTAAAAACAAAAAATAATAAAAGAAGAAGTCTGAGTTATTCAGGAGCTGGAATAAAAAGGGAGATGAGGGACAATATGGTGGAGCAAGAGACTGAGTTGGAGAGAGAGGACAGAAAAAAGAAAGAAATTTTAGGGTGGAATGAGGAAAAAAGAAAAAAGAGAGAGAGAAAAAAAAAAGAATTTGAAGGTCCTCTTTCAGGCTGTCTCTGATCTCATATTATACCACATGCACAGCCATATGCAGAACCAAATCCCCTGGTGTCAGCTAGCCAATGGCTGTTCCCCATGACTGAGACTGAACACAATCTACAAGGCCTAACTTTAGTTTCCTTACCCTCAGGGTTGAACTCCACTCCGTTCTATTACAGGTTTCCCCTGCCCTTTCTTTAAAGATGTTCAAAGTTGGGAGCTCAGGAAACTACCCTTCATGAGAACCTATGCCTCTGCAGAGTTGGTCTAAGGACTGGCCCAATCAGGAGCTTTGGGAACGGGGTGGGGGTCGTGAGGGTGTTTCAAGGGCGCCCGCGTGGCTGCCTTCCTTCTTGGGTCTGTTGTCGTGCAGGCCGGGAGGTCACGTGCAGGCTGGGAGGTCGCGCACCCGCCGCCGGCTGATCTCAGGCAGGCAGGCAGCTGAAGAGCTGCTGTTTATATTCTTAAAAATTTGGCCAGTGGAAATTCTAATAAGCCATCTCCTATACCTTTTTGACATTCCCCTATTAATTGTTGACTATTTTCTGTTTTATTTTACTTTGTAGTTTCTCTCTCCAGCCAAGGTATTAGCTATTACTCTAAGAAAATTTCAAACATTTAACCTAGTGAATTTTATTACTGATTTTCTCATATAATCATCTTTGTATATTTTGAATAAATTTCATGAGGTTACACTTCAACCTGCTCCTTGTTGATATCATACATTAATTTTTTGCTTCACTAACCATGACTACATTGAGTGTATGGTCATCTTTTTCAGTAATATTTAGTAGTTTTTATATCTGTGTTATACTTTCACCACAATATGGAATTTAAAGTTTCATTTTTTCCTATATTCTGGTATAATTTTAATATCTTTTGGATTATTTATTATATGAAATATGATTAGAACTTGCTGTAAAATCATCTGGGCATGGTTTCTTTCCTTTCTTCCTTCCTTTTTTACTTTCTTTCTTTCTTTCTTTCCTTCCTTCCTTAGGGTTGAGATACTAGATATTTGAGAATTTTCGTTATTTTTTTCTATGAATGCTGGTCTTTTAAATTCTCTAAACTGTGATAAGTTACAGTAACCATTATTTTTTAATTATATTTTTAATGCGGTATTAGGGATTAAGTGTATGCTAAGCACTGAGCTATATTTCCAACACTGTTCACTTATTATTTTGTGATCATGTCAATAATTTTCCCATGCTTCTTGCAATCCTCTTGCCTCAGCTACCCAAGTAGCTGGGATTATAGGTATACGACATGGTGCCCATCTAATTTTTCTGTTATACACTTTACTTATATAATGCCATATGTGGTGGCACATCCCTGTTATCTCAGCTACTTGACAAGCTCTGGCATTAAAAATTTGAGCTCAGCACGGGCAATTTAACTACCTTTTGCCTCAAAATTTAAAACCTGAAAGGGCTAGGGATGCATCTCATTGTAATGGCCCTCAGTTCAGTCCCTTTTTTCATACAAAAAGTTTTAATATCATACAAAAAGTTTTCTATAAAATGTTAATATCTGTGTTTCAAAGATTATTTCTAATTTTTATTTTGATTACTTTACCTGTTGGTTTGTGTATGTTGTTATTTCTCCCTAAGGAAAGAATATAGTGATTTAAGTATTAATTAAAGAGCCTATTTAGTGCTTTCTGAATCAATGCAATCTGTAATTTGAAAGGCATTGTTCCAAGATCTATTCATTAGTCTGAAAAGCTTGAAAGTACTGTATATGCATGAAATATATTTTTTAAAACAACACTTTCTGGGAAAGTATCCATGAGGTACAAAAGTTCTATCTGCTCCATGTCAGTTATTCTAGGGGATCCAAGCATGGGTTTTATGGTTATAACATATGTATGTATGTATGTATGTATGTATCCTTAGGGTAGTTGAATTCTTGCTATAATAAGAAATAGTATGTGCTTATTTATTTAATTTATTAAAATAAAAGACACATTGCTGTTAATCTCTCTCAAAATATTCTCTCTCACTTCCAACTTTCTTCAAACATTTTGCTTACCATTTTCTGAAGCAGTTCTGGAAGCTCTCTTTCTTGAATGTCTTTACTTATGCTACTGTAACTGCTTCAATATCCTGAATTAATTCAAAAAGTTTACCTTTCATGGTTGTTATGAGATTCAGGAAGAAACGCAGTTACAAAGTTTCAGACCTGGTGTATTAGTTACTTTTATTGTTGCTAAAAATATCTGGCATGCAAAATTAAAAGATGAAGTTTACTTAGCTCACAGTTTGTAGAGGTTTCAGTTCATAGTTGGTTGGCTCCAAAGCAGGATAGCATGCTAGAGGGGCATTGCTGTGGAGAAACAGTTCATGGCAGGCAGAAGGCAGACTACATCTATGTACAAACAACAAGCAACCACGCTAGGGCTCTTTGTGTCCCTTATATTTTATCCAGGCTACATGCCCTTAGGGTGAATAACACTCAGAATCATGTTAGGACACCCTTAATCCTATGAAGAACTATGCCAAAACAATCAGTGGTCTAATTTAGTAACCACACACCCTTAATCCAATATCATACCCGAAATCTAGCCATCTCTGTAAAAGCCCCATCCACAACTACATGAGGCTTTGGGGAGACATGTACATATGAACATAACACCTGTTATGTTGAAATAAGGTGTATGAGGGTGCACACCATGCCATTATTTTTATGAGCCTGCCTTTGTATTCTATGGCACTTTGCAGAAGCTTGGATCATTTTTGTTCACATCTCAAGAAGACATAAAAAAAATTTTAACAATTACTTTGGAAACTGGCAAGAATGGTAGAATAAGGTTGTTCAAAGTGAGGAATACTTTAAAGGAGATAAATGGCAATGTATCTTTTACTGTAATAATTTTTAAAAATTCAAATATGCACTGTGTTTTTAATCACCCTCTGTATAACTTAACAGTGAGGAGAATGCAAGTGATTAATTTACCCTTTTGCACTCAAATGTAACCTAACTAAAACCAATGAGAATTTTTCTATTTTTAAATGCCTTCAAAGGAAAAGATTTCATATTCCCTCATTTTTTTAAAAAAATTGATAATTCATTAGTAATTGTTCTGTGCCCATTCCCTTTTTGGATGTAGATATATGAATTTTTATTTTTTTTTCTTTCTTTCTTAAATCATATAAAACTAGAGGTCAGATAATTTGAAGTAGAAAAAAATATGAACCTACTTCTAAGCGAATGACTCTGATTTTCACTACCACTAGCCACTCTGCCATTATTCATTGAAACCAAATACATTCTTCCAAACAGCCATAATAGAAGATCAGGTGTCAAAACATCAAAATATATCTTTAAAAGGCAACTTTTAATAAGGATAAATGAAGGTTAAAGTACAAAGGCAAACTACAAAGAACATGCAGTCAGTTGACATTTGTTTAACCAATATCAATTCATGTTAGAAGTGTTAAATCAATTGCAGTGGTGGTCTTAATAATGTACATTACACAGGTGTAGAGAAAGACAGAAAAAAGAGGAAAAGAAACTAAGGATTAGCAGCACTATTATGCATTAACAAAGCATTTGACTATCCAGAACCATAGCAACGTCAGCAGGGTTCCATAATTAAGCATTTTTTTTTTCAGGGATTCTCATTCATTCTTATACTCATTTCCTCTTAATTCAGTCTTTTCATATAGAAACATGCTTCTTAATTTTTTTCATCGGTATTTCTTATCTGTTTTTTCACTTCTTACCTACCTTGCAAATGATAAACATACTCATGAATAGGAAATTAAATGCATAACTAAATGTTAAAAATTTTGCCTTTTACATTCTTAAAACTATCATTTAGCGTTAAGAAGTCTGGTGAAGTGAACAAATCTGATTTAACTTGGTAAGTTATAAGCCCTGTGAAATTGAGTTGGTTTTTATTATTCCACAACCTTAGCTTATTTCCACTCTGTTATGGCACTAATATATTTTGTACTATGGCGTGACCTTGGGTAAGACTATATAAGTTTTTTAAAATTTTAATTTATTTTCTTTTGCTTTTCAACTTTGTTTTTATGATATTATTGCAATTATATAAAAATTAGAATTAAGATATTTATTTAACTGTACTATCCCAAAGTGACTTGCTCATGTATCCCAGCAAAGGAAGCACAGATATGTTTATTCAAAATAAATAATATTCTTAGAAATAATAATGTTATTTAATTAAGATATCAGAATATAGATTATTTCTTATAATAAACATGAAAGTATTTTAAGTGCATTCATTACAAATTTATTTTTAGTTATATAATTTCAATAATTAAAAACATTTCTGATATATGTGTAAATGTATATATTTCTCTTGCATGAGAATTTATTATTGAAATAAAACATTAATATTTTCTAGATAATTGACATTTTTCCTTAATATACTTTAGTGGCTATGATAAAACATTAATTCATAACTAATATGGAGAAAAATAATTTAAATGTAAAAAATTTTGGAAAAAAAACATGCTTCACTTTCAGTTTACTTAAGTGAGATCTTTTTAAAAGTGAAAGACAACATTTTAAAAGTTGCTTGTTTTAGGCCAGTCTGGGCAGGATAATGAGATACCTGCCTCAAATTCACAAAAAAACAACAAAATCAAACATGCACACGGGCCAAACTTTAAGGTAAAATTCTTCTGTATTTCTTTCAAAAACTGTTAAAATTTTATTTTAAAAAATTATGTAATGTACTATATCATTCATTGAGAAACACAAAAAATTGTAGCTTTACAAATAGATAAAATGATATGTATAAAACTATACCTGTCTATCCCTCTGTGTGTGTGTGTGTGTGTGTGTGTGTGTGTACACACATGTGTTTGTTGGGGGGATGATTTTAGATAAACATAATGGTAATAACAGTTTAATAATGAATGAACACTTTGCCTGATTCAACTATACCTTTATTTTCTATCATCATTATATGAGTGTGTTATAATTGAGATACAAATTTCTTAGATCCTATTTACAGACTCCCTCAATATACCAGCGAGATTTCAAGGGTATACAGACTAAAAGATGTTTGAGAGTATCCAGATGTAGTCCTGGTTTACTGAAGGAGAAGAGTAGCCAATGGAAACCTGTTTTCTAGGGTGCTGGATTAAAGCTCTGTAGTCTTAACCCATCTCAAAGACAATAGTCCATCAAGGAAGCAGTACAATGGTATCACATGGGAAGCAGAGCATTGTACTCAAAGTCATTATTAAGAAGATTGTCACTTAGGCCCACTACAGTAAGGCAGGGACAACAGCCAACACATTCTAGAGTTGATTTGAGCAAAAGTAGAGTATATGAGAAATAATGACCAGTATTGTGCCTGGGGATTAGAAGAGCAAGGGCACTGTAAGAAAGGTCTTGTGCTGATAATACTGGTGAGAAGGGATTTGAAAAATAGCTTCATTGTGATTATGCATTTTCCAAAGATCAGGACAAAATGAAGTGCAATTGCTTAAAGTTTTTGCTAATGTCTAGTGGTGTTGAAAATGGCAAGCATGTTATTTGTTTTTCTTTTTGGATAAAAGATGTTAATGTATAACTTCTTTTTTCTAAACTAAAACTTACATTATGGTAAACCCTATCTATATATGATTTGATTGCTGTCCTCACAAGAACAAATTGTAGACAGAGAACCACAGAGGAGAAATTCACATGGTGATAGAGGCAGATTTGACTGAGAAATCTGTAGGAACAACAAAAACTGCTTATAATAATAAAAGTTAGGAAGGAAAGGAAATACTCTTCCCAGAGTCTTAAAAGAGAACTTGGTCTTAGTGACACATTGATATTGGATATTTAGCTTCCATAATTGTGAAGCAATTCATATTTACTATTTTATGTCACTGGCTTTATGGTACTTTATTATAGTAAACTAGGAAATTAGATACAACAGGGTACTAGAAACATAGAAGGATATCTAACAGACAAAGAAGATTATTTAGAAAAATGATATCTGAGCTGTATTGCAGGATAAATAGAAGTTTCTAAATGAATAATGTAATTATTATAGTGTAAGGAGAGAAAAATAACATAAAAATTCTTTAGGTAAAAATGATGTATTAAAGTTCGGTGTTACTCAAGCACAGGGAGAGAACAAGTGCTGGGAGATCAAATTAGGCAAGGCAGAAAATGGTTACAATGCTCTTTTGATAAGGAGTGAAGAAATGTGAAAATTATCTGGAAATAATATAAAATTATTGAATTGTTTAATTTGATAAAATCTGTGTTTTGTGTGACCATTGGTTGCAGATAGAAGATAATTCTGAAAATGAAAATTTGTTTCAGAGAGGGATTTTGTGAGACATTATTCAATGATCTATACAATAAACAATTAAGAGCTGGAAAAAAAGGAAGCAGCTGTGGTAAATGAAAGGAAAGTATGGAAACCAGAAACCCAAAGTGTTCTGACACACTGGAAGCATGGTAGAAAGAAGAAAGAAGGAGGGACTTATGGGAGCTGATTGTTAGAGCCAGATATGACTAGATTTTTAAGAGAACAAAAGTGTTGAACTATAAGAGGATAATACATTGGAGCAGACCAGTGAGGACCACTGCACAGGGAACTCACCAACACTGCTGGCCTTCATCAGAGCAGACCAGTGAGGACTGCTCAGCAGTGTGGGCACCTTTGCAGCATCCCTCCACCCCTGCTCTTGGGCCTTCTGGTTGTGTCATTAACTGAATCTACACTGCAGAGGCACAGGTGGTCATAAAGTCTATTTTACTGAACTCCAGAAGATAGATCAGAAGTGAGCAACTACAATAAAGGCACATCAGACCTCTGTAGCTAGTAAATTGAGGGGATCACCACCTTACAGCAGAACTTGGACTACTTTCAGGGGAAGAGCAGTGGGAACCTGTAGTAGAATCTTGCAGAGTACAACCCTGCGGGAGATCAAGGAGCTCAACTTGGGGCTTGTAATCATAAATCAGCCTAAATTTCAGGGGTCTGTCATTGGCTAGCTGAAATGAATTTACTTAGTTCTGTGCATTGCCCTGAAAGAAGCTCTTCAAATTTTTTCTTTCTTTTCCTTATATTTTTAATTTTTAATTTTTAGTTTTAAAATTCTTTTTTTCCTATTCTGCAAATTCTTTTTTTTTTTTTTGTCTTTTTTCTTTTTGTGCTCAGGCTCTTGCTCCCCCACAATATTCTTTATATCACTTTTGTTCGTGTTCCTGCCCTAAATTAGATTTCTGCTTTCTTTTTCTTTTATACTCTTCCTTCACTTGTGTGTCATTAGTTTCAAAGGAAAGTGAGGATCATTTATAGCTTCCTTATTATTGTTAAATTGTTCTATTCTTGTCTTTGTTCTTGCACTCTGTCTTTCTCTCTTGTCTTCAACAGTTTTCTAGAGTTTGCATGATCATCCTGTGTCCTCTGGCTTCCCTTGAAACCTCCTATGCTTCTACCTATCTATTCCTCTCCTCCTAACTACTTCTTAGTCCCCATCCTAAAGGGTAAACTTGCTGTATTCAAGAGTTTATTCACTAAAAACATACTTTGGGGTGGTCCTCAATTTTGATTTAATTCACGTGGTTAAAGATGATAGATTAATAACTACCAAAAAGGGTCGATTTCTAAGCTGTGCTTAATATTATTGTGTTGCTGATTATATTGATTGGGCTAAAGGATTGTGATTGGTTTAATGAGTAGCCCTTTCTGATGTTATGAAAATGAGAGTGCCTATGATTCATTAGAGACTCAAAAGCTAAAGAGCAGCTATATCAGGAAGATCAAAGTACTAACTGAGGATTTAAACCAAGGACAGCCCAACAACAAAGATAAAAATGAGAAAACATTTAAGCAAGTCACAAAGACAGACTTCCAGTCCACCAATGTCAAATTCTAGGAGAAATGTGGTGAAAAAGTCTGACAATCAACTACCAGGACACCCTGAACTCATAGCACAGGAAATAATGAAACAGATCAATTAGGCTCTAGAAAAATTCAAAACACCTAATTTCCCAGATAACTACAGAGATGGTGGCACAATGAAAAACATGATTAGAGATTCTAGAACAGAAGCTGACAAATAATACATGAGCTCAGGACCATTATAGAAGCCAGGAATGCCCAGCATAGAAAAGAAATGGAAACCATAATGCCCAACATAGGAAAGAAATGGAACCCATGAAACATATTCAGATACCTAGGAGATTAAAAACTCTACTGAAAGCATTTACAGCAGGATAAAAAATGTGAAGACAGAATTTCAGATGTAGAAGATAGGAGTACAGTCAGTGACTGTGAAAAGAGATATCTCTTAAAAACAGTAAGGGATTATGAGAAATCAATCCAACAACTCCTAGATGATGTAAAGAAGAATAACATAAGACTGATAACAAACCATGTAGTAATAGGAGAAAGTACAAATGTCTTAAAAATCTGTTCACATAATTAATGACAGAAAACTTCCCAAACATGCAGATAAGTGAGGCATATAGGACCCCAACTAGCCATAATAAAAAATAAGTTACACCTAGACATATAATAGTAAAGATCACAGAAAACCAACAGAAGAACAAAATACTACAAGCTGTTAGAGAAAAGAAACAAATCACATGCAAAGGAAAGCTCATCAGAATCAAAGGAAACATTTCAATGCAAACCCTTAGGTCAAGGAAATCCTGGAGTAAGGTATTTCAAGTCCTAAGAGATAAAAAATTCCAACCTAGGGTGATGTATACTGCAAAAATTCTCTTTTAAAATGGATGGGGAAATAAGATACTTCCATAACAAAGAAAACCTGAGAAACTTCATGAATACCAAACCATCATTATTAGCAATTCTAATCAATATCCTAGAAAAAGACAATGAAGGTCACAACACCATGAGGCCCAACAGAGCAAATCAATTAGGCAATGCAAGAAACTAAAGGGAGAGGGGGAACAATTAAAAGAGCCAACAACAGGACAATAACAAGACAATAATAAGTCAGTACATATCAGGTATAACCATCAGCATCAATGGACTAAATTCACCAATCAGAAAATGGCCTAAATTCACCAATCAGAAAAAACCTGGTAGAATGGATTAAGGAGCAAAATCCAGCACTATGTTGTATACAAGAAACATACCTAGTGCAAAAAGAAGCCCATAGACTGAAAGTGAAAGGATGGAAAATAGTTCTCCATGCAACAGGAGCCCAGAAAAAATCAGGGCTAGCTATCTTACTTGCAGAAAAAGTAAATTTCAAACCAAAACTTATTAAGAGAGACAAAGAAGGCCACTACATCCTTGTAAAGGGAACAAGTCAAGAGGAAGAGATGAAAATCATGAACAAACATGCACTGAATATTAATGCTCCAACTATATAAAACAAATATTAAGGTACATGAAAAAACAAACAAACACTAATACAATTGTAGTGGGGGACATAAATGCCCCACTGTCACAAACAGACAGATCATCTAGAAGAAAAATCAACAAAGTAATGCTAGAACTTAACTAAGCTTTTGAAAAATGGACTTAATAGATGTATACGGAGTATTCCACCCCACAAAATCAGAATATATATTGGTTTTGGCTGCATGGATTGTTCTACAAAATAGACCACATCCTAGCTCATAGGAATAACTGCAAAGGAATCAAAGTTATCCCATGTATATTATTAGACCATAGTGCAATTAAGCTGGAGATCAATAGCATAAGAAACCTTAAGAACTGCACAAACACATGGAATTTGAATACTCTCCTGAACAATAAATGGTTCACAGAGGAAATTGAAGAAATTAGTCAGTTTTTACAAATAAATGATAATGCCAATACAACATACAGGAATCTATGGGACACAATGAAACCAGTTCTACATGGAAAATTCGTATCAGTGAATGCCCACATAGGAAAACAGAGCGAGGT
The DNA here is from genome assembly GCF_012274545.1 of Fukomys damarensis. Taxonomy (NCBI): domain Eukaryota; kingdom Metazoa; phylum Chordata; class Mammalia; order Rodentia; family Bathyergidae; genus Fukomys; species Fukomys damarensis. The sequence goes on from NW_022900917.1 coordinate 50,781,143, forward strand.
TAAATAGACAACCTAATGATGAATCTTAGGCTCCTAGAAAAAAAAGAGCAAGAAAAACGCAAAGCTGGTACAAGGGAGGAAATTACAAAGATCAGAGCAGAAATCAATGCCATGGAAATTAAGAAAAGAGTACAAAAAACATCAATGAATCAGAGTTGGGTTTTCAAAAGAATTAATAAATTCAATAAATCTTTAGCCAAACTTATCATAAAAAGGAAAGAAAAGGCTCAGATCTATGCAATTAGGAATGAAAAATGTGAAGTCACAAAAAATCCAGCAGAAATCCAGAGGATCGTTGATATCTACTTGAAGAACCTGTATCCTAATAAAATGGAAATATGGAAGAAATTGACAGATTTATTGATACTTATGAATTACCAAAATTGAATAAAGAAGATAAAAAAACTGGAAATACCCCAATAGCAGTCAGTGAAACTGAAAACATAATTAAAAGTTTACCAATGAAGAAATCCCAGATCCTGATGCATTCTCTGCTGAATTCTACAAGACATTTAGAAAAGAACTACTGCCCCTACTCTTTAAAGTCTTCAGTGAAATTGAAAGGGAAGCAATACTTCCAAATTCATTCTTGGAAACAAGTATTACTTTGATTCCCAAAACAGGGAAACACCCAAGTAAAAGAGAGAACTACAGACCAATCTTCTTCATGAACGTGGATACAAAATCCTCAATAACATACTGCCAAACAGAATACAGAGGGTCATCAAGATCATACATACTTGGGGCCAGGGATTTAACTCAGTGGTTATGGCTCCTGCTTTGCAAGTGCAAGGACCCAAGTTTGAGCCCCTGTACCAGGGAAAAAAAGCAAAAAAAACTTTACTTTGGGCCAGGGATTTAGCTCAGCATTTTGGTGGCCTGCCTTGCAAGTGCAGGGACCCGAGTTCAATCCCTGATACAAAAAAAAAAAAAAAATCATACACACTGACTAAGTCAGATTTATTCCATGGATTCAAGGATGGTTCAAATATATTAATCAATAAATGTAATACACTATATTAGTAGAATCAAGGACAAAAACCAGATGATTATCTCAATAGATGCATCAATAGCATTTGACAAAATTCAACACCCATTCATGAAAAAAACCCTGCTGAAAATTAGAATAGATGGTCATTATCTCAACCTGATAAAGCCATCTATGAAAAACCAACATCCAACATCACATTAAATGGCCCAAAATTGAAAACCTTCACACTAAAATTAGGAACAACACAATGACATCCACTATCACTACTCTTGTTAAATATAGTTCTGGAAATATTAGCCATAGTAATTAGACATGAGAAAGAAATTAAAACAATAAAGATAGGAAAGGAAAAAGTTAAACTGTCATTATTTGCTGATGATATGATACTATACATAGAAGAACCAAAAAACTCTGTCAAAAGTCTTCTAGACTTAATTGACACTTTCAGCAGAGTAGCTGGATACAAGGCCAACACTTAAAAATCAATATCCTTGTTATACAGAAATAATAGACTCTCTGAGAGATAAAGTAGGGAAACAATTCCTTTCACAATAGCATTCCAAAAAATAAAGTATCTAGAAATAAATCTAACAAAAGAAGCACAAGACCTCTTCACTAAAAACAAAAGCATTCTGAAAAAAGTGATCAAGGAAGATACAAAAAAAAAAAAAAAAAAAAAAAAAAAAAAAAAATACAAAATAAAAAAAAAAAAAAAAAAAAAAAAAAAAAAAAAGGAAAGATATCCCCTGCTGCTGGGTAGGAAGAATCAACATATTGAAAATGGTGAAATAGTGAATCAACATACTTCCAAAACTGCTGTACAGATTCAGTGCAATCCCAAATGAAATTCCAACAGTGTATTTCACAGAACTAGAGAAAATAATCCAAAAAATAATTTAGAACCAGAATAGACCTAGAATACGAAAAGCAATTCTAGGTAACAGACACATGGCATGGGGTATTGCAGTCCCCAACTTGAAACTATACCATAAGGCCACTGTGATGAAAACAGCATGGCACTGGCAAAGGAACAGACTTGAGGATCAGTGAAATAGATTGGAAGATACAGAAACAACTCTAGATGCACTCAGCTAGCTCATCTTTGACATAGGAGCCAACCATCCTCAGTGGAGGAAAGATAGCCTCTTTAATAAATAGATTTGGAAATACTGGATTTCACCTTATCAAAGATTAAAACTAGACCCTTATCTTTCACCATGCACTAAATTAAAATCCAAGTGGATTAAAGATCTAAATATTAAAACAGAAACAGTAAACTTGATGGAAGGTAAGTTAGGCAGAACTCTGGAAGACATTGGCATAGGAAAAGACTTTATGAACAAATCCTCAGGAGCACGGGAACTAGCAGAAAGAATCAACAACTGGGATCTCATCTTATTAAAAAGCTTCTGCACTGCAAAAGAAACCGCCAACAGAGCTAAGAGACAACCTACAATATGGGAACAATTTTTTACCAGGTGCTCCTCAGACAAAGGACTATTATCAACAATATATAAAGAACTCAAAAAGATCAGACTTACCAAATACAAATACACAATTCAAAAATGGGCATCTGAAATGATCAGACATTTCTCAAAGAAACAAAAGCAGCAGATAAATATATGAAAAAATGTTCCACATCACTAGTTGTTTGAGAGATGCAGATGAAAACAACACTGAGATTCCACCTCACCCCAGAAAGAATGGCTGCTATCAAGAAATCAACCAATAACAAATATTGGCAGAGCTGTGAAGAGAAAGCAACCCTTCTCCATTGTTGGTGGGAGTGCAGACTGGTGCAACCACTGTGAAAATCAATATGGAGATAGCTTGAAGAACTGGAACTAGAGGTTCCATTTGACCCAGGTATTCATCTGTTGAATATCTTTCCAAAAGAATTTTAAGTCATACCATAGTGATATATGCACACCCATGATTATAGCAGCAAAATTTGTAATATCTAAAACTTGAAAACAGCCCAATTGCCCATCAGTTGGAGACTGGATAAGGAAGATGTGGTTTTTCTATAAAATGGAGTACTACTCAGCCATAAAGCATGAAAAACTAGAGTCATTCAGAGGAAAATGAATACATATTGAGGTCATACTCAAGTGAAATTAGACACACATGTGTAAATACTGAATAGTCTCTGGTGTGAAAATTAAAAGTGTAAATAAGATCCAAATTGTATAACTGACAATGTGAAATAGGAAGCAAAGGGCTAAAGGTGCAGGGGAAGTGGGAAGGTAGGGGAAAGGAAATAAGAGAAAGGAAAAATATGAGAAAAGTAAAAAATGGGAATAAAGTCTTTGTAAATAGGGGAGGACAGAGGGGGTGAAAGGAGGGCAGGGGTATGGGAAAAAAATGATTAACCAAGGTCTGCCATGTAAAGGTGCAAGATCCAAATTATAAATGTAACTGTACTATATACTTAAATGGTACCAATAAACTCAATAAAAAAGAGGATAATACTACTTGAGTATCTTAGTTTCTTTTCTCATTTCTTGGGCAAAATACCCAAAGTTAAAGGAGGATATGTTTATTTTGGCTTATAGTTTGTAGAGGTTTTATCTCATACTTTGCTGGTTTCCAGAAGGATGTCATAGCAGAGGGACATTGCAAAGGAAAAAAAAAAAACAATTCATGGTGTGGAAGGTAGAAGGCAGGAGGCAGCAAAATAGGAAGTAGCAAGAAACAACAGCACCCTTTTTTCTGTTCTTTATATTCTATCCAGGCTACATGTCCTTCGGGCAGGTGACTCACAACCAGGGTTCATCCTCCCATTGTCCACACTCAGAATTATGCCAAACCAACCAGTGGACTAATTTATCAAGCATATACCTTTAATACCAGCATCACACACTCTATATCCAGCCACTTCTGAAAAGTCCTACCTATGACTGTATGAGGTTTGGGGGTACATCTGGATAAAGACCATGACAGTGGGACATGTTGGGAGTAAGGTATAGAGGAAAAACTAAGGGGAAATGTCTGATAGGCAGCTCTACAGACTCATGAGAAGAAGGAATTTAAGAAGCATAAACCTGGAAGTAGTAAATGAAGTTAGGAGGGTAGAGCGGTCATTCTCAAATCGTGTAGAGACTACTAAAATCAGGGCAAAGAGAATTGAACTCATGGAATGGTAAGACTTGAACAGGCAAGTAAAAGAAAAGGTGCATTAAAAGGTATGCACAGAGAAAAAAAAAGGTAATGATAAGAATTCAAAAGATCTTTCTAGAAAGTTTTCTTTATGAATGAACATCACTGGGCCCAGTAGGCTAAGTACTTGGATGAGTCTGATTTTGGCAAAATGAAAGTCACTGGTATGAGAGCAGTTTTAGTGAATTAGTAGACCTGGAGAGTTATGGATTAAAGAGTGAAAGCAATTTGAGGAAGTTGTAACAAGTGTGCACTCTGTAAGGTGACTAGATGGAAATATGAGATTGATGAAGTTTTTCTTTCCAATAATTATTTTTAACCAAATCTTTCATCTGATAAAATTGTAGATTTATAAGCAACTGTACAGAGATAAAATAGAGATATTCTGTGTACTTTTTATCCAATTTTCCTCAGTGGGGATAAACACAGTATGTTATTACAATCAGGATTTGACTTTATTTAATTTAATTTAATTTTATTTTATTTTGGTACCAGGGACTGAACTCAGGACCTTGCTCTTACAAGGCAGGTGGCAGCTCCACTGAGCTAAATCCCCAGCCCTCAATTAGGATTTTAATATGGTCAAGATGTGTATCAGGCACAGTACAACAAAGCTTTCTCAGGTTCCCCCATTTTAGCTGCACCCAAAGTTCAGATCCATAACCCTGACAATCACTAATAAATTACCTGCAATTATAACTTTGTAATTCTAACAGTTAATATAAGTAGAATCACACAGTATGAAACATTTTTCACTTGACTTTTTTCACTCTCCCTAATTCACTAAAGATACATTCAAGTTCTTAGATATGTAAGAAGTTCATATTTTTTCATTGTTGAATAGTTTTCCATGTTCTAAGTATACCACAATTTCTAAAAATGATTATTCACTGATGGACTGAGTTCTTTTTTCCTGTCTCTGGCTAATTCAAATTTAGCTGCTATAAATGTACATGTACAGGATTTTTGTGAGTACAACTTTACATTTCCTCTGGATGAATGCCCAAGAATAAAATTAGTGGGTCAAATGTTTACTTTTACTAAAAACCACTGATCGTTTTGCTGAATGCCTGTAGCACTTTATGTTACTGTGAATAACAATTGGGTGATCTAGCTTTTCTTCTTCCTCCCTGGCTTTTAACTGTGTGGCTATTTTTTGTTTTAACCATACAGAGGCAATTATACTAAATATTCTGGCTTTGATTTGTACTTCTCTAGTGTAAGATGATGCTGTATATGCTGTATATCTTTCTGAAACATTCATTTGACATCTCTGTGCTCACTTTAGTAAGCCTATGTTTATGATTTTTGCACATTTTATACACTCTTTACTAGTGAGTTTTGAAAGTTCTTTATATATTTTGGATGCTAATCCTTTATGAGACAGATGGTTTGCCAATACTGTGTCCCAATGTATAGCTTTGTCATTGTCCTATTAGGCTATTCCCAAAGCAACATTAATGTTTATGAAATGCAATTTATCAAATATTTGTTTTATGAATCATAATTTTGGTGCCACAGCTAAGAATTCTTTGTTTATTCTGCAATCACAAAGATATTCTATATTTTCCAAAAGTCTGTAATGTACTTTGTGTTAATCGTTATGTCCGTTTTTTTTAGTTCAGTAGTAGATGTGTGCAATACATAACACTTCCATTCCTTGTGGGTATATGTATGTACATGTTTTAATATTTTAAAAGATTTAAAATGTAGGTCACTGCTGATTTTGGAGGGACCTTAAACATCCAATTACTCCTGCACTGTACCTTGAAGATCTGTTTTTCTCCACTGAAATGCTCTTGCACCTTTGTTGGAAGTAAGTCAGGTATATTTGGGACGGACTGTTTCTGGGTTCTCTATCCTGGTACCTGAATCTACGAATCTTGTGTATCTATGCTTCCATTTCTATGACAAATTCCCTTAAACACGATACAGACAGCCTTAACACGGGATAGAATGGTTTATCTTATTTTATTTTTTTCATGGTCTTTTTTTTCTCGGAGTAATAATTTTTCATATAAATTTTAAAATGAACTTGTATATATGAACCCTAAACTATGCTGAAATTTCAATAGAATTTGAATTAAACATGCAGGTAAATTTAGAGAGGGAACTTGTTAATATCCTTACCAAGGGAAAGACTGTATGGAGAACAGTGAAAGGCATTTACACTGTATATTTGTTTTTGTATACTTTAATCCTTATGGATTCAGTTATTAGTTTTATGAGTTTCTTTCTTTCCTTCTTTTTTATTTTGTAGACTCCTTGAGATTTTTGCATGGTTAAGAATTGTGTCAATTGCAATCAGGGACTTTTTTTTCTACTAACTATTCTACTATGATTATCTTTAAATGCTGTTTATTTCCATATTACACTGGTTTTAACTTTTAGTAGCTTGTGAATATGTTACCAATTATAGAGAAGTTAATATTTCCCTAAATATGATGGTAGCTGTAGGTGTTCGGTAAACACTTTTTAAAAATCTAGTTTGGGAATTTTACTGTATTACTGGTTTCTTGAAAGTTGTTTGATGATTTTAAAATCATAAATAGAGAGTCAAATTTTTGTCAAATGCTTTTGCTGTGTCCATTGATAGGATAATATGATGTTTAATTCTTTAACCTGCAAATGATATCAATTGATGTTTAAATATCGAACTGGCCCATACACCTGAAATAAATCTTACTCAGTCAAGGCTAGCAATTATTTTAACTATTGATAGATTTAACTTTCTAAATTATGTTATTTTGGTTCTAAATTCTTTTTTTTATTAATTTTATTGGTACATTTAAAGTAGATAGTATAATGACATTCATCATTGGAAATTTTCACCTTTACAGAATCCATCTTGGTTGTTATTCTTTCCCCATCCCTTTGTCCTCCCTTCAATCCCCCACACACACAAAGACTTTGTTTCCATTTTTCTTTTCCTCCTATTAATTCCATTCCCTTCTTTCATTCCCCCTACCTCTCCCATTTCCTCTTCCCCTTTGCACCTTTTCTTTCTATTTCTCATTATCTATTAAATGTTTTCAGTATATTTCAGTACTTAGACTGTAAGTTTCTCACACCAGAGAAACTATTTGGTATTGACACATATATGTCCTATTTAGTGCACATATATCACTGTGATATGATTCTTTTAATTCTTTAGGGAAGATACCCAGCAGGAGAATAGCTGGGTCAAATGGGACTTCCAATCCTAGTTCTTTGAGGTATCTCCATACTGATTTCCAGAATGGTTGCACCAGTCCAAACTCCCACCAGCAGTGGAGCAGGGCTCCTCTTTCCCCACAGCACCTCCAGCATTTGTTATTGGTTGATTTCATGATAGCAGCCATTCTTTCTGGTTCTAAATTCTTGAGAGACATTGATCGGTAGTTTTCTTTTTGTCTGATTTTGGGTAGCTGCATAATATTGATTCTGTAAAATGACTTGGGAAATGTTTATTTTATAGAAATATTATAAAAATTGATGTTAATACCTTTAATAGCTTGAGGAACACTCCAGGGAAATTATCTAGACTTGGGGATTTTTTTTGACAGCTTTCATCACAAAAGCAAATTTAAGAACATTTATAAGGCTATTCAGATTGTCTATTTCATCTCTGCTGAGTATTTACAGGTTGTGCTTTTTAAGAAGTTTGTTTTCTCTAAATTGCTAAAAGTTATGAGTGTAAAGTTGTTTGTCACATTCTGTTATTATTCTCACAAAGACTGAAAGTTCTGTAATAATATCTTCTGTTTTGTTTCTTATATTGATATGTCATGCCTTCTTTCTCAAGCTTGCTAGAAATTTGTCAATTTCATTGATATGTTTAAGATTGTTTTGTTTCATCAATATTCTCTATTCATTCTATTTTTTAAATTTCATTAATTTATGCCCTAAATTTCCTTCCTTTTGCTTTCCACGTTTTGTGCTCTTCCCTTTTCTATTTTCTTGAGAAAGGATGTGACAACTGTTTTGAAAACATTTCTGTCTTCTAAATAAGTATTAAATACAACAAGATTTTTCTCACCATTGTTTTAGCTGTGGGACACATATTTTAATATTTTATAGTGTTTTCATTCAATTTAAATTACTTAAAAATCTCTTGAGATCTCTTTGACTCTATACTATTTTAAAATTAATTTTCAACTTTATGATAATTTTCCTAGTTTTCTTTTATTGATTTACTGTTTGAATTAATGATGAACAGAGAATATATTCTCTATGATTTTGATTATGTTTTATTCACTGAGGTTTATTTTGTATCTCAGTTTATGATATATCTCAATAAATGTTTTTGTGGAAGCATAAAAATGTTTTTTCTGCTGGCATTAAGTGGAATATTCTATGTATGTTGATTAGGTCTAATTAGTTGATTATTTTTTTCATACTGTTTAGATTTTTTTTCTAATATTCTATTACTTCTATTGGATACTGATAGAGGGGTGTTGATGCCCCTACCAATAATTTTACATTTATACATTTTTATTTAATTACCATTAATTCTTCCTTTTATAATTTGAAATTCTGCATTTTCTTTTGTCTTTCTCGAAGATTGATTCTTTTATGATTATATAACATGAGCCCTTATTTATAGCAATTTTCTTTGTTGAGAAGACTTCTTTAGTGTATAAAAACTAGTGTATATATAATATATATTATATATATAATTTTTAAAGATCAACGCTTGCATAATATACTTTTCTATTTTTTTACTTTTAAACTTGTGTTTGAAGTTACTATTTTTCAGACAATACAATGAATCCCTTTAAAATCTACTTTACTAATATCTTTTACATAAGTATTTAGATCATGTGCATCTAATATAATTATTTATATGTTAAGGCTTAAATTTGATATTTTATTATTTGCTTTCATATTCTTTCTGTCTTGTATTACTTTCCCTCTTCCTATATTATTGATAATAATGAACATGTTAATTTTATTAATATTTTTATTAATTCTTTCATGATTTACTTAGCAGTGTTTTTAAACATGTGCTTTGCTTAGTTCTCTTAGGGATTGTTCCAGGTATTGCAAGATAGATATTTAACTTTTCAAATCAAAATACTAGTAACAATGTTTACCCATTTGAGTGACATGTAGGGAACTTATTTCTATTTAATATTTTTACCCTCAGCCCTATAGAACATAACTATCTAAAGTACACTTTCTATATATATTATCACAACACAGTGTTACAATTTTTGTTTCAACAACCAAAGGTAATTTAGAAGAAGGGTAGTCCATTTTATTTACTCTTCTTTTTCCAGTTTTGGAGAGGTTTTATTTCTGTTTTCTTTTCTGGAAACTCCACCTTTCTTTTGTTTGCATTTGCTATTTAAAGAAATTCCTTTATATATTCTCCAGGGTAGATTTGCTAAGAACAAATTATCTGCATTTCACTTTCCCTGGTAATGTCTTTATTTCCTCTTCATTCCTAAGGAATATTAACCAGATGCAGAAACTGTGCTTGACAGTTCTCTTCTCTGTAGCCCTGATGCTGTGCCAAGTCCTTTTCCTTCGACAATTTCACAAGAAGTTTGCTGTTGTTCAAGTTGATGCTCCTCTAAGCTTTGAGGGAATATTATTTATGTCCTGAACATTCTGGATATTATGCTGTGAGACTATATGTTCTGTTAATCTTCTTTCTGTTTGTATCAGTTACCTATCGAGTTTTACATGAAGACCAGTTGGATGTGTATGTTCAGCTTCCCAGCAGGCCCCACTGTGACCACCCTGGGACGTTAATCCTATCTGTCTCCTTGCTGGTGGGCAGGATGGAACTCTAACTCCCTCCTTGAGTTTGCTGGTCCCTTTTCAGTGCCAGTGAGGCTGTGTTTTATGTAAATGGGTGCTGCTTCTGTCTCTGCTGCTGTTGCAAGATAAAAATTAAATCTCTAGAGCTGTTTACCAAGTTACTACAAACTCAGTGGCTAAAATTAATGCAAATGTATTATCTTACAGTTCTATAGGTCAAAAATTTAACAGTCTCACTGGGATAAAGTCACTGGGTCAGCAAGGTTGTCTTGTGGGAAATACTTTCTTTCCTTTCCAAGCTAGAAGAGATTTCCCACATTTCTTAGCTCACAATTTCCTTCCTTCATCTTCAGATCAAGTAATGGAAGACTTGAGTCCTTCTTATGATGCCATCTCCTTTGCCTTTTGTAAATGAAAAAAGATTCTATGCTTTTAAGGACCCATAGGATTAGATTAACATCAGCTGGATACTGTAGGATGACTTTGCCATTTCAAGATCCTTGATCTGAATTTTATATTTACAAAGTGCATTTTCATTGGGTGATGATTATATGTGGAAATACTAGGGGCTCACTATTCCATCACCAGAGTGGAGCAGGAAGTGAAATGTCAATTGGTGGGTAAAGATTGGCCTCCTCTTGGGGCTCTAGTAACATAAGAGTTGTAGGAGTGATGGTTAGCCCTGTCTTATGGTGCTTCACTAAGTGTCTTTGCTGTTATCACAGGTGGAGGCTCAGCTTAATAGGGGGATTGAATGGGTAAAACAATGACTGATGAAAGAAGTACACAGTAGGAATAAGAGATTAGGATTTCATGACCCAGGAAGAAATTTTAAACTTGAAGAGAGAAGTGAAAATTGAGGGACAGAAAGAACAGAGAATGGTGGACAGGGACGACTTAACTCTGCAGGCCTGAGTTCCTCAAATCTTGCTCATTCCAAGAAAAGACGAGTCTTTAGGACTGGTCTTCAGCAAGCCCCTGGGAGATAACTTCTAAAGTCTTTCTCTGCCCAATGAGAGTGTTTCTATATGTCTCATATATTGAGCCATGCTCTACCTGTCTGAACAGATAAGTTTAGGCTGTCTGTGTGACTCATGGAAACATCTGATTTTGCTGTGGAAATTGAGGAGCTGAAGTTTGAACAATTGAAATTAGTCACATAGTCCTGCATGCCTGTGGTGACTGACTTCCCGTTAGAACCCTGAACACCAAAGCTTAGGTAGGCTTCCTTTGTTGGCAGTACTTCGCATGAGTTTTCATACATCATTGATAGTAGAATTAGCTTGGATATCTGTGTCTAATATGTCCTGGACTTTTATTATTTTGTTTCGTTGACTTCAGTCTGTATTATTTTACTGTTATAAACTATAACCACGAGTGTAACAATTTTCCTGAATACTTTAAGTCCTAGAAAATCATTGAGTCTGAGGTAAATAGGCCTTCAGGAACTTCAAAGCAGAGGACAAATGCGTACAGATGTACATTTACTGGTAGGTATTGAGAAAGCAATTCAAACATATTCCTTGAAGATCTTGATATTTATTTTGGAAGTAGAGGTCAGCTTATCTAAGAGCGAAGGGAATAGAAGAAAAGGTAGTTCTGAGAAGAGAAGCAGAATCTTAGAAAACCTGTAGGAGCAAAGTCAAAATAATTAATAAAGACTTGTAGAAAGATTTCCTAGCAGTATGAAGCACTCAGCTAATCCTGGATGCTCCTGTCTGCATGGACATGTGATATACCTTCATCCATTTGGTTATAACCAGATGGCTGTAGCTATGGGTATAGGAGTAGAGAGGCAGTGTTTGACTCGGTGGGGTGCTGTGGTGTTTTTCAAAGGTAGGTGCAAGAAAAGAATAAAAAATGCTTTAATGGAATTTCCCTGAGCTACTTCTCCAAGTCACTGTCTATTCAATTCCCAAAACTGTCATTGGCTTAACCTATCATCATTGCAGAGCAGTATGATTATCCTTTTGGCAGATATGGAAATTTAGACAACCAAAATTACTAGAAGAATGTTTGAAAATGTCTTAAAAGTAATTTTTAATGATGGACTCTGCATACTTCAAATTATTTTTTATTCTGTTCTGTCTTACTCAGAATAAAATTATGGGAAATAGTAATCATTTTCAATTGATTCAAATCAGATATAAGTTGATTTATAAAATATACACAAATATTTTGCAGCAGTCGTTATATTTAAAGAAAAGCACATTTACTTTAAGAAATGGAAAACAAGAATTTGCATTCATTTCAGAATTAATTTAGTTTATGCAGCATATTTACACATATATGCTGACTGTGTATGACCATACATGTACCAAAATAATTTAGTGATCAATACATATTTGTTGAATTATTGAAATTGTATTTTCAGAGCCAAAAAGCTAGATTACATAATTCTTTATAATTTTACTTTCTAATCAAATAAATGCTTTAAATATTTTACACTTACATCTCTACTAAAACATTTCAAAAACATCTTTCTTAATGATCTTTAATTTTCCTGTTTTGTGTTTGTTGATCAGTTGCTTATCTGGCTGTAACAACAGCTGTAATGAATGATTGAAAATCACTCATTGGCACATTGGGGCCTCAGATGGTAATGTAGGCCAAGGCTTACGTCTCAAGAAACTTATTTTTTCAATGAGATACCATCTGGTTATTCGTGATTCTTTTGGTTTATCATTTCAGGTTTATATGAGCTTATCAAATATAAGAATTCTTCTGTGGCCCTAATGCTGCTCTATATGCTCTTATTCTTATGTTTTATTCCCCCATAGAATGGGACTTATATGTTTGTCCAAAAGAAACCAAATTCACTGTTGAGACTGAAATCAAATTAAAATCTTTAAAAATAAAGCTGCATAAGCAATCAGTGATCTACAACTGATCTTACATCCTCAGATGTATTATACCAATAAATGAATAGTTTTCACATAAGCATCTTTATGCACTTTCTTTCCCTCACCTTGCCTGATATATTATCTCGGTAAATTTACCTTTCTCTGTTTCTTTGTCTAAATTTTTATTCCATAAAATAGCAGTCCATATGGTTTAACTATGTGTCATTGCATTGATAAGCCTAACTAAATCACATTTAATATAACAAACCTGTATTGTGGCAGGTGTTTGTAAAAACTTAAAAATTTATTAAAGTTAGAAATGAACACAGGTCTTCTCATCACATTATCAATACTTATACTGCAGTTAAAATCATTATTTTCCATTTAAATTTTCACCCACATAATCAAATGAAGGAATTTTTAATAATCTATTTTTCAGAAGAGGCTGATTGATTATAGCATATGTAATTTTCCATCCTACTTGAAGATCCATTTTCATATTACAAAAACCATTTGAACACCAAGCAAGTGCAGAATGTTAGTAGCATGAAGATAGTGTTTCCTGTAGCAGAGAAGAATGCAAGCTTTATGTGTGCATGATACTCTGTACAAGTCATATGTGAGTTCTTACATATCTACCTTCTCTGACAAGAGCTGTAATGCATTACATACTACTTTCTTTTTAAGAATCTTTTCTTTTTTAAGGATCTAGACACTTTCATTAGTTTGCTAAGACTGGTATAATAAAGTATTATGAACTGGCTGGTTTAAACAATGGAAATTATAATTGTCTTACAATTGTGGAGACATGAAGTGTGAGACCAAGGTGTTGCCAGGTCTCGGTACTGCTAAGAGCTGTGAGGGAAGGATTTGTTCCAGATGATCATCTTCTCCCAGAGTTTGTTTTCTCTCTGTATGTACCAGTGTTCATATTTTCCTTTCCTTAGGATATAAGTCATATGGGATTAGGGACCACCTTAATGCCTCATCTTAACCTGATTCCCTCTATAGAGAAATCTTCAAATAAGGGCACATCCTGAAGGTAGGTGGGTTACAGCTCAAACAATTATTGTTTTTTACTTCCTCAGTGTGAAGAGGACTTAATTTAACATATAACAGTTGTTTTTACTCTATTTTGGCCTATCTCCTTGTAACTAAAATTTATGTCCACTGTAATGGAATTGTTCAAAGGATTTAGGCTTGGAATCAACATGCAATCAAACATTTATTGCACATTTATGTAGTTCTAGAGACATGCTGGTTTCTATCAACATGATTAAAAAAATTTAACAAAGGCCATAGTATCTTAAGTATGGTTATGGAGTCAAACAATTATTAAAATACAAAACGATAAGAGCTAAGTTAAGGTGTACATGGAAACTTCAGCAAAAGATTGGAGAGAATGTGTGTCACTGCTTAGGGTGCTCTGTGTGTTGAGCACCTCACAGAGGTGGTAACACACAGAGTGAAGTGAAGACTCAACAGTGGTGAGAAGTTAGGTTTGGGGCAAGCTCTGGGCATCCTGCCTACTTTACATCATGTGCATCCTTTCTTAGAGAGATTTAATTAGCTGGACTGTGGGGAGAGGTTTAGAAGAATGTAGCTTGTTAGGAAACAATGGCTGAGTTCCTTGTGTGTGAGAGGGTTGTGCTAGAAGCTGTAGATGTGACAAAATGAATAGAATGCTGTTCCTGCTCTGAAGAGGGTATAATTCATGCATATGCTCTGTGTCCTGGGAACCCCTTCCTAACCTCTGGGGACCCTTGAAAGCTGGTGCTTCCACTAACTCCTTTGTCACTGGAATAGTACATATATATATACTCTTGTTTTTGTCTCTAAAACACTGCTAATTTCCCTCTCCCTTTCTATATGGCTATTAACCAGCCAAGCTTTGCTGTTTAAAAGGAGAGCATATATTTATTAGGTCAGTGGGCACTGAAGTGATTTACTGTTCTTATTATATTTTTATATCCATTGTCATTTCTACTGAAGGCTTAGTTTGCTCTTGCCTGTTCATATTCATGAAATAATGCACTTTAAAAGTCACTCGAGTTTTTCTGCCAATATCTATTAGATTTTTAGAAAGGATCTTTGAGAATATGGTAAAGGGTTAGTAGCTCAGCTATATGATGAAATGACCTTTTTTTGTCAAACATAGTTGGTTTCATTTATGATTCAATGTGAAAAGACAGGTTCCTAAAGAAAGTTTCCACATTTTCATATTGTTCATAAATATTTCAACTTGGTTTTACTTAGTGCCTAAATGAATAACCCATGAAAGGATTTCATTTTAAACCATTAATTGTCACAGATTTTGAACACTCTATAGTTGACAGATGCAGCATTACTATGAATTATAAGGAATCTTAGCAAGATGCATTCCCATTGTAACTGAACTAGTTAAAGCCAGTGAGGCAGGACTAAACTGTTGTGACATTTTCCCAGCCCCACTATTACCTGTCAAATTGGAAAAAAATCAAGCTTATGTATTGATGTGCTCACTCTTGTTATTAATTGAAGTAAATGGATAAGCTTGTCCATCAACAGTAACAAACGCATCTTCTCATTGTTTGAAAAAAAAAAAAATCTCCTTAACCTTCTGTTTTTCACCAGTCCCTGGGACTTGAAAAAACACTTCATTCTCTATTTAAGAACAGTGATGACTATTGTGTTTGTTCTACACTTTTTAAATTTGCTGACAAGGTGAAATATGGAATACTGTATTTGCTTATTTTGTGTTTGGCTCACAATGGATTGAGTTATAGAAAGTAGGACATGGACAAATTACAAAAACCAGAACAGAACAGGCAGGGTCCCTAATAGTCTTATATAACAGCAAACATTCTACATCTGTTTTAATCCATCATCTTCTTTGCTTCTCACATAAAATAGTGTGTGCTTTTCTTGCTTTCTGAGTTTTAACTACAAAGAGAAAGTTTTCCATACAGTAAAACTGAAAAACTTTTGATGAGAAAGTACCTCAAAAAATGTAAAGGGGAAAATCTCTTTGGTTATTTCATTTGTGTGAGTCTATTAACTCCAAAAGTACAGTGCAAGCTGTGATAAAGCAAAGCTATTCTAAATCTTCTTTAGCTTAAGCAAGGTATTTGTGACAATATTTCATTGGTATGAAGATGAAGAATTCATTCCCAATGCCATGCAATGTAGAATTTTCTTCTAAGTCAGTAACAGAGGGCTAAAAGGGGACAGCAAAAATTATTTAATAGTATTCATGTGAGATTTTTAACTTTGTCACAAATATGATGAATGGTAGAGTTGGAATAAAACTGCATCAAATATTATAGCTTTTTTCTTTTTTTTTTTTTCGTACTGGGGATCAAACTTGGGACCTTTCATTTGCAAGGCAGGCAGCAGAACCACTGAGCTAAATCCCTGGCCCTATTATAGCTTTTTTAAATTGAAGTTACATTAAAGAATAAAGCTGTTTTTCTCTTACCTCTTGCCTTCATTTAAGTTTTCTTTTGAATGTTAAGAATCATAATTTTGAAGTGTTTAAATGCTTGTAAAATCTTTGCGATTAAACATTATGAAGCTACAGAAAGTGAAAAGGAAATTAAGATTTACTAATATAACATGGCGTACTTCATATAAGAAAATAGGACAACTGAAAGAAAAGTAATCAACCACTAGAAAGGATGGGGAAAACTTACATACAGAAATTTAGCAGCCATGCATGAGAGCTCTTTCCATATGTCTTAATGCATTACACTGTTAAAGTATACTCTGAAGTTTAAACTCAAAGTCCTATTGATGCCTGAACAGACGTGAACACAGCACTGATGAAGAGGGCAGAGATAATAAATTAAACCGTGTCTCTCCTCATTCCATATTCCTTTTGTGTAATCTGTATTGGCATTATTTCCTCTTCCAGAAGGGTCTCCTGAGCTTCCCAAGGCTCTGCCTGGAACTCCAGATTGTGGCCTTTGTAAATAACGTATATAAAGAAGGGCTGTTAAACTCTTGTTGAGTTATTTTTGTTTTGCACTTTGCACCTTCAGTGCATATGAGAACTACTCCCACACCATTTCCTGACAAACCAAATCTTGCTGTGAAGGCTGAAAACGTTAGTCAGTTGCACCCTATTTTTAGGACTTGTAATGAAGAGAAAATGTAGTGTTATAACACCCATCCAAAAGCTGGCGCCCCAGTAGACAACTGCAGACTTTTAAGAGCTAATGTAGACAATTTATACAAAAAGCACTAAATTATGACCAATTCTGCAAATAAACAGACAACAGATCACTAGGAGTTGTGACGGGATCTAGCCGTGGTTTGGAATCGCCAAACGTGGTGCCACTGAAGATCACAGATGGCCTAGAATAGCAACAGCAGTTACCCAGGAACTGGACTTGGAAACATGCTAATTTTAGTGTTAAGAGAGAGAGTAGAAATGAGTCCAAAAATCTTCTCTGCTAAAGCTTTGGAAATTTCATTTTAAATGCCTTTTATTTTCCAAATAATAATGGCAACTTTTATTGAGTAGTTACTGTGTGCCAGACACTATTGTACATATTTGAAAATATTAACTCAGCTAGTCCTTATGACAACCCTAACAAGGAGGTACTATTATTTCTCCCATTTTACAACTGAATAAACTCAAGTTCAGAGAGGTTAATATAGTTAAGTCTTAACAGAACAAATACTCAAATCCACATGGTCCAATTCCATCACCTTCTTTTCTTCTGGACTACTTACTGCTATGGAGGCCACTCTGAAAATCTTCTTACCATTCTTGGTGGCTTCATGTTCCTTCTTATCACCTCTTCACACACATCTAGAGAAGGAGGCAGATGTAGGAGAGAAGGGGAAAATTGGAACGTGTCTCAGTTACAGAACGTCAAAAGCTGGTGGAATTTCTATAAATTTAGGCATGTTGTACTTGTTGACTTGGGGGATGCTACTGATAATGTTTATCTTGTTGAATTTATGCTAGTCAAACTTTAAACTTCACCTTTGCAAATTCAACCACTGTAAATCCTTGGAATTGCAAATCTGACGAGATTCTAAACTTTCTTCTTTCTCCTTATGGGTTTTCTGGTAATCATATAAGCTCAGACTTCAGATTCCCTAAATAACATAGACCATTCTAAACCTCTATAAATGAAACCAATTATGGGATCACATGATCTCACAGTTTACTTTCAATTAATTAAATTTCTTACATTTAAACTTCACCAGTGGCATTGGAGTGGTTTGAGTGTCTGTGGAATGCTGCATTTGGGGAAGAAAAGGATGAATTGTATCTCTACCTGAGTGTATTCTATTGCACCCAGTACCAGGAGAGTATGGTTAGTAGAAAAAGCAGTTGTACAGAAGCAGAAGCTAGAACATTTTCTGGATGTCATAATGTGTGTGGTACTTATAAGTTCTTTTTTTTTTCATTTATTGTTGTGGCTTATTTCTTAGGTAGTCATCTCCATATTTAAAAATTTACTAACAAAATTTATATTCCTTTTTAAATAGCTTTTTCACTTAAAATTATCTTAAATTGAAACAAAATAACATATAAATATCCTTCTCAAAGCACTTAATGTGTAAATCCAGAAAAGCAAACAATCAAATTGTTGTTAAATATAATGCAGAGTAAAGATTTAGCTTAACTTGGTTTGTCTACAGTACAATTGCTCCTGGTCAAGGTACATTCTTCGGGTATGGGGGAAACTGTAATTGTTGGATTTCATCTAAATTCAGAAATTTCTGCTGGCTGAACACTGAATCTGAGAGTGTGAATCTAGAATCAGAAGCATCATTAAGCATCTTCTTGGAAATTGTTGAAAATATAAATTCTCAAGTCCTGCCCCAAAACCATCAAATCAGAAACTTTAATGGTGGGGCACAAAAATCTGTTTCTACATCCCTTCAGTGGTGTTTAATTATATGCTAAACTAAAAACATCAATTTAATAATTTACTTTCACAGTATATTAAGAAAAGACATTCAGGGTATTCTCCTTGGAAAGGATTCACTTGCACATTGCCACTTTTGTTTATCTGATTCTTCTTTTGTTAAAGATTTGTTCCTCTTTTTTTTTTTTTTCTGGTACCGGGGATTGAACTTGGGTCCTTTCACTTGTGAAGCAGGAGTCAGAACCACAGCTAAATCCCCGGCCCTGCTCCTCTTCCTCTTGATACCAAATGTCAAATTCTAGGATTAAATTTGTGTATTTCTGTTGTAATATATTAGGCTAGGACCCATCAATGAGTAATTCTCAGAAGGCTGACCCACTTTCCTCATTGCAGGCTCTTGGGAATCCCACTCTGTTATCTTCTTGTAAAGTCAACCTCTGAAATTTGTAGGAACTATGATCAGCAATGTTTGTACAGCCTCAAGTAACACATTAGCCCCCAATACTCCTTGAAACTGTTTCAGAAAACAATTGTACTGTGACAAAACTTTTCAATTAAGTTTTCCCTTGATGACCTGGAACTGGTAGGGCAAGAGCATAGGTTTGATTTTACGGCAGGGCTTAATGCTGTATTAGAGATCAGGAAAGAGAGTCAATCCTCTCAATTTTCCTTTGAAATGTACGAATGCCAAAGTAATTTCTTCCAATAGAAGCAGTTTACTTCATCATCTGTATTAAATATATTTTAATTTAAAGCCCATCTTGTCTATAAACAATTCCCCTTATTTAAACATCACAATATGAACATAAGGACACATTTAGAACCTCAAAAATTTTACTCAGTGGTCATTGCTACTTGTTCCATATAAACTTCGAAAGAGTGCTTAACATTTGATGAAGTATATTTTTAAACAAAAGTAATATACTCTTACATAATTTATTATTCTGTGATTAAAAAATTTTAATCTTCAAAAAGCTTTCATAGATTACTCATGATGAATTTTCATGTTTTCCTAATACCAGGAACCCAAAGAAGTTAAGGCAATCAAATGGTATATTTATGTCGCTCAAGGCAAGAAAGGCAGAAAACACTCCATTTGTATTATAAAGTTAGAGGATAAATGAAAACAGTTATATTTTCCTATTTCTTCCTGATTCAGGCTTGGTAAGTTGTGTATCCAGAAATTTAGCCTTTTCTCCTTTTTTCCAATTTGTTCATAGGGTTCTCCTATGATCCTTTTTATTTCTGTAGAATCTGTAGTAATGTCTGCTTTTCCTCTGTATCCTAGATCTATTCCCCAACTTTGCCACATATGCAGCAGCAGAACCAGATGTGGCTGAAAGGGCTAAAATTTACCCTGAAGAGATGGATTGTAAGGGACATATGGAGCGGCATGGAGATGGAATCTGAAGACTATGACCACATTTCATGGGCAATTACGGAGCTCCAAGATTGCTTTGGTATAATTGTTGATGATTCCTAAATTTTATATTTCATTAAATGTTAAAAGACTTATATTAGAATGTTTATTAAATATGTCATTTTGAGAGAAACAGTAATCTATTTCTTTTCTTTAAAAGAAAAGTAGTATATGAGACACTTGAAGCAGAAAATTGTCAATGTGGTAAGAGTATGATATCCCCTAATACTGTAAGATTCTCTTTATCAATTTTGCTAAAACTGAGAAATTTTGCTGGAAAAATGAAGAAAGAGACAAAAACACTGTATTAGAATTAATTTGGTGTTTGGACTATAGTGATGAGAAAATTATTGTAAAATTCAACTATACAGAATGTTTCTCCAGGTAATGCAATGTAACTAGTGATTTTGTCCTTAGCTCTTAATGTAAATAAAATGCAAAAAATTCCTGCTACACAATGACCTATCCAGGGGCATTTAGACAGATGTAGTAGGATATCATTGAAAGAAAGCAATGTGTGCTTTGTAATATTGAAGACCTCCATACATTGATTTAAAAGTACTATTAAAATACTTCCTAGCAACCAAGATATACAGTTAAAAATCACTAAGATTTTAGAGTCTATTTCTCCTCTTTAATCTCCACAGAGCTCTACTACCTAACATTTTTTGGAATCAACAGAAATATCATTTGAAGTGTGGGAAGAAATTAGAGTTTAGTGAATGACTCTTGAAGAAAACTATCATTTTACCAAACTTTATTTCATTATTTCCATGTTAGCCAATTTTTTAATTTGATCTTGTGACATTGACAATAAAGGTCCATTAAAGTTATAAAAGTTGTTCCAAATGTTGCAAAATGTACACATACACACAGATAATTAGGTCAGATTAAAAAAAAATCTACATCTTTAATTAACCCTGTTAGTAATACCTAGCCAAATGGATAAAATAATACTAGAAGTCATCATATGAAAGTATGTTGTACCACCAACAGAGATAAAAGACAATTACAATGTGGGAAAAGTTTTTGCCAGCTGTTCCTCAGACAAAGGTCTACTATCTAGAATATATAAAGAACTCAAAAAAATCAACCCCCCAGATATAAAGACCTGATTTAAAAATGAGCATCTGAAATGAGCAGACACTTCTCAAACAAGTAAAAGCACCAAATAAATATATGAAAAAATGTTTAACATTTGAGAGATGCAGATGAGAACACCGAGATTCCACCTCAACCCAGAAAGAATGGCTGCTATCAAGAAATCAACCAATAATAAGTGGGGTTGTGGGGAGAAAGGAACCCTTCTTCATTGTTGTTGGGAGTGCAGATTGGTGCAACCACTGTGGAAATCAATATGGAGTTACTCAGACAACTAGGATTAAAGATACCAGCTAACGCTCTGCTGGGTATCTTTCCAAAAGAATCACACCACAGTGATATATGCACACCCATATTTATAGTGGCACAGTTTGTAATAACTAAAACTTGGAAACAGCCCAATTGCCCATCAATTGGATAGTGGATAAAGATGTGGTTTTTCTATAAAATGGAGTACTACTCAGCCATAAAGCATGAGAAACTAGAGTCCTTCATAGCTAAATGGATGTCTGTTGAGGCCATACTCTTAAATGAAATGACACACATATGTAAATACTGAATAATTTCTCTAGTGTGAAAAACAAAGTGCAAATAAGGTTCAAATTGTATAATTGATAATGTGAAATAGGAAGAAAAGGACTAAAGGAGTAGGAAGGGCAGATAAAGGAAAGAAGGGAAAAAGAAAAAACATGAGAAAAGGAAAAAATGGAAACAAAGTCTTTCTATTTTTTGTTTGTTTGTTTGTTTTTGGTACCGGGGATTGAGAAGTCTTTCTAAATAAGGAAGGTTGGAGGGCATGTAGGAAGGGCAGGGGAATGCAGCAAAATAAGAACCAAGATACATGATGTAAAAGTACAAGATCCCAATGATGAATGTAACTGTAATGTATACCTAAAAAATACCAATAAACTTAATGGAAAAAAGATAATATGTTGTAATGAAATTCTCTGAAATATTTTTCAGAATAATTATTTTTTCATGAATATAGGAAGAAAAATTAATGGCAACAACACAGTTATTTAATTCAGGTTCATATGTGAAATCACGTGGATGGTTCCAAAGTAAAATAAAGAGTAGGAATCAATTGGCCCTAACATTTGAAAAGTGCCTGCTGTATTCCAGACACCTTACTGCTCTCATCGGTGCTTCTTTATGCTACTCTCAGTCCTGCAGGCAACATGTGGTTACTCTTTTATTGTAGATAAGAAAATTAACCTCAGATAGTAAAAGAAATTACTTATGTCTTACAATTCTAAGACTAATTTATGGTTGTTGCTGTTGTTGCTTGCATTGTTGCAGATTGCCCTGAGAGGCCAGTGCGTGGTAGACAAATACTCTAATGTTGAGTTACATCCCCTGCCCTATGATTTAAAAAAGTAATAATTAGTAAACTTGTCTCTTATACACATATAAGTCCTTGTCTTGTTTTTTTTTTTTTTTTTTTT
>NW_022900917.1:50804147-50852360 GCF_012274545.1 Fukomys damarensis
TTTTTTTTTTGGTACCAGGGATCAAACTAGGGTCCTTGCACTTGTGAGGCAGGCCACCAAACCACTGAGCTAAATCCCCAGCTTTATAAGGCCTTGTCTTACAAATAGCATGAACTTACAAAAATCCACCATCTCTGTAAGCCATTTCCAAATTCCGAGGGGGGATTCCTGAGGCTGCGAGAATCTATGAGAGTCATGAAAGCCAGCGTGCAAACTATTAAAATTTGGGGCTGTCAAGAATATGCAGCTTGAAAGGAAGATGAGAAACAGGAATTATTAAAAGGTGACCCTGAATTAATAGGTGACAGTCTATTTTATGCTCTTATTTGAAAGTATTTTTCCCACACACTGACTGAAATATTTTATACACTTTTGTTTTGTGTCCTGATAAGCATATATTATGAAAGTAAGTATAGTCAGCTATCTGTGTCCACAGCTTCCACATGCACAAATTCAAACAATTACAGGTAGAAAGCATTTGAAAAAACTTACAAGACATACATGTTCTCTTTTACTGTCATTCCCTAAACAATAAGTACAGTAATTACTTATTTAATATTTGCATTGTTTTAAGTACTGTATTTTAAGCAATTTAGAGATGACAAAAATTTTGTTGGAGTATGTTTGTAGGTTATATGAAAATACCATGCCAATGTATTTTAAGGACTTGAGCATCTGGAGATTTTGGTTTTCTCTAGGATCATGAAGCCAGTCTCTCATACATACCAAGGCATGACTACCTATTTAAACATAAATACCATATTAATCATTTATAGAACAATAGTTATTTTTAGATTAGGGTTCTCTTATATGTTTTTTTGAAATAAACTGT
The DNA here is from genome assembly GCF_012274545.1 of Fukomys damarensis. NCBI lineage: Eukaryota > Metazoa > Chordata > Mammalia > Rodentia > Bathyergidae > Fukomys > Fukomys damarensis. The sequence continues at coordinate 50,804,980 of NW_022900917.1, forward strand.
TTTGGAGAATTGATGGTTGGAGGAAGACAAGTAATTATTAAGCATAAGATACACTTTAGAGGTTAGAGTTACCCTGAAATCTCCGTTATGGAACACCAAAGAGCAGGAGAGTAGTGAACCTTGTAGGATGCATTGACAAAGAACCGAAAAGGCCACCCAGAAAACATGATCCAAAAATGTTTTAGGAAAGACTTATATCTTTAAAAAAAAAAGGACGGGATTGGAGTTGGGAGTCCCTGGGAACATGGTGACAGTGATTACCCTTCCTTCATACTCATAGTAACTTAAATTTTATACTTTTGATATTATAGTCTGTGTTTGGGCCCTAGGTGGATAAATTTTCCCATGTCTTGTTCCTATGAATAATGCTTATCCTTAACCCATGAGTAGAAACTAGCACTCAGTTACATTATTAAAATTGACTTTTTGTGACCTAGCTTGAGAAAGAAATAACCAATTATAAGATTATAAGAGAAGATAAAAAATACAGCAAATTTATTGAAACTATGTATTATAAATTGTCTAAATTAATCCTCACATGAATTCTCTAAGGAAGATGACTTGACATCTAATTTACAAATAATGTGACAAGATGTTAAAAATACATACAAAGAATTCAAAGTTCAAGGCAGAGCCAAGATTCCGGTCTTTGCTCATTGTAAAAACCCTCTTTGCTCCATTTCACTGTTTCCAAAATTCTTACCAGTGAGCTTACTCATTTCTTTGTCTATTCTGATATTTCTCTCTGGAAAGGTTTCTTTTGTTACTCTTCTTATTAAAGCATCATGTATTCCTTTTAAAATGCCAAACTCTTTTAACTCCCAGAAGAAATGCATCTCTACTTTACTGAGCCCTATGCTCAATGCACTTGCGTCATTTGGCATTTCTCAAAGAGGGTGATCATTGTTTCTCTATTGTCATTAATTGATGATAGCTACTGTAAGAGTTGGGGGCAACAACTTTACCAAAATAGAGTCTGTATGCTCAGACTAACAATGGGATCATCTTGCATCTCTAGAAAATGTGAATATAAAGGAAAAATACTGGAACTACAGAAGAATCTCCAAAAATCAAAGGCAGAATTTTTACACAAGCAGTTATGTTCTGACATCACCAGTGTCTTCACTCATTAGTCATTTTATTGCTTTTATCACTCAGTCAAATATTACAGATTTCCAATTCCCATGTGGGAAAGCAGTAGACTCCCACTCTATGTATTTTCAGTCTTCTATTCTGGAAGACTGCTGAAGGAGTCTACCATTCTCATAGTCCAGTGAAAAGGAAAGCCTCCATAATCAGAAGTTAAATATTATTTGACTCATGCTGTGTTTTGTTCCTGAAATTCACCCATCTAGATCTGTAATGCTTCTCTGGTAAAATTTCCCAAGGAATCAAGGAGGAACCTGGTTTATAGAAGGTAACAGCACGTCAGCCAAAGAAATAAAATGCAAGTGATGATCTGCCCCACAGCTGGGAAATAAGAACATTTGAAAGCTGATATAGGACTGATGAAACCCTTTAATGTATCTCTAAATAATTCGTAATGTTTATGACAAGAGCTCTAGCCTCTCTTACAGGTCTCTTTTCACTGGTTCTTCTTTTAAAAGTGTTATTCCACAGTTGTATGAAACAGTATACATACAGAAGAGAAAGTCTTGAGTTGCAGTACTTGAATCGATAAAATGCTCAGATAGCTACTCAGTATAATTAAAAGTTATAAATGAATTCAATTATAGTAATCAAAAACAAGAATTTTGCCAACTAATTCTAGGTTATCAAAGTTTGTCATATTAAATGGCTAAATATATGGCTGTATAAACAAAATGCAAACATCTGTAGCTTGTCATTTATTATTTAAAGCATTCCATGGATTCTATTCAATAGTGTCCTCAGTGCAACTTATACAATTAAAAGGAAATACTATATTAGTTGTAAGTCCAAATAAAACATTTTGTGCATAGATTAACTAGACACGTTTTGAAAACCACATTAACACCTGTGAATGGCAGATTGGATTCTAGTGGTCTCCTTTTCCCCCTCAATTATAAAAGTTTTGAAAGAATGCATTCTTCTGACTTATTAAAACTGGTAGTGTTGAGAAGAAGACATCCTCCAAGAGCTAGGATGAAAGGATTTCTTTGGGTACCAATGAAAAATTCTCAAATATAGAACAGAGCATATCTGAATTAATGTAGGGGAAGAGTCTTTGCTATAATCATGTGAGCAATGTGTTGGAAAACAAAAATAAGAAAAAGGCTGGAATTTCGCCATGAAGTTGAAGTTCCCCATCTCACCTGTGACTCAGAGCAATCTAACATATTACAAGAGGGGGACAACATAAGGTTCTGAGGTCTGTCTTATCCTCAACTTCCTGAAGAATTTGCTGAGTTAGTCTTAAGTGAGATCATTCAAATTCTCATTGTTAATATTCACCATCAGTGGACCAATGTGCAGAGATAAAGGCATGGATCTTGTAGGATTCAAAATCAATTGGTAATTATAAAGAAGAAATTCGTCAGAAGAGAATGTCTATTAGTCAGACGTATAAAATGTACATTGTCTTTGTACACTTGTAACCTACTTTGTTTGAAAGATGAATGTCTAAGTTGACAAGAAAAATGTTAAAATACTGAAAAGTATTCTACTAAATATGATCTGGATTGAAATATATTTCTCACATGCTTCTTATGAAACTTTACCCCTGTGATAAATGCCAGCCATTTATCCCAGTGTTGGATAAATACCAATACTCACTTGGCTCTGAACATTTTTACGAATTTTAGGGATTTCTCGAGGAAGCTTCATTTATTTTGAAAGCTCCAAGCTTGACATTGCTTTCAAATGGGTTGAAATATGAGTTGACAAAGAAAGAAGTCCCCAAGAAAACTATTGTCTATTTTTAATTTAATGGCTTATTTTATTAATAACTTACCTCTACTCTATAGGCAGGCTCAATTGTTTAAAAAGCCTTCAGTTTTTAATTGAACAGTTAATCCTATTTTTTTTTTTTTTTGCACGGCTAGTCAAAGTAGTACAGCAGGAATCAGAGTAAGTGCTCACTGAGTGAATTAGTTGAGGTATCTGCCTTCTCTGTGCCTGTTAGGTCAAGCTGAGAGGTCCCAGCATGCACATTGTCAGATCAGCCTTATGGTCTGAAAGAATGGACAAGTTATTTTTGAACACTCAGAAATTTCACTTTTTCTAAGCCCCTTTAATAATGGTACATACAAAGATATCAGTAGAGAATATTTCTTTCCACATTTTAGTTGATTTTGAAAGAGTAAGCCTTTTCTATAAATCTATGTAATATTATTTATACTTACATGTTTTCAGATTATTGGGTTTTTATGGTATTGCAAAAAGTAGTTCATGAAGGTAGGATTGCTAAAAAAGGAGGAAGTTACATGATGGAGAATTGGAAAACACTAGAGAAAAAATGCTGACTTCAGAGCTTAAAACAAGTTTGCTTTGAGAGGCAAAACTCTACAGCCAGAGATGTTCTAGAAGTTTCTTGCACCAAAGCAGTAACAAATGGAAGGAACCCTATGTCACACACTCAAGTAGTACATGCCTCTTCTTTAAGAATTTCAGAATCAGATTAGCTATTTTAATGTTTATTGATGTTCCTTGCAAAGTCACCTATTTCAGAAACACTTCAAAAGTGGCCAGCCAGCTACAATAAAGAGCACTGAACGGCAGCCTGCAAGACTGCCTCATATTCATCCTGACAAGAGAGATTTATCCTGGAATTTGAGATTCTAGGTTTATCTTGTGAACAACAAGTAATTTAATGTATGTATTAGTTAGGATTCTCTAAAGGAACAGAATCAATAGAGAATATTGATCTGTGTGATTATACAAGGGGATTTATTATGTAGGTTTATAGGTTAAAAGACAGGACAGTCCATAATTCTTCCACTCTGGAGAACTAGGGGAATCTAGTAATTGTTCAGCCCAAGAAAACAGAAGCTACAGAATAAGAGAGATCACGTATACAGCACCAGTGGAAGGTACAAGACCTGGAAGCTCACTGTAGGATTCTCAGTGCAAGCCTGCTATGGAAGGCTGAAGAAATAGCAATACTGGAAACTGCTGTCTGAAGGTGATGATGAAGACAAGAACGCATAAAAAGTGGGTACATTTCCTTACGCTTTCTCTTTTTATTCCTTCCAGGCTACAAGCCTATCAGTTGGTATCACCACTTACGGCTTGGGTCTTTTCCCTTTGGTTTGCTGGCCTACATGTGAATCTCCACAGAAACACACAGAACAGTCATTATTAATCTGCTAGGCATTTCTTAATCCATTGAAGTTGACACATCTTGATTAATGCTCACAGTGTCATCCTTGGGATAGTAAGGAACAAAAATAATTGAAATTTTATCATATGCATGGATTAATTCAGACTGTATAGCTAGAAATGCTCACTGAATGAATCCAACACTGAACAGACTCCCAGAATGGCTTAACTTCATGTCATTTGGCTGAGGTGTGACCAAGGCTGAATGGTCAGGCACCCATTTAGAAAAGAGAATAAGATCAGTGACAGTGCCATTTTCTGTGTTCCTCATTCTGAACTTCCCTGTGTTTGTCTATAAGAGAGCTTTACAAACTAGTGAAAGCCTAACCTGGGCTATTGGGCATGTTTTAGACACTGTTTTCTGCTTTTAATTCCTTTGGCTCAATGCAGACAATTGTGATTTTTAAAAACAGTGATTGAAAAATATGGTGTCTGTTTAATTTTAAAAAATGCGTAGTGAAAGACAAAGTGCCTTTAATCTCCTTCAAAATATTTCCCCTTTCTTTGAGAATAATTATCCCATCACGCTTGCTGCTTTCTGAAATAGTGGAAGTCCTCTTTCACGTGTGTCTTCAGTTATGCTCTCATGGTGCCTCCATATTCTGAATGGACTTAAGACACTTATATTCCTTGGTCATTTTGACTTTGGAGAAGAACCAGAAGTTGCATAGTGCCAGATCCAGTGAATAAGGATGAGGAAACTTTGTAATGTTTTTATGAGTCTTCCTTCTCACTGGATAAATTTTAGCAGTAGCATTCACTAAATTTTGTATCACACTTCATAGAGACACTAAAGACTTCCAGAAATGCTTCAGAATATAGCAAAAATAATAAAACAAATATGTTTGAAGTGAGGGATTAATAGCAATGTCTTTTGCAATAATAATTTTTAATTTTAAAAATTTATGATATATTTTCATCACAGCTCATATAAAATATGGGTCTACAAGAATGGGAAGTTGGGAAGGAATGGTTTAGCCCTCATTCCCAGGAACTTGCTCCAGAACTATGAAGTTCTGCTGAGATCTGGGTAGATGAACGAAGCACTTTTTAAAATCCTGTAGTCAAAGCTCTTTATTCCTTTAAAAAAAATCACAAACGTGTGCCCCTCACCCACCTCATATTTAATTTTGTTAGTCTTATGTTTGCAGTACATAGTGATTACATTCATTTTGAGAAATTGGTTCATGTACATAACACACTTTCATTCTTTTTTCACCCTTTCCCATCTTAGCCTACTCATATCACTTGGAGGACAGCTGATTAGGCAATTTTAAAATTAGTCAAAAAATCACTCTGAAAAGTGCAAATAGTACATTTTAAAATTTATCACACCTAAACAAATGACACTAGCTTATATCTATGACACGCTCACTAAATACCACGACTGCTGCATTCACAACTGAACATTCGAGGAAGCTGAGCGTATTCAGTTTGTCTGCCTGAATAGCGAGTCATGGTTCAAACACAGGCCTGAGCACTCTGCACCATATGGGGCTCGCCCAGATTTAATTATACACAATAACTTATATTTCAGCTTTACTTGGAAATGCCAGAATCTCAGAAACAAATCTGACTTATTTTCTCCCCTACCTATAAAGTCCTTTTATTCTAACTCTTTAGAAATTTCTACCCTCTAGCTCAACTGTTCTGTCCCCACTGTCATTATCCAAACGCACATCTTATTATTCCTCTTCTGAATTATTGCCATCGGTTGTTACATGTTCATTCTGCCACCTCATAATTCTTGGCACTTGAGAAACACCTGACGAATATGGACGTTTTGCTATTATTTTTATTATTATCATCGTCACACTGTAGGCATATATATAACATTTCATATACTGGAATCTGCATTATGTCTTCAAAAGTGAGGCACTGGGGATGTGTTTGGTGAATTAAGAGACTAATATATTATGCAGATAGTTCTCAAAATCATTAGTAATCTCTACATATGAATTAGCTTTTCTTTACAAGTTAGAATACTTTGTTTCTTTTCACCAAACAGAGCTCGGGCTTGGTGAAGAGTAAAGGACGACTATGAGAAGAAAACACTGTGTTCTTAACTCGATCCCCAGATTCAAAAATCAATGCTTACACCAGCTTTCCAGTTTTACAGGTGTTGTGATGGCCCTTAGACATCTGGAAGAACAAAGAATGAGTTGGTGACTGTCTAGCCAGGGTCAAGGTTCAAGGCTCCAAACAGCTCAGGTGCAAAGTGCAGTTCCTTCAAGAAGTTGCTGAATGTTGAAAAGAAAAACTAAATGCACACCTTACTGAGACCCACCCAAACACAGAACTGGAAATAAAGAAAAACCTATTCCAGAGATTTGTATGCAGATACTCTGCACTTGTCACTGAAAGATAATTTTTCAAACCAGTTAAATAAATACAGTCTCAGAATTTTAAATTGACTCCTTTCGTGGACTTCAAAATTACTACATCAGACATTCTGAATAAAATGCTGGGCAAAATGTCATAACCTGAGCATGATGCTTTCACACCTTTCTAGGGTGGTGGCAGGGATCCTGGTACAATGTACATATATGAACCCTTAGAAAGCTTCTCAGACTCTGAAGAATACTACTGAAATAATTTTATCTTTTGATGAAAGCCTAAATTAAATATTAAATAAGCATTTACAGCAAGTAAGTTGAATCTGTAAGTTTATCAAATTGAATATTAAAAACTATTAATTGTAATCAATTAGTGGAATAATTTGAGAAGGAAGGAAAGAGGGAAAGGGGATGGGGAAGAAAAGTTCTTAATCAGAATGAGGAAGAAAGGCAAAGTCTGAGAAATCATTTTAGACTAATATTTTGTTTTAGATGTAAGAGGCTTTAAAATATTTCTTATATCATAGATAGCAAAAGAAAATTCACCTAACCCATGTCTGTCAGAAGGATATCTACATGCGCTGAGTAGTTTCTAGCGAGATGGGTCTAATGGTGAATCAGAAGACAGTGAGAGGAGGCTCACACTTGAAAGGTCTTTTGACAGTCTGAGGCTGATTGCTGATGGTGTTAGAATAGTCTTATTATCAGCTTCTATGCACCTTATCAGAATAAACATGCTTCTTTGAAAATTAAAGTATATGAAAAAGGACATTTTGTATTTCATTTTTTGATAGTTTTTCCTAAAATGCACTTTTTTTTTTAAAAAAAAGGAGAAACTCCTTATCATTTAAAGTACTTTTTCTACTTGATTATGTTCTCTTTCTTCCCTTATGCAAGGGGGGATTGCAAACCCATGAAATATCTAGGGATAGAGTCAAAAGCATATTGTTGGTATTATTCAACACCAGTGTAGGAAAATCAGACCCGAGTACTGTAGATTTGAGACAAGGGGTTTCATAAACCAAAAAGAAAACACAAACAGCAGGGATTTTTTTTAAGCTTTCTTTGTTTGTTCCTTTGTTAATATCTTGCTCTGCTAGGTTTACAAATCCTAAATAAATAGAAATTAGTGCTCCTTCCTTTGCAGTCCATTTGCTTTAGATGTTTGCCTTGAGGGACATTTGTGTATTCTGCTAATGGCTGCAGCGGAGTGCTGTCTCATTTTCATTCTGGCAAAAAAAAGGCCGTCACCATGGTTACAGTTTCATTTGCTAGAGAGAAACTGATGGCTGTTAGTGATCCCATCATAAGCAACTTCTGTCAGATTTCTTATCAAGTAGACATATTTTGACAAAGTGAAAGATAACACCGTAATAAGAGAACTGAGTTGCTACTCTATGTAATGAACCATTTAGCATTAAATGAAATGTGAAACCACATTTTAAAACCTGAAGGTGGGGAGAAAAAGTAATATTTATAATTTACACGTATACACAAAAGGAATATTCCATAGTAGAGTAATGATAGCTTGTTTCCTTTCTGTTGTCACAGTAACTTCAGCAAGATAGTACTGATTTATACAGAGGTCCAGGCAAACCCTCTAGCGGCCACTTAGAGCTTGCTAGGAGGATGTTGGGCTTTGACCATTTACCTTAGTGGAGCCCAAGGCTATGCCAGGAGCCAAATGCCAGGGTAGTAGGTCAAAATAGTTTGATGAAAGACCTAGCAAATCACTTTGCTTATAATAAGCTATAATTTGTTCTATTTTGCAGGACAGGTATTCTGTTCCCAAAGTAGATTGTTGAGATCATTTGCGATACCTTGCTCATGTTCATGAGGCCTTTAATATTTCCAAAAGAGGGCCTGGATGACATTTGATTTACCATGGAATGTAGCCCTTAATTTTCCCATTCAGACATCAGCAGCCACACCAGGGTTCGTTCACACATAGAAGGTTGTGGTACGGAGGAAAGGATAGAAAAATATGAATTTAAGGCCAACAAGGGAAGCAACTGAAAGCACGATCTACTGCACTGTGGATCACACATGAGAGGGGCACAAATAATGTTATTTTCATAAATTTAAAAATGGGGTCTAATGTAATAGGCAAATCCCCAAATGAAAAGTCCTACATTTTTTTTCTTTTTCTGGCATTTATCATTTGAATTCGTCTTATCTTGAAATGTAAATCAAGCAATGATAAACAGAGTAGATATTTTATTTTGAAGCAAAAAGAGATGCTTTTATATAAAAGATAAAGAGATAAAGTGTTCCCACAATTGCTAAACTGCTGAAATCTTGTAGATTATAACTATGGTAAAGAGAAGGTGCTGAGGTAATTCTATACTTTTCCACTTCTTGTTTCTACTCTGATCTCTGCTACAAAAGAATAAAAATTATAAAGAAAAATGTTTTGAAGTATATTCTCTACCATTTTTAGTTTTACGAGGAGATTGCTGTTTTATATTATTGGTTTTGTTTTATATTTTATTTTATCTGATCAAAGAGGGCAATAATGTGATTAGGGAGTATAAACTTGGCCCAGAAGTACCCTGATGAATTCATTTTTTTCTGAGCATATGTTTTCCCAATTTCAAATGCCTTTACCTGTTGTAACCACATAGGTGAGCCAAAGAAATGCAGAAAAAGCATAAGTTTAGTGCAAAACAGAGAATCATCAAATTAGCAATCAGAAATATAAATCTGTATCTAAAGCCATTTATTGACAACCACATTCTTTACAAATCAGTCCCATTCTTTATAAATCAATTGTGTCTGTGTGTGCATGTGTCTGGTGTGTGTGTACGTGTGGTGCTGGGGATCAAACCTAGAGTCTCACATGTTTTAAAAATAATTTTGAAATTATTGAACATTAAATTTTCTCTAAAACAGCTGGGCGTGGTGGCGCATGCCTGTAATCCCAGCATTCGGGAGGCTGAGGCAGGAGAATCATTGTGAGTTCGAGACCAGCCTGGGCTACATAGTGAGTTTCAGGTCAGACTCAACTACATAGTGACACCCTGTCTCAAAAAACCAAAAAAAAAAAAAAATTCTCTAAAACATAGTATTGTACAAGCTTACTATGTCACACAGTGTCTGCACCTTTTAAAATCCATTTCTACATGCTTGTAACTAATACTGCAAAGTGACACAGTGTGTTTAATGAACAAAATACAATTCTTTATTTGTGTTGCTAAGGGAACCTTAAAATTCATGCCTTTATTTTCCTTGTAAGGTTTGAAAAAATGTTTTATTTTCTCAGTCTAATTTAAAAGCAGTGTCTTGTTTTTCCCGCAGTGGCCAAATGTGAACTTGAATCTTGGTTTCAAAGTTCATGTTGTATTAGAGCACAGGAAATCAAATCAGTTTGTGAACATTACTTTATGTTCATATCTGTGTTTGCCTAACAAATCATGACCAAATCCAGGCTATGGAACTTGCAGCATGGTTTTCACTCAATTACAAAATAGTTGTTCCTGAATTGATTAACATTAATCCCAATGTTCCTATCTCATACAATAAAATGGAAATTGTTTGCAAAAGAAAAAAAATAGTGGAAAAAACTATAGAAAATAGCAAGATGGTGCACATTCTCTAGCTGTGCTTTGTCTCAGGGATATCTGCTCTAGCTATGGTCTCCAAAGGACAAGAGGAATTTCTGGAATAAAAAATGGTCAATTTAATAAATTTTTCAAATAGAGTTAGATCTATCTACTAAATCTGAACATAAGACTGGCTAACCCAAGAAGCAATCACCTGGAATAGAAGAACAATCATAGTAACTTCTAACCTTCAAAGCAGTCATCAACCACAGTCCAAAAAGTCCCAGGATATGATTATCCTGAATTTTAAAATAACATCTTATGTAAAAATTTAGATTAGTAAACAGGAAATCAATGATTTGCAAAGAGAAATTAAATAAAGAAAAAATTTAAACCTTTGGGAGATATTAATAATTTCTTTCACAGTTACCATATTATCATAGCATTTTCTATTTAACCTTATTAAGTTATAGTCTTCAATTTTTATAGGCTAACCTTTTGAGAACTTTATATAAATAAGGAAATCAATTTGAAGGTACAAATATGCTGACTCCTCATTATCTACATCTTCAGTAGAGGGGTATATTTGTTACACTTGATGAACCTATTTTGACACATCATTATTACATAAAATTGGTAATTTGCATTAGGGTTCACTCTTGGTATTGTCCATGCTACAGATTTGGACAAATGTGTGATGGCAAGTATCCACCACTTTAGTATCCTACAGAGTATTTGCAGGGCCCTAGAAATCCCTTGTGCTCCACCTGTTCAGCAAACACAGCCCTATTTCTTCCCTAATTGTACAGGACTTAGCATTTTTAGGTTTTCATTTAGCATTTTCTTTCACTTAGCAATATGTAGTTAAGTTTCACACATGCCTTTTCATGGCTTTACAGCTCAATTTTTTTTTTTTGCCCTAATTCTCCATTGTCTGAATGTACCACACAGTTCATCTGTTATCTGTTCACCTCTAGAAGGACATCCTGCTTGTTTCCAAGTTTGACAATTATGAAAAAAACTGCTATAAATATTTGTATTAGTTTTTTGTGAAGGCATGTACACATTTTTAACTCCTTTAAGTAAACACCAAGGACCACCACTGATGGATCACACAGTATCTGCGCCTTTTAAAAAGGTGGTAGAGTATTTCAGTTGTCTAAGAAACTGCCAAACAGTCTTCCAATGTGGCTGTCCAATCTTCATTCCTATTAACAATGAATGAAAGTTATTGTTGCTCCATATCTTAGCCACCATTTGCTGTTGTCAGTGTTCTGGATTTTGGCCATTCTGATAGATGTGTAACCATATCTCGTTGCTGGTGTAATTTATATTTCCCTGATGACACGATGTAGAGCATCTTTTCACATGTTAATTTGCCATCTGTACATCTTTTTTGGTGACTTTTTTGGTAACTTAAATTCCTTAAGTTTTAGAGTTAAAAAAAAACTTTCTTACTTTAATGTCAGTTTTAGTTAATTTTACAATAGTGTTTCTAGTATTGTCATAAAAAATGCAATATTTTAAATATTAAAATATTTTAAAATGCACTTTTTGCATATTTTAAACTACTTAACAAATGAATTTTAGAAATAGCTAATTAATAACATGATTTTAAATTTAAGTAGTTTTATAATTGTTAGATAACATTGACATTATTTCATGTTGAAGTTTGTCAGTAAAACTAGTTTTTCAAGGCCAATATCCTTTTTTTGTTTCACAACTGGGGATTGAACCCATGCATCCTAGGCAAATGCTATATTCTGAAATATTTCTCCATTTCACCTTTTAAATATTTTTTTAAAAAATTTTGAGACAAAGCCACTAAATTTCATAGGCTGGCCTCAATTTCAGGATCATCCTGCTTCAGCCTACTAAGTAGTTGTGATTACAGGCATGCATACAAGATCAGTCTTCTTAAAATTTCTAAGACTATATTATAATATGATACTCTAAAACAGGAAAAAAATGTATTTTTTCATAAAATTTGTTATGTTTTCATGGTCATTAATTATTTCTACTTATCTTTAAACCTGTAAGTATATAATAACATAGTTATACATAAATTTGAATGAGCATTTTATTATACACAATGATCTGTTGAAATTATATGCTATAATTGATATAAGCATTCCATGCCTTTGCATATTTGGACTGCTTTGCTGGCTTTTTTTTTGTTTTGTTTTTTTGAGACAGGGTCTTACTGCATAGTTGAGACTGACCTGGAGTTCACTAGGTAGCCTAGGCTGGTCTCAAACTCACAGTGACCCTCCTGCCTCAGCCTCCCCAGTGCTGAGATTACAGGCATGCACCACCACACCCGGCTTGCTTTCCTGGCTTTGATGTTGTAAATTCCTCTATAGTAGTAGACATCCTACTGAATACAGGTTTTTATTCCTATTTGATGATTTCCACCTGAGAAATTCCAAAAGTGACATTGTAAAAAGAACTTTATAAATTTTCTTTTGGAAGGCAGCTACGCTCACCACTATACCACCAATGCCGACATAAATTTTCTTTTGGCTTTTGAATTTTCTTTTAATTTTATTTAAAATGTTTGATTTTTTAATGTTTATTTTTAATTTTTAAATTGATTCTTATATTTTCTTTTGATGTTGCAGTTTGATTTTAAAATTTTTCTAAAATTGTTATTAGATTGTATTTCGTTTAAGCAGCTAATAAAAAAGTTTCATTCCCTAACATTAATTTTAAGTCTTACTTAATAGTACTGAGTATTTCAGGCCAGGGATATGGTGCTTCCCCTGCCTGGCAAACAGAAGGTCCTGAGTTCAATCCCTAGCACCAGAAAAAAAATAGTACTGAGTATTTTAACATTTTCAATGATGATGTAAAATGAATAAATATTTTCTACTGTATTATTTCATAAGAATTGAATTTTGAGGGCTGGGGATTTAGCTCAGCGGTTCGGTGGCCTGCCTTGCAAGCACAAGGACCTGAGTTCAATCCCAGGTACCACCAAAAAAAAAAAAAGAATTGTTTTTTGTACATTTGGTGAACTTATTATACAGCAATGTGTATTATAAAGTTCTTAAAATATTACATAATTACACTTATGTTCTCTGCATAGGAAACTCAAAAACAATCATAAATCAATGTATAGCTAGGTATAGACAATTATAGATGTTTAGTCATTTGTAGTAAAAGAATAATGTCTTTAAAGTGTTTCTTTCAAATGCTGCTTAAAAATTTTAACCTACTATGTCAGTTTTTAGTATATATGCTGCTGAAGACAGCACACACCTACTATGTCAGAGGAATCCTCATTCAGACTCCATAAACAGAAAGTCAGCAAGCAGAATTTAAACTGAACCTAAGTGCTTGGAAAAATTAAGTTAGTGACATTATTAGAATCTGGAAATGATTGGTTCATGGTCACATATCTGTCATTTCCTCCTAAGTGCCATGTCAAAAACATTCTACAATTTCAATCTCTAATAACGGTCTGGCAAATTTATTCACAATCATATGTGCCTTTATCAAGTATCTTAGCAAAACAAGGCATCTCATGGCACATAACATCTTTTTTTCACATAACGTACTATTCTAAAAATATGTATTCAGGAAGGAAGATTTGATTCCCATTACATGTTACTTTTGTTAAATCATAAGATCTTGTGTGTTTATTATAACTATGGTTGGTTTGCTAAATAAAAAACAATTCACATTTTCAAAGTATCATAGCAATAGAAGATCAATGAGCAAAAGGGAATTTGGGGTTTGGCAAATTATTTTTCATTTTGAAACAGAAAGGGAATAACAACAATGCATTGATCCAAATATAGCCATCTGAATTATTACTTTACAAGGACTGAAATGTCTTTTAAATAAGCTAGTCCTTAAACCACAGTCCTGCAGCCAACATTAAAAATAGTCAGTGTACTTTAATTTTGTTTTTCTAAACCAAACTTTTGAAGTTTGGCCTTTCATCAAGAAAAATGAAACTGGATGTTCAGACCAAAAATTAGCCAGAAGCATCTGTGGTTTGCCTACTTTGACTTCAGGCTGAAATTGAGAAATTACTTGATGAACTCCACTTATTCTGCTTAATCCCTCCATCAGCCTGAACAATCGTTCCTGTTTTATTTAATACTGAGCAACTGAAGAAGCACATTGGAAAATTACCCCAATCAGCAACAGTAAAATTGAGATAATGTGAAAGGATATGCATCTGTAGTATTTACTAAAAGATTGCTCACAAACAAACAAACCATCACACAAAAATGGATAATAGAGAAAGATTATCTAAAGCACAAATCAAAGTACTAACTAGACAAAGACGCTAAAGTATAAGAATAAACATAAAAAATTGGTATGATGTGAATAGTCTGAAAGCAACAGAATTTGCGAAAGCCCAGAAAATCAATGATATGAAAATGAGGTAGATCCTTCTTCTTAGAAAGTTTGACTTTCTATAAAATATCTGTAGAATTGTCTGATTTTGTTCTTTTTACTATTAATTATATGGAATTGCACAGCCAAACCCGAGTTCTTTCTGGATTTCCTCTTTCCCTATAAAACAAGTGGATGGAGAAAATTTTATGCATCTTTCTTTGCTTTATGTTCTGTGTATCTGCACAATAAAAAGTGGTATTTTTATATAGTTCTCATTACTGAAAAAAAATTTGGAAGCCACAAAAAAGAGGATGCAACTTCTATATCCTTATTCTATCTCTTAAGACTGTAAAGTAGAATCCAAATAATTAGAATCTTAGTTTTTGTCAAAATTATCTTTAAAGCACTGTGACTTTAAATCAGGCCACCTTTTTATCCTAGCTAGAAGGTGATCACTTTTCTGTCTGAAGTTTCACTTGCTGCAGTCATAATGGAAAATTTTAAAGTACCAAAATAGAAACTGAGTGGTACTAACAGATGTGATCTCATCAGGGTTCCATTTGTTAAAGAAAACATTGAATATTAATTAAAAGTTAATTAGAACTAATTGCCAATTAGAAAGAAAAAGTAATTTGAAGCTACCCACAGCCTTTCTATTATTATTACCTTTGAGAATCCTGTACACCCAGAGGCTGCCAAGCATGTTACCTTTTCATCCTCTGAAATCACTGTTATGCCCCATTGTGTCACAGTTAACTTGCTGTATTAAACCTCAGATTATGGTACCCAAACACATATTTGTATCATTCCTAGGATGCAGTCAGGAAGCAGGAGTAAGTACTTTACTGAGTGAGGATTTCATGTGCTGCAGAAAACAAGGAATTGAACATCAGTATAGAACAATGTAATAGTCCCGTGAAACGGGGATGATACCTTAGCAATGGTGTAGCTCTGGGTAAAACATCTTCCACACGTATCCTCCTTCTACTCATTTACTCTGACTTCAGTTTAGAGATCCACATGTTCTTAGAGGCTGATAATGAGGCTCATGTTCAGGTGGAGCTAGGTGGCCCATAATCCAGGTAAACTCAGAATAGAATGACAAACAAGGTTAATTTCAGACATTTTTTTTTTTAAGTTTCCATTAAGAGGTCACTTTTTCCTATTGAAGTTGAAAATGATTTGAAATGAGTCTAAAACTGGCTGCTGTTTTGCCGCTAGGTAAAGCTGACACCCAAAGGTGGGATGGAGAGAAATAGAGTTTTCAGATCATTTGTATTTGAAGCTGGGCTTGTCTGGAACCTGGCAACTAATTCCTGAAGTTAGTTTGGGTGACATATCTAGTTTTGTAAAACTGAAATATTCCACTGATTGACACAATATTTTTAAGATATAAAGATGAATAGATAGGGTAATGCTATTTATTAATATTTCCCTTAGAGTTTAGCAAAATATCACCTTCCAAGAGTACTGTTGTTTCCTCCTCCATTCCTAGAGCTTACTCTGAAAATCCCATGTTGACACTCTTAGGATGACTGTGAAACTGAGTTTCTGTGTTTTACCAGTCAGACTGGGCATAATCCAAACAACATTTCCTATGGCTTGGATCACTGATCCACAATAAATTTTCTTTGATTCAGAAGTGAGTAGGATTTACATCGTTAACCTAATAGAAACAGCAATGGTACCTCAGTTCACGAACTCAATTCTTTCTAAGATTCTGGTCGCAAGCTGAAATGGATGAGAACAAAAGCAAATTTCCCCTTAAGGTCAGTACTGAAACCTAGTGATTGAATCTGACTTGGTTCTCATCCAACTCAGTTTGTGACCAGAATTGTGGAAAGAATGAAGCTTGTGAACCAATGTACCTCTTTTATTTTGTTTTGAAGACAAATTTTATGTGTCGAAGAAAGGACTTTTTTTTTTTTTTCAAGAGAATGCTTTGGATTGCGTTTCTTCTCTGTCATCCCTTTTATGCTTGAAATTTGCAACTCTGACTTTAATTTAGTTACGAAAATAAGGCATTCACTAGTATTTTAATGTTCTTCCAAGCAAATATATACAAATAGATGGTTATATGGATTTATTTTCCTTAGTTTCTAGCTTTTATTTTAAAGTCCTTTCCTGACTTGTTATGAGGATTCCTATATAATATTAACATATTTATTAGAATGTGAAACATGATCCCATAAAAATTAATTCCTTCAGGGTCAGTCGGGGTTTAGCTCAGTGGTGCCGCGCGTGCCTCACAAGCTCAAGGTCCGGAGTTCGATCCCTGGTACCAAACACAAAACAAAAAAAAATTGATCCCTTGACTTAATTCCTTTCTCAAGTGAAACATTGTTCTTGTGTCTTATTGACTTAAGTAATCTAGGAATTTTAACTCCTTTTAATGGCAAAACATGAAAATTGACTATAAACAATACTAAATCTACTAAAACAGATTTGATTTTTTATTTAGAAATCTTTACATAAAGATAAGGAAACCTAAAATTTATAATTTTCAGGTTATAAACTTTTTTAAAAAACCTGGACATTGTAATATCAAAAGAGGGTATAAAAAGTCAATTGAAAAATGAGATTTTTGCCTTCTCAAACATTCTTAGTTTAAATGCTGGACTGAGTCTATATATTTAAAAATCTGGCCATTTATTAGAAGTATTATTAGTTTTAGCCTTCAGGCATTTCTGAGGTTACACAATGAAATGAAATTCACATTAGAGAATCTCGAAGTTTCATTCTGACCTAAAAGCTCCATCAGTGAAGTTTAAATGTGGCACAGAAAGGTTGCTAAGATTTTCAATAAGTTAATAGTATTTTTGCCTTGGAGGCTATAAGAAATATTTAATGTTTAACTTGTGATTCACAAAGGCAATGTGCTTTTGCCCCAAGTTTCTCTAACATTGTGGAAAGATTTCATAAAAATTTGAATAATAAGATTTCCAGACATAACAGTCTTTCCAATGTTTTGTTCTTTAATTATGACTAGTTTAATAGTGTGTTTCAAAGAGGAGAGAACCATTAAAAAGATCGATCAATCAGAATTCTTAAAGAACATCTTGGATTTTAAAGAGAACTTAATCTTTGTGCCTTTTCTCTAGATATCAGCCATTTTTGCTTAATAAAAAAAGCCCTAAAATTTATTATCACATAAAAACTGTTAAAATATACATATTTCAATGATTGGGTAAAATATTAAATTATTTATGTCCTATAAATTTCACCCTGCATGATATTGCTGCATTTGTGTATTTTAAAGAAACAATTGGAAAATGCTCCAGTCCTGAGATACACCTCAAATTTGAGGTATATTTTTATTTTTGGAAAAGAATTTATTCAGGAAAATATTTCAATTTAACAGAATACTGAAAACCACATTCAACTTTTATTTTTAGATTGTCTCTGTGTGGGGATGTCTTTGAAATTTCCTTTTGTATCCTAATATCTTATTGCTGCCTTCATATGGTTTGATTTCTTGTATAACTTTAGTCACCTTCAGTTCATCCATGCTGAGGAAAGGGAAGAGTGACACAGATAATGTAAAAATGGCAGATAACACCCGCATCATTTATATTATGACTGGAACACATTTTCTGTTGTCCCTTTCCCCTATCAGAACATTTACCTTCCTAATTATGTTTTACTCAATGTAATCTTTAAATTAATTTGAATTCCCTGAGCGCTCAACTGACACTGAGAAGAATGGAGAAATTTTCCTGACAGAGAATAGAAATTAGATTAAATAATAAGATCACTGTGTTCTCTCACTTCATTGGCAATTTTGTGATTTTGTTCATCTACAAAATATGATTTTATTTTCACTGAGTTGGCCCCACTACTGCACGGTGGATAGAGAGATGTATATAATAGTAAAGTATGATGCCTGTCTAGCTCCAGAGCAAAGAAAAATGGCTGTGTGGCTTAATGAAAGCTGCATAAGAAAAGGGACCTGGAGATTCTTCTCCAAAGCAAACAAAACCGGAAGTTCCTAAAAGAGTGCCTGGACTTCACTTGCACACAGGATTTGATGTAGACATGGATGTTCTAGCTCCTGCTGAAGAATCATCCTTCTGCCATCTTGCTTATATCCACCTGTCCCAGTGACAGGCCAGAGCTGAGAGGACCAAGAGGAGGGTACAGATACCACCTGTTCAGAGGCAGAGCAGCTAAAAGCATTATCTTTATAGGGACTTGCAAACAAAAGTAAGCCTCTTATATATTTATCTTGCATTTTTTATATCACTAGGCTGAATAAAACTATTAATAACATGTCTTTATTAATTTGTAATTTCTAAATAATTTCAAGAGGTTTGCAGATTCCTTATTTCATGTCTATAAAATTTGTAAATGCATACTGCTTATTCTCTAGCTATACTATACAACATATTAAAACACTGTTTAATCTTTAAACCTATTTATAGTAGATAGGAATAACATGTTCCTTTCTTTCTTTTAATGTGCTTTTCTGATACTTTTATTAAAAGATTTCACTGTTAGCTAAATTATAACTGAAAGCAGGTTTTTTTCTTTTTCATTGCTTTATATTTATTTTATCTGTATAGTATTTTGTTTTCTTGCAGGAGCAGTGAATAAGTTTTAAAGCAATTTTATGATTAAATCCATTAAAGATGAAGCAAACAGTCCCCCTCACAATCAAATTACTATTATCATTATAAATGCATTGGTACTCAAGCTCAGAAAATACATACTTGGATTTCATTTCACTGCCCCTCCCTGGATTGATAAAATCTAGGCTTTCCAGTAGCAAAGACTTCTTCTGCTTTTAGCAGAAATAGATTAATCATATTACAGCTAACTTGTACCTGTTTTTCATGGAAAAATAATGACATGCTCACAAAAAGAAGAAATATAGGTATGGAGAGGGAGAAATTGTGGTTAGCTATGTTTCAAATACAAGTATATAATTTTCTTATGAGTCTAAAACCTAGAGGACATAATATTTAGCTTATCCTATGTTTCCAATGTAAATTACATACAGCTAAACATATGAATAAAGATAATACACTAATTACAAATTATTGAAAAAGCATAAAATAACCTATTTTGTTACTCTCGTTTATACTATTATTACCTAAAAATAAGATAAAAGAAAAATATGAGCAAGGCTATAAAATTTCTTTTTTCAAAACAAAAGAGTTTTGACTCAATTTTCTCTTCCTACTCAAGCAAAATTTTCATTTCATTCTATTTTGTTGGAAAATAGAACTCAAGTAACTATAAAAATGTGTTCTACAGTTTCATGTTATTAATGAAATTTGATAGTTTATGATTCCCATTCGAGAAGATTAAATTTAGCATTTGTAGCAGAACTTCACCATTGATTCTTTTATTCTGTTTTGACAGGACATGTACATTATTCAAATATATAGGTAGATGTAGCCAATAATTCACATAAAAATATTATACAAAACATACTAATTTGCAGAATAGCTGATAGTCTTGTAACCAACTGCTCTATTTGAAAAGCATATTTGTGCTGTATTAATAGACTTTATTTTTCATATTTGCAAAGATGATTTTTTGTGACTTAATTATATACAAGAAAACATTCTAAAACATATTCATCAGAAGGCATTGACTCATAAAATACAAATGGAGTACACCTAAGATGAATATAACATCTGATACAAATAATTTACTGAAGATATGAGGACGATTGAAAATATTCTCTTCTGTCTTTGATAGTAAGTGCTATATTAAAGTCAGTATGGTTTATAATTTTACCACATTGGAGAAGGAACTCTACAATTAATGCTGCTTACTTATTATAATGAGTCATTGTTTACCATCTCAGGCTATTAGTTTAGCTTAGGGTCTTGAGACTGAAAGCACTATTTTTTGCAAAACACTTAAGGCAATCATAAGTCCATGGATGCCTTCTGTATAACCTATTTTACTGACAAACAATTACATTTTAGATTGAAGAGGTGAAATGATTAAGAATATTTGACTTAGTTGCCATGACAGCATGCATTTTTCATCAGGCACAGTGTAATTACTACAATTTCAATGATGTAAAATCAAGAAAGATGATAACAAACAGCAGAACCGTGGAGATATTGCCATTGCAACCAGGTTGCCATAGCAACAGTGATAATAATCCCGGTGATAGATGTTTTCTCTTGCTCTTTCCATTTTGTACGGTTATAACATTCAGAGCCAGTTTTTACCACAGCTTTTTATAGTTTATTAGACTGTCAAAATAGTTTATGAGATGTTGTTGCAAAGGAAATGACTGAGTTCCGCAGCCTAATAAAAATGCCAAATACTCTGTTTACATACTGCTTCAGCACTTAACAAACATTAAAAATTGTATGAAAAATGATTTGATATTGTATCTGTATTAATCAATTTGCAAGGCATAAGCTTTGTCACTGAAGGTCAAAGGAATAGTTTCCAAACATTTCTTTTGGAGGGCCTTCTTAAAGTTTATATTTGACATAACATTGGCAACTTTCACCTGGATGAGCATCACCTACCTACAGAAACACTTTGCATAAGTAAAAGATAAATAGTTATAGAAAATTTAAAGGGCATTTTCTTCTGAAGTAATTTTGGACAACATTTAACATATATGGCTAGAAATACATTATGATAACACTTTAAGAAAACAATTTTTGAAGGTATAACCAAGGATGAGGGATGTCAGTGGAATAGCTTAAGAAAATAAACACTGTGAACATTAATAATTTGATGAGAAAAATGGAGAAATTCACAAAACTATCTGACCATAGAAAGCACATAGAGACCATAGAAAGAGTATCATTTGACAAAATAAGAGGGTTGTACCAGTCATTATACACATTTTACATCTTACATGAGCTGTTCTTTTGCTTTTAATGGAGATTCATGACAGAATTCTCTGCAACACAGACCTACCGTACATTTTGTCTGTGGAAAAAGGTATCTAAAAATGCATGCATTCATTTGAATCTGGAGGCTTTATCATTTATTGCAGTCATGTAGAGTATTCATGAATAGATCGCAGAAAATTGAATCAGACATTAAAGCACTGGGCCCTCCTCATGTACAGCAAACAGAAAGCACAGAATAGTTGCAAATATATGTGCAATTGTGAGTTTACTGGCAGTTTTACCCAAAAGTATAAAAAATATAAGAAGAATTTTGAATGATAAACCTTCCTTCTTTACCCACCCATTTGTCCCACACTAATATTTTCTACTGGGAATGCATTAGATCTGGTCAGATTAGTACAGAGGAATTAATGAAATTGTATATGACGTTAATGAAATTGAGGGCTATGACATAGACATAATAATACTTATTATTTTAGTGTTGAAAGACAAATCAAAAGGCTTTAGAATTCCCAGTGTTTATTACCCCCATTTATGGATGGTGTGCTATTTAACAGTCCTGTGCTTTCATTATTTGTTTTAAATGGGTATGAACAGCTGAGGTCTATGGAGGTCTATAGATTTAAAAGTAGGAGTTTCATGTCACATCAGTTTCCTGGTATGAACAGGTAATAGGAACATTTTCCTCCATGTTATGAGGTACATTTGTGCCTGTGACAGAGTAAATGTCAGCTGAATCTGATAAAGCTGTTCTGTCTGGCAGCAGCCCTCTTCTTCTTTCCCTGCAGCTGCTAAGGCCACAGAGAGGTGCCAGGAGATCCGCCCTTTTGGTCTAGTTGCTAGGGTGTGGATGCAAATATATGAGGAACAGAGGATTTTTATCATCTCTTCCGCTAGAGCAGATTGTAGATTGGACATGTTGCAATGTGCTGCTCACTTTATACAAACTCTTTAGGAAACCATTTATCAATTTTTTTTAACTTGGCAATTTAAATTGTAAGTTAAAGCAATTAACGAGACTAAAAGTGCATATGACCTTATGTTAAGTATAATCCCAACACTATTGCTGAAAAAAATCCTTTAGCATATTTAAGATATAGAAATAAATGAAACTGCCTAGTCATTAAATTATGGTTTCATGAAACAGGTCCCTCTATCAAATAGTTATCAGTAAGTTCATTTCCAAGAGTGGTGACTTTTTCATTGAGTTTATCATATCCTTAGGGAAAAGTACCGTTCCTTAAATTTAGCTTAAGAAATTCTAATTGTTCAACTAACCCACTTTTTGTACCCTTTTTGTAGTTACTTTATTCCTTATTTTCCTAATGGTGATGAATGCTATATTTTTCACTATGTGGCCAAATATTTGGCCTCTGCCTACTTATTTTGTCTATTAATAACAAGAAGTTGTAGTAAACTATTCCCAGAAGACAGTTGAGGAATTTAAATATATACTCAGATACTTACTCATTAAAGCAATAATGAAGGAAATAGCAAAAGGCCAGGAAGGGAATGTTGTAGGCTGACCTAAGATCAAGGCATGCTTAAATCCCCCAAAGAAAATTGTCACTGTGGCTTAAAGTCAAGTTAGCCTCTATTCCTTCCTAAAGAGAAGGTTCTTTATTGATAATCTTAAGAGAATGTCTGTCTAGGAAGTAATAGATATTTCTTCACTTGAATTGCTTTGATATATGGTTATGCCATTATATGTAACTCAAAACTTTTCTGCTGAGATGTTCCTTCTTACTTAGTATCTGAAGAGCAATAACTCTAATTCTACTTAAAGTATTTGTGTTAGTTGTAAAAAAAATTCTTAAAAAAGCAAAGTCTGTGGTTTTAATACCACAGAATGTTGTACACAAAAGAACAAAAATATTTTATTTTATTTTTTATTTCTTAAATAGTCCTTTGCTGAGTATTTTAGATTTTCAGTTGACTTCATTTGTGATTGATTATATAAAAATGCCCAGAATATATAAATAAATTATTTTATAGTGATTCTAATTCATTTTCTTAATAGTTTTCCACACAAGCCTTTCATTTCTATTACATTCTATAGAGACACATATGCCAAACTCATGCTCAATCCATTACACAAAACCAAGGCGTCTGGATAACTGAAATGTAATCCCATTGTCTCATAACATGTATAACAATTCCCTGGAACTCATCTAGAGAATTTAAATATTTATGTGTGTATGTTGAATACATGTTCTCTTAAAACCATCTTCCACATTCAATTTCTTACTAGATTGGTTCTACCTTGAATTGTAACATTCAGTAGCATGAACCATTGATAGTCAAAGAAATTCAACATCATCATTAAAGATCCTATGTTTTTTAAATAAAGTTGGAAAGAGATGAGAGATGAGAAAGTATCATGTAAAAGTTAAAGTATGATTTATATAAATGTGAAACTAACTGGTCATAATAATAATGTAAATATTATTACATGTTAACTGACACCTCCTTGTCTAATTTTACAGATAACAGTGTGTGCAGTGGAGTTCATAAAGCTTAGTCCTAGTGGACCTATAAGATTGTACAAAGCCTGGTAGTAAAAATACCTAGCTCAAGTGACCTTCAGCTATGGAAGAATTACTACAGTGATATCATAAAAAAATAAGTGGTGCTGAAGAATGTGAAAACTAGCTGCATTTCCTGGGAGTCTAAAGCAAAAATGCTAAAAATAGGTAACTGGATAATGTGACATGCATCCAATTAAAAATCAGACTTGGTAATGTATTATAGACTAATTCATGCTAGTGTATTAGACATGGTTCATGTTAAGTAAAATCTGAAAGTCCAACAATGATTTACTTTCTTTTTTTTTCAGTTTTAATAATCTTTGAATTTTACCTGCTTTTATTATTTCTTTTTAACTGGCACATAATAATTACACATATTTTAGGATACAGCATGTGATAATTAAATCAGAGTGATTGGCATTTCTAGTTTTTTAAACATTTATAATTTCTTTGGCTTAGGAAGCTTCAAACTCCTCTCTTTAACAATTTAGTATTTCAAATATATGTACTAAATTGTTATAAACTATGGCCATCTCTTTTGGCACCAGGGATATAGCCATCTTATTATGAAATGTAACATTAGAAAGAATTCTTCCAAGATATTTTTTGTGCCTATTATTTGATGCTTGTTATATGGCCTACTTTCAATCCCACCTTGAGTCTAGAAGCCACTATTTTCTCTTTCTATGTAGTCAATTTTTTTTGTACTGGGGATCTAACTGGGGTCCTTGTGCTTATGAGGCAGGCAGTGGAAACACTGAGCTAAGTCCCTGGCTATGTAGTCAATTTTTAACTTCCACAAATGACTGAGAACATGCAGCATTTGTCTTTGAGTGCTTGGTCTATCTCACAATATAATGTCCTCCAGTTCTGCCCATTTTGACACATGACAGAATTTCATGAGTGTTAACGAGGATCTATTTTATACTTTCTTACCCCAAACATTTAAGTTTTCTGATGAACCATTAGTATTATTTCACATCCATAATCTCTTCAAAACACTCTCAGGTGTTCACTTTTTGTTCTGATTGTCAGAGTGTGCCCATATCCTGATTTCATCCCATTTTCAGCTGCCTCTATCCTTTGTCTTGAGGTGTTCTACAGTTACCACATCACATCATCACACACCCTCCTGGTAGGTCCAGGTCTAATTCTATACTTTGATGAGGCTCTGATAATGTCCTGAAATGTCAAGTTTACTTATAACCTTTTTGCTCGAGATCCTCATTGACCAAATTAATCTAAAAGGTGAGCTGGAACGACCACATTTGTGTGGCTCATTTTTTAGTGATTCTCACCTACAGAAGTTCTTCCATGACTTTCAAGCAGTGTCAGAGTTTGCACCATTCAGCTCCAAACCAATTGTTAGCCCTTTTGAAACTGCAAAATACTGATGTTCAGTCCTGCTATAATGCAAACGCTTACTGTATGGTCTTTATGATTAATATGCCCTGTAGCAAGAAAAACTGTGATGCCCACCAATTCTCTTACCCAGTTTTAGCTCATTCTCCATTTTATTTTGTATATTCTGCATATAAAAAAGCTAAATAAACTCTTAATATACTTCATGTAAAATAATTTGAAGGTTATATTTTTAGTTCAGCATCCTTTATCTGAAATACTTAGGATAAAAGTGTTTTGGACTTGAGAATTTCTTGAATTTTGTAATATTTTCATAGAATGAAATATCTCAGCCTAAACACAAAATTCATTTATATTTTTATTTTCAGCATATCACACATCCACATCACTTGAAGACAATTTTTTACAATGCTTTCTGAGTGCTTGCATTCTTTTTTTTTTTTTTTTGGTGGGGGTACTGGGGATCAAAAGCATTGTGAAGAGAAACTATTATATGACTTCAACTGTGGAACTTCCCACTTGTGAATCATGTTGGTGCTTAAAATTTTCAGATTTAAAAGAATTTTGGATTTTGAATTTCAGATTAGGGAGATTCAACTTGTAATAAACTGTTCTATAGAAATTTAGAATTGTAACAGTGAGGTTTCTCTGTAGGTGGGATGTGATCTGATAATGTTCCAAGTGACTTTTTACATTAGCAAAGAATTGGCTTTAAAGCTATATATTGTCTAGATTGATATCTGAATTTCCAAGTTTTATGAAATTATATTTAAAATACTTTAAGTTAATCAGCAAAAAAAATGGAAGATGCTGGATGAAATCATTTTTTCTTCTTTAAGTATTCTCTAATTTAGCATGTGTTTAAAACTCAAAACTAATTTTGCTATTAGTAAAAAGTGTTTTTACAATATCCAGTAATTTGTAACTGCAGGAAAAATTAAAACAATATTTAATAATGACTGCTAAAGTTATAAATCATTTTTGTACCTCTGGGCTTTTGCAGTGGATATTTCTGTCTTGTACATTTTATCTTGTTATTTTTCCACCAACTGTTATTCGTTTTGCTCTCACGAAGCTTTATCCTGGATCAGTTTGGAAGAGATGTAGTCTTACAAGACAGCAAGTATTTCAAGATGCCAGAGAGTATCTTCTGTTTTATAGATGAATATTTTAAGGAATTTTGGGAACACCAGATCAGATTACTTCTTCTGAGTTATACAAACAATTTTGATTTCCAGGCAGCTTCATAAAACTTTACATACTTTACTTCATAGCTCCTGCTTTCCATGACACCTCATCTTGGTTGTTATTGGTTTTGTATTATTTTTTTAGCCAGAAAATGCAAAGGAAATTGCAGTGATTCATGCCATGTGAAAACTTAGTTGTAACATTGACTAGCATTCTCTGATCTGTGAACTAAGGGGACTTAGTTCATTCTATTAATTTAATGCCAATCTCAAATTTAAATTAAAAAAGTCCTTCAGCAATCAAAAATATCAAAGATATAACATTAAAATTCAAATGTTTTTTGGCTCACTAAGCATATTTGGCATTTTAGTGGGTTCATTTCCAAGAGGGAAAATGAGACAATGTGAAATATTTCTATGAGGGATTGCTAAAACTAAGAAATCACATTGTTCTGAAAAACACTCGTACAGTTCTGGTGTGCACTGCTAAAACTCTGAGCTTTCTTCCTCCAAGGTTTGATAGGTTTCTAATCTCAGCTACATAGAAGCTTATTTGTGTCATGGAAGAATTAATGCACTTCCCCCAAGAAATCTAACTTACTATAACATGATAACAGTGCCTGGTGAAAAAACACTGAGGAATCTTAGATAACCATCTGTGCTTCTGGCTGTTCCTTTATAAAAAGATAAAAGTGGGGCAGGATCAAACAGACACTTCATTCACTCAGCAGGACTCCCTATGCTAAAGCTATAATGAACACCTATCACTTTCACTCTTTCAAATATATCAAACTGAGCCATAACTACTCATGGTAAATTTTAGGTTGTTATATTGATAAGTTATAAATTGTGATTATAGGTAGATTTTAGATTGTGACACCCTGATTCTTATTCCTTGACTTAGCATGCAATCATCAGTCAATAAATTGCGTCAAACATTTTCCTTAGTATTTCATGATGTTTTCCTTTCTACTGTGCCAATTGCACTGCATTTTCGGGTCTACATTCTTACCTCCACACTCCTCTTCTCCAGCTCATATTCAACAACAAAATATGAGGCACTCTCCTAAATGGTACCTAATCTTAACCCAATGCTTGCATCTTTGAAAAATCCATGTTTTCTGATTCTGAACCATAAAGTGCCATATTTGGACTTCCACGGTAGGACTCAATCAAGAAATAGTAGTAAGGGAGACATTTAAATTGACACACACAAGATGAGGACCTGAGTCATGGCAATAAGGCTTCAATAAGTGAATTTTGCATTGTTAATATTTGAAAATAACACAGAGGTGGGATTCATTTTGAGATTAAGATTCAAACCCTAATCTTGTTCTAAGCATCAACCTGGGTTCCTCAGGCCAACATCATTAACACTGTCTGGAAACTAGTTACGAGGCTCCCAACTCAGATATACACAACTGGGAAATGCTAGGTGAGGCACCAGTAATGTGTGTATTAATAGCCTTCTAGGTCTGTCTGATGCCCACTGAAGTCAACAACCACCATCCTGGAGAAAGAGATTTGTCTAAACCTGGAAATCAGAACTAAAGCCCCAGTTATGGTGGAGTACATTCTGCCAAGTTTGTAAAGTAGGAATTTTACCCTGGGAGTGCTTAACATGGTGATTCCTTGGAGATGTAAATGTCTGAGACCTGCCATGCACCAATTATGTAAATCAAGGAGGGGACTCTGGTGATTAGTGCTTCAAAAATAGCCTGGGTGGTTGTTTTGTGCAATCTAGGCTGAAAACTTGACTTCTGGGATTGCAGATATGGCTGTGCAAAATCTGAGCCATTTCACTTAGCCACACTCACTGAACCCACTTGTTACTGCAGGGATACTACACTGCTCACGATCAAGGGCACCTTCCATGTGGTTCATGTGGCAGTTCTAAAGGGAACTGGTGATGTGCTTTCACATGCTTCTGTACCTCTTTCTGTCCCTTGCTCCAGGATTCTTCAAATAGGTACTCATGCATCATCTCCAATGTGGTAAGGACCTCTTATACTCATGCTTTTCATTTTAACTCAGGCTGGAAAATACAAAGACTTTCTCTGGGTTTTATGATATGATTGTACTCTTCTTAAAGTTGTATTATACTAGTTCAAGTCATGCGTCATAAATCACTCCAGAGTAATCTTTCATAGTTTGAAATTGCTTTTTAGTGCTAAAACAACAGAAAAGATTACCTTTCATGTCCTTTACCAAACTTTTCTAGCTCACAATAAATATTAATTTCTCAAAAAGGAGCAAGCTATTAACTAAATAATTAATTGATGTTTAAATTTATATACTCACCATTGATATATCATATCATTCCCTGTACAGTTATTAAAATGATTTAAATTATAGATTAAAAACTGGACATTTTTCATGGTGAGATGATGGTTTTAGGCATTGTTAATCAGTGTGTTCCTTAGTCCAGTGACTGGCACCATTTGAACATATGTAAGAAAAGCAAGATCTCTTGACCAATACAGACTTACAGATGCAGAATTTAATCAGAATCTGTATTTTAATAAAATCCTGGATAATCTTGTCGTATATTAAGGCCTGAGAAGCATTAGTGTTTGAAATGCTGAAGAAATTGGTTTGAATTCATATTAAAGAACCAATTTTACTTGGTAACTTTAAATCCTCCAAATATTTGACATGCTAATTAAAATTACAAGAAGTTAGAAAATTTTCTGTCACTTAATGGAAAAATGAGCTTGAAATTATCATATGTGGAGAAAACTATGCTCTCAGAAAGTGTAAGCTTATGCAGCGGTTCTCTTGCAGAAAACGTGCTTGTTACATAGGAAGGTAGCACGCTGTCGATGCAAGGAGCAACACCGGGGCATGGGAAATGTTTTCAGGGCTGGACAAGTGGAGAGAACATTGAGCATTTCTGAATATGGACTTCTTTGATTCAACACTCAAAAGATATCATAGAGTTTTGACTATATGTCAGAAATAGGGTTAGGAGATGGTAACATTTGTCTTCAGTATGTTCACTGTCTAGATTTCAGAAATGGGCACAGTAACAATTGCGGTGTAGTTTGATTAAGTTCTATATTATCATGTACCAGTATGATAGTGGATAAGAAGAAGCCCTAAATTCACTTGAGAAGAGAAAGAATAGTCAGTGATAGTCTGTTAGAAAGAATGACAGTTTTTATGTAGATGGAGGTGAGAGTAGCAATAGTCCAGAGGAATGAAATCATGTATTTGTGGATTATCTGAAGTTGTTTCTGAGAAGTTATCATGATAGATAAAATCAATAATCAAAATCATTAACTGAATGGTGTTTAAGGGGGAGAAAGCCTTTGGAGAACAAATTATTGAAGATGTGGTTCAAAGAGAGTTAGGAGGAGATTAGATTCCGGCCACTGATGGAAAAATAAAACCATGAAAAGGTCAAGGAACAGTTTTTTCTGTGTCCCAGAAGAAGGTAAACAATTCCATTGTGGGTGGAGAGGTTAGTTAATGGAGATGCTTTGTACTCCAGGCTATTAAAATTCTTCTTCCAAGGAGTAAGGCTGGGAAAGGTAATAGAAGAAAGCATTGTAAATCAGAATTGTTTTCTTTTTCTTTTCAGTCATGTGACATGTTTACAAAGATATTTAAAAAGCAATTACTAAAGATTTATGTATGATTGGAAATTACTACTCTTTCTTAGTAACAGTCTTTTAGCTTGTGTGATTTGGTATAGCAATGCCTAGCAGTACATACAAATAAATATATCAATAACTGAAGGTTCCAGAAGTATGGTATGCAGGCAGTAAAAAGACAAAAGTGGAAAGCTTGAAGATGATGCTGTCAAGAGTAATTGATATGATATACTGCATAATTCTCAAAACCAAACCATATCAGTGTATGAACAGCATGACTCGAACTACTGTATTCTGATTTAAACACTTATAGACTAACATTATTAGATCCAAAAATCATCACTCAAACTCTGTAAAGAAGATATTTATTTTATTATTATTTTTCAATTGTAGAATAAATATATACAAGTAATTAGCAGTTTAAAAGCAGAGAATGTGATTGAAAAATACAGTGTGAGTGTGTAAGTTGTGCTGTTGCCGTTGCCTTAATGTGTTGAATCAATTCAAAACATTTGCCTTTCTTGGTAATTTTGACTTTGGGAAAGATCTAAGAGTCACACAGTGGCAGGTCCAGTGTATAAGGTGGAAGAAGACAGATATTAATATTTTTAAGCCTGCCTTTCCCTTACTTGACACTTAGAATTATTTTTAATTTTTTCACACCTTATAAAGACACTAAGGAAAGAGGACTTTTAGAACTGCTTCAGAGAGTGGCAAGAACGAAGGGATCAGTGTTTTCAAAGAGGAGGGAGGGTTGAAGAGGATTAATGGCGATGTCTTGTAGTGTAATAATTTTTTTAAATTTAAATTTTTCCATGTGTTTTGATCACCCCTTGAATATTATATATGGCATGCATTATAATATTGTTAGTAATTCTTTCTGATAGAATCAAATAAACCTAATTTCATGGAGACTTCTTTTCCTATTGAAAATCTGGCCTGGATCCACAAAACTACTCCAAGAAACTTTCCAGTGTGTTTAGCTAAATTCCTCCAGTTATAAGCTGCTCCCTAAAAGTAACTTTGGCACTTTTGAAGGCTCATTAAATCTTTCTGAGCCCTAGGGTATCACTAAGGAAACCGCTACAACAATTTGCTCAATGGTATCCTAGGGACTTGAAAAGTTCTTCTTCTTTCACAAAAGAACAAACTGACTCTTAAAAAGAAATTTACTTCCTACCAGGATATGGTTAAGAACTTTTGCTTATAGTTTCAAGGAGGATTTAACGGGGGGCATAAATCAATTATCTGCATTGGGTATGACCTGTGCTCTTAAAAAAAAAACTACATTTTTTTTTCAGAGCCTTTTTTATTCAACTTAAGCCACAAACCTGACTGTCTTCACTAGTAAGTCTGCCCATGGGGAGAATCATCCTCTTAAATGGTGTAAGGAGCTTGGTCTGTCTTTAATTCCAAATTGGCTGTCCTGGAAATGCATCAGCTGTTTCTTTAAGACCAAAAGAAGTTTTATAAACATTGCTCTAAGTTTAAGTGAAACTAGAACTATCTTCAAACTCTTAAATGACATAATCTAAATAAACTAAACTAACATCTCTAAAGGAATTTCCATTACAGTAATGGAAGAAGAGATGAAAAGCTGCATTAAAAGTTATGTGATCTTGCTATACTGTTCTCCAAATGTTTATATTTGTTAATTGGCCTCCTCTACCATCTTGTAGTACTTTTCAAGCCAAAAAGTATTGAATCAAGTTCATGTGATTTTATGTACCTAAAAGCTTTCCTCCCTACTAAACACAAAAACAAGCATAAAACAAACACCAGTTTCATGAAAATGGTAGTAAAACAAGATACAGAAGAGTGTTGAATCCCTAAAAATTAAAGGTGGCATCTCTCTGCCAATCAAATTTAAAATAATAAGCACAAAATAAACAAAGAGTCTCAGTAAAAACCTAAGGCTCTTGCTCTATTAGTGGAATCTGTTACAATGGAGAGATTGCAGTCTAGCCCTGTGCATAGGCACTGATACACGAGGCAAAAACACAGGTTTGAGAATACTGACGTGAAAGAAAAAAGTCCTAAAAACCTGATAAAGAGCAACAGCTCAACTGTCGAATGCTTGCCGGCACTCACTCAAAGTCCTAGGCTTGATCTCCAGGACTTCAAAGTAGAAAGAAAAAGAAAAAAATTGGCATAGACAACTCTCTCTTTCTTACACACACTTACAAAGAGAAGGGCTCAACTCTGACAAGTTATTTAGTAGAGTCTAAAAATAACTTGCTAGATACCAAAAATTGCCTTCACAAAATAGCTTATATTTGACTCACAGGGAAGTCATGACTATAATATAAGTATGGTACTTTACAAAGCCACAAATGGTATTATAATCCCAGTTTACAGGTTAGTAAAGAGAAAACTCACAAACTTCAAAGAACTTGCTGAGTCATAGAGCTTGAAAATTGCAGAACCAAAATCAGTCAGAGGTTCCTTTATAGCTAATTCCATGGTCCTTGTTAATCCTACAATATTGTGATACATACAGAATAGTCCATTTACTTTAGTGTATTGATATTTTCCAGCTCTACAAGCTCTTCTTTTGATAAACTAAAATACTGGATTGTCCTGCCCTAAAAGCAGAAATGTTATCAGTTACGTATAGAAAACACTCAATCAAGTATGTTAATCCTACCAGCCTCCTCAGAGCCTTTAGTATACTAAAATGTCTCATGAATCCTAAAAATGTGGGCATAGGAGGGTTTAGTTTTCCTCTGAAGAACATTTTATAGAGCTCATGGGCTAAAAAATACCCTCTGTGCTATGTATCTGCAAAATCTTGCTAGCTGGCAAAGCTGGTTTACGATAAATTAGTGTATCTTTCCTCATCCATTTTATGATGATTTAAAGTTTAATTCTCAGAGGTCCTCTTGTGTTGAAGAACTATGAAAAGACTCATTCTTGTCCTCTGTAACCTTTGAGTATTGAAAACATTGGTGGAGACTTGAAATGTAAGAGGAGAAAACTAGAAACTTATTACTTCCTTACTTTTTTTTTTCTCTTAGAAACCTGGGAATAGAAAAATTGTTTTCAACACTTCCTCTAGAGTTTTGAGGGTAGTGACCCAAAGAGGACCATTTTCTTCCACACTGCTGTCCTCAGATTTCTCTCTGCCACTTTGGTTTTCTCTGCTCCATCTTCATAGAATGCACTTTCTTTAAATTTTACTCTTTGTTGTTGTTGTTGTTGTTGGTGGTGGTGGTGGTTTTTTGAGACAGGCTCTCACTATGTAGTTGAGACTGACCTGGAACTCACTATGCAGCCCAGGCTGGTCTCGAACTCACAGTGATCCTCCTACCTCAGCCTCCTGAATGCTGGGATTACAGCTGTGTGCCACCACGCCTGGTTACTCATTCTTTTTGTTTGCTTTGGTGTACTGACAGTTGAAGGGGGGACCTTGACAAAGAGCTATATCTTTAGGGCTTGGGGGTGGGGAGTCTCTCTCGCTGTCACAAAACAAAGTGAAAAAGATACTTACTTCATGGAATTGTTTAAGCAATTATTCATACAATGTCCAGTAAATAGTAATTGCAGTAATGTTATTTGTCATAATGTGCACAGTACTGTTCTATGCTACATGAACACCTCCTGAAAATCTTGCCAACTAAATGGAGCAAAACAGAAGGTTGTGATAAACACCATCATTTGCATTTGAAAGTAAATGGGAAAACCACTTCCTACTAGTATCATACTTTGCAGAAATAGTAAGGTATAGTTAAAGAGTCTAAAGATGAAACACTGTGGCCCATAGAACTGGCTCTCATCTTGTTGGTGATAGGTGAGATCTCCGAGCATCTTATTAATTATTAAATTATTATGAAAGAAATTTTTGACAAATTTTTGCCTATAATATTCACAATTTTTGCTTTACAGCCAATTCCTCAAAATGAGATTACCATGCTATAGGAGAGACTGAATCCAAACTCCCACTTCAAGGTTTGCTTTATACTGAAATTTTCACACTGACAAAACTAACAAGATCCTGAGTTTGATCCCCAGTACCAGACAGACAGAGAGAGACAGAGAGAGAGAGAGAGAGAGAGAGTGCACTATGGTTTCTGAACCAGTTAAGCCAAACATTTTACATAGTCTAGTTAATATTTCCATTTCTTTTGTGAGTTGTTTGTTCATAACCTTTGTCCATTTTTTAAACATTCAAGTCTTTATTTTTCTATTTTTTTCTGAATGCTAACTTTGTGTTTGCTTGGAAAAGTCTAGTCAAGTGTGTTTCTTCCAATTTTTTCCCATGTTTTTAATTTATATATTTTCACATTTTATTTATGTGATAACATTCTTGAATTATTTTAAAGTCTGAACATCAAAAAAATTAAGATGCTTTGAGCTTAATTGATGATATCTAGTTTTAATTCTATACTATTAATTTATAATTTTTATTTAATATATTAAATAATTATGAGTTCACTACATACAATTATTATTAGTATACTTAATATAATGTCTCCCTGAATTATCATAAACCCCACTTAATCATAACTTGCTATTTATCATTTTAAAATAATGAATTCAATTTTCTATTTTAATTTTTGTAACTATTTCAATAAATGGAATTGTCTTTTAGTTATCATAACATTGAACTGAAAGTTATAATGAAAAATAAATAGAAATCACAAATATTTATACTTTTATATAGTTATATCTATATAAGCACTAGAAAACACTGGAGAACTAATAAAGCAGCTTCTATGCAGCATTTCTAAAGTCCTATGATAGGATTTTTTCATGTAACTACATAATGATATTTCAAAACATTCTCAATATGATTCCTTAGAATTGAAATAATACACTTTAATATGAAATCATTCATTTCTTAAAGACTTCATTTATCAAGATTGTTTATATATATTATCTGAGCACTAAAATACTTCTCTGACCTATTCACAGTTTTTCTATCTCTGTTTTCTTTATTTTGTTTCTTAAATGATACATTGAATTTATCCATTTAGTTTCTTCTTCTTGTCAAATAATATAGCCCAGCATTTTATCATCAGTTTTTTTCTTCAATTTGATCTAAAACATTTATATTTTAGTCCTTGCTGCTTTTCTTTCAATATTTTATTCACTTATAATTCTTTATATAATGTATGAAGTTGACTAAATGTTTTATTTCTTAATTATCTAGATACTACAAAACTTTAAGGACATTTTCCTATGAACACATAAGCTTCTCTAAAGATTCCAATATGTACTCTTCTTACTGTTACTTTCTGATTCTCTTACAAATATGGTTAAGAAATGTTTAAGACGTTTGTCATAATTTTTCTATCCAATTCATTTTTTCAGTCATCTTTGGAGAATTTTACTTTTTTGAAATCTACTTTATCTTATTATTTCTAAGTAAGAATATGTTATAAAAGGAAGATAATTTTAGTATTACTATACATATATCAATATTTACATATGTATGTATACAACTTGTATCATCTCATTTGTATTATTCAGATTCCTTAAACTATTTTAAATTGCTTTCCTTCATTTTTCAAAAGTTAAGAAGCACTTTTATTGTGGTTTTGTAGTTTCTTCTTTTATTTATGGTAGTGTTTAGCTTTATGTATTTTGATATTACATTATTCATCTCCAGAAATAACTACAGATTTTATCTTTAATCAGTAAAATTGCTCTCTTTATAGTGGTAAATGCTTTTGGCCTAAAATTCCACTTTGTTTGATGTTAATATAACCCAAATGACCCCTTACTTCATTAGCCTGTGGGTAGTAAGAATACTCTATTAATATTAATATCCTAATTTGTGAGCTCATTAACCTCTACCTGTATAACAGTGAGACCTTGACCTCCACTTAGGAAGTCCCCAGGCAGTATCCAGCATATTTTCTGGAATCTGTAATCTACTCTTCATCTCTGCTGGCTGCTCTTTGAAGACAGGCTCTGGTACGCTGTCACCATTTCCTGTGGCTGCTTTTGTTTGTAACCACCTCCAGGCCACAGAGATACACAATCTTTATGGTGTTTAACAGTGAGACTGTCTTCTGTGAACTAGTTTTTGGAGGAGTCCTCCATGAGCTTACTTCACTGGGGACTCCATGAGACACTTTACGTAAGTTAACATTCAATCCTTTTTGTCCTCAAGATGTATATGTTGAGAGAAACTTGAGTAACAATTGCTCAACTCAGTACAAACATTCCGCTCTAAAATCTAATGCTGAATCTAATTCTGGATCCCCACACCGACAGCTGACTGTCCACAAATACTTCCACTTTCAATGACCCATACCTTTGAAATTTTGATTCTTTTGTAATATCTTCTTTTATATTTTGAAAAATAAGATTGCAGAATAAAGCTTTAATTTTTAGATTGCCCTGGAATCTGTAAGGCATGATATAAATGATCTAATGTAAATGTCACACTGACTCTATAAGTGTGGTCTTATTTTTCCTGTTCTAGAGATGGGAAAACAGGAGATAAGGTAAGCCTACTGGGCTAGCTACCAAACTTCCTAAGGAATAATTCTTTATTTGATTCATCTCACTGGTGGCTGAAATAAGTGATTAAATACAAAATACTTTAGTTCATTCACTTTCTGCATCTTTGGAGACATCTGCAATGCCTTCACTATGACTTTATACACTGAGAGCAATGCTTGGATTACAATTCTTTTCATGAATTGGAATATAGCATGATGTGTAATAATATTGCCTGTAGGAAGCTATCACTTATAGAAGTTCTGAATTACATAATGAAAAGGTCTCAAAGATTATTTCCTCAAAATGCCTTCAGATTTCCTTAAAATTCAGATTCCTAATAGGAATATGTATAATTCTGATGTAGATGGTTTATATACCACATCTTTAAAACATTGCTAT
Organism: Fukomys damarensis; assembly: GCF_012274545.1. NCBI lineage: Eukaryota > Metazoa > Chordata > Mammalia > Rodentia > Bathyergidae > Fukomys > Fukomys damarensis. Next base: position 50,841,871 of record NW_022900917.1, read on the forward strand.
GATGTTTAGCATTACTATTTGGCAATAAAAAACTTTGTGAGTCCCCACTCTTCTAATTACTAGTTTTGAAACAGTAAGCAAGTATGTTAACTGCTCTGTTTCAGCTTACTCATTTGTAGAATGTGACTAATGACAATGTCTATGCCTTATAGCTGCTTTGAGAATTAAATAAAATAATGCCTATAACTATATACCATAGTTCTGGAAACAAAATAAGTAACTGATAAATGTTTACTATTTTCTTAATAAATAGTGTTAGTAGTTTCCTTACCATTATTGAATTTGACATATTGCTAAAAAGTAATTGATATAGCTGCCATTTTTCCTTTAAATTTTCCTGACATTTTATGCTTTATAGTATTAGAAGTTAAAAGAAAAGACAGGATTAAAAAAAAAAATGGATGTGGAAATAAGGCTGTTGTGAATTTTGTATGACAAGAAAAGGAAAAGTATCTACAGGAAGTTTAGGCTTCATTAAGTTCTCTACATGAAAAAGAGAGACATAATCACAATAAAGGTCAGGGGCCAGTTGAAATAAAAGGTAGAAATAGCATGAGAATAATTAACAGAGAGAAATTTGAATGATATAAGAAACAGTATGGACAAACACAGATGGCAATATGTGTTTGTGAAGAGAGGGAGATTTCAGAGACTGAGAGGAAGGGAGAAGTACATGTTTGATGTTTACTGTGGTCTTTGGGGGAAATGCAGACACAAGTCGCCATGCTTCGTGATGTGCGAACTCTAGCATCCAAGTGCCACACTGGTCAGGAATATGCATCCCAAATAAAAAAAAAATAGTGTAACTATAACCTGTGCCTAGCATGAAATGCTTCCCAAGAATGATATCTTAGTTTGTTGGACTGTAGCTAACCTTTCTCCTTGTGAGACACATATGATGCAGTAGGAACTAATGTCACGCAGCCAGGCTTCGTGGTATACACTTGTAATCTCACCATTCTGGGAGGATGAGGCAAAAGGATCGCAAATTCAAGCCCAGCTTCGTCAATTTAATGACTTAACAAGAACTTGTCTCAAAATTTAAAGCAATTAAACATGCTGAGCACATAGCTCCATGCAAAATCCCTGGGTTCAGCCTCTGGTACCCAAAACAAAACGGGGTGGGGATTTAGGTCAGTGGCAATGCACCTGCCTCACATAACAAAACAAAACAAAATAAAACAAAGCAACAAATAAAAAGCCGTGCACTATAGAATATATCTATAACATGAATCTTGGAAAACAAAAGAAAACAAAACAGAGGAGGAATTTACTTTGTGGATATGAATTACAAAGAATATAAGAGAAAGAACAAAAGAATGAGTGAAATTTCAATAAAACTATTTGGACTAGCTAACTCCTAAGTTTAAAAAAAAAATGGCAACTCTTCGCTATTTCCAGTAGAAAACTAAACAGAGTTACAAGTTTGCATTTTTTTCACAGAAGTTTAAAAGACTTGAGAATAAGGGCTCTATAACCTTGTATATTATATGCATAAAACAGAGAAGTTTTGTATATAATAATTTCTTTATTAGTAAAAGTAAAGTATTACAAATATAGTGTTATTTCTTATATATTAGAGTTGAGTAATATTAAAGTTGTGAGCAAGAGATTCACTGAATTTCTAAAAAGAAAAAATATTTGGAAACATTTTACTTCTTTATATCTTGACATTACTTTTCAAGAACTGACACCAATGAGATAAGCTATTGTTTCAAACTTTTTATCAAAATTCATTTTCAAGCATTCCTTTGAGAAAACAAAAAATAACTAGTATGAATTATCTCTGAGATCTTAAATATCTTGCTGAATTGTGCTGGGCTTGAGGTTGGCACCTGATAAAACCAATTAATTCTCATTTCAAAATAATTGAAATATAATAGTAAAAATAAGTCAGCATTATGCTGACTATATTGTGTGTAAGGTGACTATAATGCTTCTTGCAATATAAGGTTATTGTAAATATCAGAGAATACATATACCTATATTAGTTTAGGAAATGGAAGCACAAAGATATGTATTCTCTGAGTTGTCACAGTTACCTGAGGGTTGTCCCATGGATGTGAAGAATAAAACCTCATGTTCTGTCCTCTCTTCTATATCAACTTTAGAGCAACTTTAGAGTAGCTAACAAAAGGGACAGTTTTCTGGAAATAGGGTGTGTACATTTTTTTTTTCCCAGTACCAGGGATTGAACTCAGGACCTTGCACTTGCGAGGTAGGAAAATGGTGCATACGTTCTTAAAAATGCTAATGTGATGTCTATTGTCCTTTTTTAGAGACACAGTAATAACTTTCTAGGAGAAAGCTTTTTAAAAAATTAGTATCATTTTCAAATTATTTATTCTATATATACTAACACTCTAAAGAAATTGACTTTCCTTTTAATATCTGAGAGTAATGTAATAATCTTTGTCTTTACAAGGTAAGTAATATGAGAGAGTGATTATCTTATGCACAAAACATAATTTAGTATGAAATTTTAAAAACTTTTATAAATTGATTTTCGGCAAATTATATTTATCATATTTTAGAGCAGCCTGGAAGTTTGAAATGTGTGTCTATTTGCATGCAAGACTAAATGTCAGATTACAACACCATTTCATTTGTTGATATTGCTAACGTATACTATATAGTTTGTAAAAATCAATTTAATTATATGCTGAACATCATGAGAAAATTATATTTTGCAAAAACACTTTAAGAAAATTACAGCTCAATTTTGCTTCTCTAGAATGACAAATAGCAGAACTGCCCCATTCTCTTCTTGCCAATAATACCCGAAAGTCAGGAAGGGCCAGGAGATTAGATTATAAATTCTAATATTTCTTGCTGCAGTGAAATTTTAGTGTCATTACCAAAGAATAACATTCAGCCTTCTGGTAATTACTAAATTAGGTCCTAAATGTTTTATGGGATGTGTGAATTTAGAATAGCATCTGCTAGCATCTGTGGTATGAGAAGATCCTGGAAGGGTGTCTTTTGTCACACTCCTCTCACCGTTACCTTATGAAGGGACTGAGCAACCTTCACCTGAATACAAGCAGGGTGATAGAACTCATGGTCTAGTGTGAGGTCCCATCCTGAGGGTGTTTAGTTTTAATTCCTAGAAAGTACTCCTGTGAACTAAATTCTCAAAAAGTTGTATTCTCTTCTCCTAGTTCTACCCTCTGTGGTGACTCTGATAAGCTAAAATCATTTTTCTAAATGGAAGTGCTTTTATTATTTGAGAGTTTTAAAATTTTCTTTGGGTCTTTTTGTTTCTATTGTTTAACTACTTCCCTTGGCCCTGACACCCTCATCATCCTGATCATTCTCTGCTGGAACAGCTTTGCTTTCTACAGCTCTCTGATTGATGGGCTCTGTTAGTGCTCACTATTCTATATTTTTAGGCAGGAGATCTTTAGGGTGAATAGATTTAACATCTATGGTTTTAACTGTTTTAGAGAAAATTCAAGAACCCATGATGTGAAATACTGGGTAATTTTGCCAATTGAAAATTTAATTTTTTTATATCCTCTTCGATTTCTTTTTTCAGAGTGCTGTAGTTTTCAGTGTAGAGATCTTTTGTTTCTTTTGTTAGATTGATTCCTAGATACTTCATTTTTTTGGATGCTATTGTAAAAGGATTTTTTTTCCCTTATTTCTCTTTCTGTCTGTCTGTTATTTGTGTATAGAAAGGCTATTGATTTTTGGGTATTCACCTTGTATCCAGATACTTTACTGAATCTGTCAATCAAGTCTAGAAGTTTTTTGGTGGAGTTTTTTGGATCTTCAATGTAGAGTATATCCCCTGCTCCTGGGTAGGAAGAATCAACATAGTGAAAATGGCCATACTACCGAAACTGCTATATACATTCAATGCAATGCCAATTGAAATTCCAACACTATATTTCACAGAACTAGAAAAAAGAATCCAAAAATTCATTTGGAACCACAAGAGACCTAGAATAGCAAAAGCCATTATAGGCAACAGTCACATGGCACCAGGTGTAACAATTCCCAATTTGAAACTATACTACAAAGCCACTGTGATAAAATCAGCATGGTACTGGCAAAGAAATAGGCCTGAGGATCAATGGAACAGACTGGAAGACACAAAAACAAATGCAGATGTACTCAGCTACCTCATCTTCGACAAAGGAGCTCACCATCCTCAGTGGAGGAAAGATAGCCTCTTTAATAAATGGTGTTGGAAAAACTGGATATCAACCTGTCACAGATTAAAATTAGACCCTTATCTTTCGCCATGCACTAAATTAAAATCCAAATGGATTAAAGATCTAAATATTAAAACAGAAACATTAAACTTGCTGGAAAGTAAGTTAGGCAGAACTCTGGAAGACATTGGTATAGGAAAAGACTTTATGAACAAATCCTCAGTAGCACGGGAACTAGCAGAAAGAATCAACAACTGGGATCTCATCTTACTAAAAAGCTTCTGTACTTCAAAAGAAACCATTAGCAGAACTAAGAGACAATCTACAATGTGGGAAAAAATTTTTACCAGCTGTACCTCAGACAAAGGACTATTATCAAGGATATATAAAGAACTCAAAACAATCAGTCCCCCCAAATATAAAGACCCGATCCAAAAATGGGCATCCGAAATGAACAGACATTTCTCATACAAAGAAGTGAAAGCAGCAAGAAAATATATGAAAAAATGTTCCACATCACTGGTCATTCGAGAGATGCAGATGAAAACAACACTGAGATTCCACCTCACCCCACAAAGAATGGCTGCTATCAAGAAATCACACAATAACAAATGTTGGCGGGGTTGTGGGGAGAAAGGAACCCTCCTCCATTGTTGGTGGGAGTGCAGACTAGTGCAACCACTATGGAAATCAATATGGAGATACCTCAAAGAGCTTGGACTGGAGGTTCCATTTGACCCAGCCATCCCTCTGTTGGGTATCTTTCCAAGAGAACTAAAAGAATCATATCACAGAGAAGTATGTGCACCCATGTTTATAGCGGCACAGTTTGTAATAGCTAAATCTTGGAAACAACCTATTTGCCCATCCGTTGGAAACTGGATAAAGAAGTTGTGGTTTTTCTATAAAATGGAATATTACTCAGCCATAAAGAGCGAGAGAATAGATTCATTCATAGGAAAATGGATACATATTGAAGATATACTCCTAAGTGAAATAAATAAGTCCCACATGTGTAAATACCAAATAGTTTCCCTGGTGTGAATATTCTGCAACAATGCATAAGATTCTAATAAGATTACTGACATTTAGAAATGGGAGGAAAGGAGCTAAAGGTGTAGGGAAGGTGTGATACGTAGGGGAAGAACAAAAAGGGAAAAGAAAAAAATGTGAGAGAATGAAAAGATGAAAATAAAGTGTTTGTAGATGGGGAGGGGAGGAGGGGGTGAAGGGAGGGCAGAGGTAGGGGAAAAAAATGAGAATCAAGACTTGCCATGTAAAGGTACATGATCCCAACAATGAATGTAACTGTACTGTATCCCTAAATGTACCAATAAACTCAATAAAAAAAAAAAAGAAAATTTAAAATTGCATGCTTTATAAGACTGTTGAGCAGGTGCACACTACCTGAGGGGCAAGAGGGATTGCCTGAGGAGACTGAAAGAGTCAGGATCCACACCTCTGAGTATCTTCTTGATTCTATAATCCTCAACATGCATATATAAAGGAATAATGTTAGTGTATATGTGTGTCATAAAAATAATCACAAAAATAAATATCAGCCAGTCCTATGGTAGGAATTATACTAAAATGTCTAAGACCCCTGTGACAATATCCACAAGAAAAGATTTTGATAATTCATTCGTTAACCTAATACACTGCAAGCATGTCATATGCTGTGCATACATTTTAAAAATGGAAACAAAGTCTATGTAAATAGGGGAGTGTGGAGAGGTGAAGAGAGGGCAGGGGTATGGGGAAAAAAATGAAAACCAAGATCTGTCATGTAAAGGCACAAGATCCAATGATGAATGTAACTGTACTGTGTACCTAAAAGTACCAATAAACTCAAATAAAAAATGTCACTGATCAACCAGTGTAAATTTTCTAGTCTAATAATGAATAACAATTCACTGACAAGTGATTAACTTCTGTGTTGCTGTGTTCCACAAATGTAGCAGCCCATGTTGAAATGTAATTTTTAAAGGGGCCAAGAGAATTAAATAGTTCTGCATACAGGGACTTGGGAATTCAAGATAGTCACAAAATATTGCCTTCATGAATATCAAAGTTTTACAGAATTTTTTATAAAATGAACTGAGAGAATATTATTCTCCAAGGAAGTTAATGTATGTTAGTTAGAATACTAAAATAGTTAGTTAGAATATTACTAACTCCAAGCAAGTTAACATACAATTAACTAAAAGTTAAAGATGTGGAAGAGGAACATTGCAAAAGAAAAATCCCCTCAATATTAGATCCTTTTGTAGATAGGATAGTGACCATCCAATTATATCAGGTCTGAATATATAAGTTCTCACAACTCCATAATAAAGAGATAGATAACCCAATTAGAATTGCCCAATGTTAATATAAACTAGTTCAACTCAGTAAGAAACAAAATAAAACTGGTCGAGATTAAAATAGTCATTTCTCCAAAGATGTACACATGACCGATAAACACATAAAAAAGATATTTAATGTCATTTATCCTGGAAATACAAATCAAACTCACAGTGAGATAGTGCTTTACATCCACTACAATGGCTAGAATCAAAAAGGCAAATAATAAACTACATTGAGGATGTGGAGAAATAGGAACACCTATATTAACTCTGTTGCTGGAGATGTAATATAGTGCCTGCTTTGAAATGAAGTCTAGCAGTTCCTCAAATGATTACCATGTGACCTAGACATTCTGCTGCTGGGCATATACTCCCCAAAATAAAAACGTTTCCACATCTGACCTTGTACATGAATGTTTATAGTAGCGTTATTCATATTAGCTGGGCCCAAGTTCAATCCTCGGTACCAAAAGAAATCAAATACTCATTATTTGTATTAGACAAAAGACAGATACATTTTACAGATTTACCTGATGGATAGGAAAAAAAAATCATGCATACAGTGGACTATTATGTGGCCATACAAAGGAATATAGTAATACTATATTCTGTCACATGGATAAACCCTGTAAACATTATGCTAAATATAATAAATTAATAACAAAAGTTCACATAGTCTATGATCGCATTCATATGGAAACCTAAAATAGGAAAATCTATGAGACAGAAAGTAGGTAAGTGTTGCTTAGGTGCAGTAATGGTGATCCTTTTAGAGCTTTCAGTGATGAAAACAGTACACTGGGGCACCTGTGCCAAAAGTTCACCACCACTGGCTTAGGAGGTAGGGATGTTAGCTCAATTACATGATCATTTTGAGGATATGAAAATGTTCTAAAATTGACTGTGGCAATGATTATATCTTTATGGGAAATGTGTTAATATATGGTTGATAAAAGGGCTAGTATATGAGTTAATATTGGCATTATAGCATAAAATGCTGTAGAAAAAAGAAAAGGATTTTCATTGATCTCTATGTGGTCAATGGGAAAATCTTTGAGGTAGGTGGCGTGCTGCTGAGCTTTTTTTTATTCAGTAATTTTATTGGCACACTTTAGGTATACAATATGATGATATTCATCATTGAGAATTTGTACATTTACGTAATTCATCTTGGTTCTCATTTTCCCCCATTCCCCTGCCCTTCATTCAACCCTTCCACCTGTTTCTATTTATGAATATTTTGCTTCTATTTTTTTTTCTTTTATGGTATTTATCCCTTTACCTTCTTTCCTTTCCCTTGCCCCTCCTACTTCCCCTTTCTCTTTGGACCTTTTCTTGTTATGAGTATGAAAGACATCAGTTATGTAGAATGAAGGACCATTTGAAATTTTAGCAAATACAAGTCTATAAACATAGAGTAGAGAAAGGGTTACATCTAATTGAAGGAATTTCTCATTGATCTTCATAGCCTTTGGTGCATTTAACAAATATCAGCCTCAGATTAAGTCTTATATATTACACAACCGACTCAGACTGGGAGTTCAGGTGAGGGCCACACACAGCAGAGTCCGCTTGCTCCATGGAAGCATCTGTTACCTTCCTGTACCTAGTGTGGCTGATGAGATGCTTGTTGCTCTTTACAGAATCCTTACATATGAAACGTTTGTTCTATTATTTTCCTTATAAGAAGCTTTTGGAATCTTCTTTTTATCCTTGGAAATCTGAAATTTCTTAAAAAATACTTCTAAGAATAGATTTTTTAAAAATGCTCTATTTTACCTGATTTCATTTAAAGGCTTTTTAATCTCATTTCTTTTATACCTTTCTCATTTCCATTTTTATTCTACTTTTGCATCACAGCACTCGGTTTTGTGCTTAAATTTAGGAGATAGCTTCACTGACATCTCTGATCGCTTCCAAAATGGCATTTTTAATTCCTAGTAGCACCAGTTTTTATTTCTAAGAACATTTTTCATTCTGATTTTTTTTTCTTTGCTAGTAAAAGTCTATTAAATATTTATGGCTTACAAAATCTTTGACTTTTTGGTGTGTGGGTAATTACATATCAATTGGAAGACTGCAAGATATTCAGCAAGCTGAGACGTGTCAAATAAGAATGGAAGGCCTTTACTCAGGCAGAGTAGAGAAACTAGAATCCAAGCTACTTCAGGGCGTATTAGCTCACATATCCTAAGAGGACTGTCCTGTCATTTGTTTTCTTCTCACAGAAAATCACAAGCTTGTAGCCATGCTCTATCCATGGTCCTCCAGTGTGGCTGACACATCAGGGATGTTGCCAAAACGTTGCACCATTGTCTCCCTTTGATGGGTAGTATGTACCCCTTTTGAAGTGCTGCTGACTGTATAGATGCTCCTGCTCGATCCCCCCAGGAATATTGCCCCAGATAGGATATATCTTTTAAAACAAATTCTCAGTTTATTTTGGCTTGTGACTATTTCTGTCTTGTTTCATGGGTCACCATGTGTTCTGCTTTTTGTTTTTCAAAATAATATTAATAACTCCACTGTTGTCTACTCTTGGCCTTCAGTCCTATTGTCGGCTTATTGTGGAGTTACTAACTTTTGCACGCCTTTCGTTTCTTTTCAGTGATATTTTTTTAAAAGCCAGGAGAATGTTCTCAGGTCACCACCTTGAACCAAGAAGCAAGAAAGAGAAATTAAGTGGTATTTTCATTTATTAACTATTCAGAATATAACCAGAAGAGAAGCAATGTGGGGAAGTAGACATTCCCTCTTGGAAAAGTCATATTCGTAATAAAGTGGGCAATAAAGTAAATAGCAATAAATAGTAAATGGTCAAAACTATAACCACTATCACAAAACCAAATGGAGCCGTGGGAGCTGTAAGGTGTAAGGGGACACTGGAACATATGGGAGGAAGGGTTTTCTTATAGACTATAGGATATGGGCTTTTGCATGCTAAGTGTTTGATAACATAGATAATATGGCTCTGCATAATACTGAAAAGGAGGCTGACAGGAGGAATGCAATGTTTGGAGAATATTATCATCCTAGTTGTATAAGCAATAGACTTGATCAAAGGCAGACTGGAGCCAGGAAGATTGTGTGTGAGTCTGTTGATATAGTCCAGGAATAAGAGTCTAAGAACATAGCAGAGAATTGTAGCTGCAAGGAAAGAAATCCAAGGGATGAGCAGCTTCACACTGTGTAATCTTGTTGCTGCTTGACTTAACTCTATTTACTATATTCTGTTCCCAAAAGGGAAACAACAAAAATACAATCTGCATCCACATGTTTTTTGTGTGTGTGTTTGTGTGTGTGTATGTGTGTGTGTGTGAAATCAGAGTAAATGATAAAGTTTGGTGGCTGTTATATTATTTTTGTATTATTATATATTTTTAAATATATAACAAAATCAAGCGAAATAAGTAAATAAGAGAAGACATAAGAATTTTAAGTGGTAGATCTTAGACCTAAAATGGCAGTGTGATTTAAATCCCAGCTCTAAAATTTGTTGATAACGCTAACAATTGACTTGTTCTATTTGAATCAAGGTAGTTCATCTCTAAAATAACATTAGTAACAATGATGCAAACTTCATTTAATTGTTGCAAAAATAAAGCTGATGCATTTAAATTTTAAGTTACCTATACCAGCCTTTGAAATTTCTTTTTAAGGCTATGGAACCTTACAGTTAAGTGAGGCATATCTCAATCTGTGTAATTATTACTTAAAAATCAATGGTGTTTTGTCATGATAATTTGTATTGATAAAAAATAGAAACACAGAAAACTGCATTAGTAAAACCATCCTAATTATAAAAATTACTCACTGAATCTTCATTCTTATGCCAATTAAATGAAAACACAGTCATTTGACCATGACTAAATCCCATTATTTCAACAAATACAATTTAATTATAGAATGCATTGCAGTTTTGCATTTTATATAATTTCAAGTGATCTAAAATTATTTCTAAATTTTCATATGTATATATATATAT
>NW_022900917.1:50852794-50941696 GCF_012274545.1 Fukomys damarensis
TATATAGCCAAACATATGTTGTCAACATGTATAATTCTGCATTATACCATATTGCTAAAAGACTTTCTCATACATCAGTTTTGAGAACAAAAAACTTCCTTCTGGAGTTGAAAAACTCTGAAGCAAAACGAAGTATACCAAAGTTATTTAGATATTGAAGGTAACTATGTAGCAAAAAATTATAGTGCCATTTATTGTCGTTAGTTTTTACAGTATAATTTTATATCTAAAAAATGCAATATCGCCAGAATAAAACATCACACTGCTGCTCATACTTTACTTCTTGAGTGACTACTTAGAATAATTAACAAATGAGACCTGATTCTCATGCCCTTTTATTGTGACTAAGAAAAGCTTTTTGGCAGTGATTCTATAGCAATTTTGAAAGAAGAAATGAATTAGGAAATTACGGCACATTTTCTGTCACTTTCTACTGTTTGACAGTGTAGTACTCCCTTGTAGTGTTAGTTAACCAAGACTGCCTATGGTATATCTAATAAATGTAATCAATAAAATCAAGCATGCCTTTCAGTTGATTAAAATGTAAAGAATTTTCATACAGTGGTAGTCATTAAGCATAATAGTATAATTTACTGGGAAAGGAAAGCTCTGAGTTTTTAAATTGTTATATAATTTTTTCAATTACAGATAGACTTGGCCCCCATTGATGTGTTTCATTTTTTAATACGTTTTAATAGAAAACTTTGGCAAATGAAATACAGTCAATTAAATGCCATAACGGAGAAAGAACTTTTACAAGGCAATTATAAGAAAAGGTTCTAAGATATCTCGATATCATTTTCTTTGTTCTGACCAATCATACACATAAATATTTTCTGACAAATGTCAATGCACTCATTTCTACTGAAAAACAAGTTTTTAAAGTGTGGCTAGGGTAGGTGTGCATAACTGTGAATTGAACTTATGTTAGTGTAACCAGTTTGAAAGTTATAGGCAGCTTTGGAGCTGGTGTAAACTTAATGGCTGACTGAGGCCACCTCATTGCTCCTCTGTAACTGTGGAGCAGAAATGCAAACTACTTCCTCAGAAGCACTAGACCCAGGCTGGTGTTGCTCTCTTTTTTTATCAGACTGCTATTGAACTGTTTTTATTTTAAGCTTTTAAAATTAATTTTACTGATACATTTAATGTTTACAATATAATTACATTCATTGTTGGACACATAATCAATCTTGGTTCTTAATTTTTCCCCATTCCCTTGCCCTCCCTTTAATCCCTCCCTCCTTCCCTATCTACAAAGACTTTGTTTCCATAACTGTTTTGATTTTGTTTCTTTTTGTTATTTTCAATTGTATGCTCCATCATGGAAATAACTGAATGAATTTGTATAAGAACCCCTGGGCTCAAGTACTCTGATGTTGGCTTACAATTAAGCAAATACTGGATTTGCTAATTAAATGGTGGATAATCTCAATGTTTATTTACATATAACTATACACTTACAACTTTTTAGAAACCATTATTGTTAAATATTCCTGGAAGAAAAATCTTTGTTATTGTAGGTCTGCTACATCTAATCCAAACTCTATTTATGTTTTATTGGAATTGCTTTTGTGGTTCAAATATTTAATAAGTTAAGATTTCTCAGCTATGACTCAATTATATGAAAATAAATTCTCTCTAGCAGTCACAGGCAGCTTGTGAATGAATTCTATCAACTATATCTTCCCCATACCACAGTTTTACACAAACACCATACTTCAACACTAATACCTGTGTGCTCCTACAAGTCTTTATTTTTCTCTCTCATTGAGTTTATTGATACATTTGAGGTATACAGTACAGTTACATTCATCATTTGAATCTTGTACCTTTACATGACAGGTGAGTCTCATTTTTCACCTTACTCCTCCCTTCACCCCCTCCTACCCTTCCCATTTACAAATACTTTATTTCCATTTTTTTCATTTCTCATATTTTTTCTTTTCCCTTATTACCTTTTCCCTACCCTTTCCACTTCCCCTATACCTTTATCCCTTTTCTTCCTATTTCACATTGTCTATTGTATCATTAGGATCTTATGCACTATTATAGTTTATTTACACCAGAGAAACTATTTGGTATTTACACATATGTGACATTTATTTCAATTAGGAGTATATCCTCAATATGTATCCATTTTACTATGAATGAATCTATTTTATCATTCTTTATGGCTGAATAGTATTCCATTTTATAGAAAAACCACATTTTTATCCAGTTTCCAACTGATGGGCAAATGGACTGTTTCCAAGTTTTAGCTATTACAAACTGTGCCGCTATAAATATAGGTGTGCATATATCACTGTGATATGCTTCTTTTAATTCTTTTGGAAAGATACCCAGCAGATGAATGGCTGGGTAAAATGGAACATCTTTGAGGTATCTCCATATTGATTTCCATAGTGGTTGCACCAGTCTGCATTCCTACCAACAATGGAGAAGGGTTCCTTTCTCCCCACAAACCCAGCAAGATATGTTATTGGTTGATTTCTTGACAGTAGCCATTCTTTGTGGGGTGAGGTGTAATCTCAGTGTTGTTGTCATCTGCATCTCTTGAAGGGCCAGCGATGTGGAACATTTTTTCATATATTTACTTGCTGCTTTTATGTTTGTCTGAGAAATGTCTGTTCATTTCAGATGCCCATTTTTGAATCAGGTCTTTATATTTGGGTGGGAGGGCTGGTTGTTTTGAGTTTTTTATATATTCTAGATAGTAGTCCTTTCTCTGAGGAGCAGCTGGGAAATTTTTTTTCCCACATTGTAGGTTGTCCTTTAGTTTTGTTGATGGTTTCTTTTGCAGTGCAGAAGATTTTTAATAGAATGAGATCCCAGTTGTTGATTCTTTCTGCTAGTTCCCGTGCTACTGAGAATTTGTTTTTAAAATCTTTTCCTATGCCAGTGTCTTCAAGAGTTCTGCCTAACTTATCTTCCAGCAAATTTAGTGTTTCATTTTTAATATTTAAATCTTTAATCCACTTGGATTTTACTTTAGTGCATGGTGAAAGATAGGCATCTAGTTTTAATCTTTGGCAGGTTGAAATCCAGTTTTACTGACACCATTTATTGAAGAGGCTATCTTGCCTCCAGTGGGGATGGTCAGCTCCTTTGAAAAAGATGAGGTAGCTGAGTACATCTGGAGTTTTTTGGTAACTTCCAGTCTGTTCCACTAATCCTCAGGTCTGTTTCTTTGACAGTACCATGCCGTTTTTATAACAGTGGCTTTGTAATATAGTTTGAAATAGGGAAGTGTTATACCTGCTGCCATGTGTCTGTTGCCTAGGATGGCTTTTGCTATTTTAGGTCTCTTTTGGTTCCAAATGAATTTTTGAAATCTTTTTTCTAGTTCTGTGAAATATAGCATTGGAATTTCCACTGGCATTGCATTGAATCTGTATAGCATTTTGGGTAGTATGGCCATTTTCACTATGTTGGTTCTTTCTACACAGGAACAGGGACTATCTTACCATTTTCTTATATCCTCTCCAATCTCTTTTTTCAGGTTGCTGAAGTTTTCAGTGTAGAGGTCTTCTGCTTCTTTTGTTAGATTGATTCCTAGATAGTTTTTTTTTTTTGGATGCTATTGTGAAAGGAATTATTTCCCTAATTTCTCTCTCAGTGAGTCTGCTATTTGTGTACAAGAAGGCTATTGATTTTGTGTGTTGACCTTGTATCCAGCTACTCTGCTAAAGTGTCAATTAAGTCTAGAAGTCTTTTGGTAGAGTTTTTGGGGTCTTCAATGAGAGTATCATATCATTAGCAAAGAATGACAGCTTAACTTCTTCCTTTCCTATCTTTATTGCTTTCATTTCTTTCTCTTGTCTAATTGCCATGGCTAATGCTTACAGAACTATATCAAAGAAGAGTGGTGATAGTGGGCATACTTGTTTTGTTCCTGATTTTAATGTGAAGGTTTTCATTTTTTTGCCATTTAATATGATGTTGTTGTTGGTTTTTCATAGATAGCCTTTATTAAATTGAGATATAGACCATCTATTCCAATTTTTTGCAGGTCTTTTATCATGAATTGGTGTTGAATTTTATCAAATGCTTTTGCTGCACCTATTGAGAGGATCATATGGTTTTTTTGTCCTTGACTTTGTTAATATAATATATTACATTTATTGACTTACGCATGTTGAACCACCCTTGCATCCATGGAATGAATCCGACTTGGTCAGGATGTATGATCTTCTTGATGATCCTCTGTATTCTGTTTGCTAGTATCTTATTAAGGATTTTTGCATCTATATTCATTAAGAAGATTGGCCTGTAGTTCTCTTTTTTAGTTGCATCTTTCACTGGTTTGGGAATCAAACTGATACTTGCTTCCAGGAATGTGTTTGGAAGTATTGCTTCCCTTTCAATTTCTTTGAAAAGTTTGAAGAGTAATGGCAGTAGTGCTTCTCTAAATGTCTTGTAAAGTTCATCTGTGAATCCATCAGGACCAGGGTTTTTCTTTATTGGTAAATTTTTTATTACATTTTCAATTTCATTGATTGTAATTGGGGTGTTTAAAATGTTTTTATCTTTTTTTGTTCAACTTTGGTAATTCATAAGCATCTAAAAATCTGTCTGTTTCTTCTGTGTTTTCCATTTTATTAGATACAAGTTCTGAAAGTGGGAATTGATTATCCTCTGGATTTCTGTTGGATCTGTTGTGACTTCACGTTTTTCATTTCTAATTGCACAGATCTGAGCCTTTTCTTTCCTTTTTTTTTTTTTGATAAGGTTGGGTAAGGGTTTATCAATTTTATTTATTCTTTCAAAATACCAACTCTTTGAATCATTTATTTTTTGTATTGTTTTTAGTTTCCACTGCATTGATTCCTGCTGTTATCTTTACAATTTCCTCTCTTGTTCGAGTTTTGGGTTGTTCTTGCTCTTGTTTTTCTAGGTGTCTACGATTCATCATTAGGTCATTTATTTGAGCTTTCTCTGTTTTCCTAGTGTGGGCATTCAGTGCTATGAATTTTCCACATAGAACTATACATTACTGTATGTTGTAATGGCATTTTCATTTATTTGTAAAAGCTCTCTGATTTCTTCTTTAATTTCTGTGATCCATTGATTGTTTAGGAAAGCGTTGTTCAATTTCCATGTGTTTGTGAAGTTCCTATGGTTTTTTGTGCTATTGATGTCCAGCTTGATTGAACTATAATCGGATAATATACAGGAAATAGCTTTAATTCTTTTGCATTTATTCAAACCTGTTCTGTGAGCTAGTATGTGATCTATCTTGGAG
This sequence comes from Fukomys damarensis, assembly GCF_012274545.1. NCBI lineage: Eukaryota > Metazoa > Chordata > Mammalia > Rodentia > Bathyergidae > Fukomys > Fukomys damarensis. Next base: position 50,858,040 of record NW_022900917.1, read on the forward strand.
AATGACCCATGTGCAACCAAAAAGAATGTATATTTTGATTTTGTGGGGTGTAACACTCTATAGATGTCTATTAAGTCCATGTTTTCAAAAGCTTGGTTCAGTTCTACTATTTCATTGTTGATTTTTTGCCTAGATGATCTGTCTATTTGTGATTGTGGGGTATTTAGATCCCCCACTACAATTGTATTGGTGCTTATTTGGTTTTTTCATGTTTCTTAATATTTCTTTTATATAGTTGGGGGCTTTATATTTGGTGCATATATGTTTATGATAGTTTCCTCTTCCTCCTGAATTGTTCCCTTTACACAGATGTAGTGGGCTTCTTTGTCTCTCTTAATCAGTTTTGGTTTGAAATTTACTTTGTCTGTGAATAAGATTGCTACCCCTGCTTTTTTCTGGGCTCCTGTTGCATTGATAATCCTTTCACTTTCAGTCTATGGGCTTCTTTTTGCACTAGATGTCTTTCTTGTATGCAACATATTGTTGGATTTTGCTTCTTAATCCATTCTGCCAGTCTGTTTCTCTTGATTGGTGAGTTGAGACCATTGACATTGGTGGTTATAATTGATATATACTGACTTATTATTGTCATGTTATTATCCTTTTGTTGACTCCTTGCTTTTTGGCCTGCTCCTTTTAGTTTCTTGCCATGCCTATTTGATTTGCTCTGTTGGGCCTCATGGTGTTGTTACCTTCATTATCTTTTTCTATGATATTGTTTAGAATTCCCTGTAGTGCTGGTTGTGTATTCATGTAATTTCTCAGGTGTTGTTTGTCATGGAAGTATCTTATTTCCCCATCCATTTTGAAAGAGAATTTTGCAGGATACATCAATCTAGGTTGCAGGCTGTTTTCTTTTAGGTCTTGAAATACCTCAATCCAGGCTCTCCTTAACCTAAGGGTTTGTTTTGAAAAGTCTGCTGTGATTCTGATGCTCTTTCCTTTTTATGTGATTTGTTTCTTTTCTCTTACTGCTTGTAGCATTTTGTTCTTTTGTTGGGTTTCTGGGATCTTGATTATTATATTTCTAGGTGTATTTTTTTATTGCGGCTAATTGGGGTCCTATATGCCTCAGTTATCTGAATGTCAATTTCTTTCCCTCTGTTTGGGATGTTTTCTGTCATTATTTCTGTTAACAGCTGTTTTAATTCATTTGTATTTTCTTCTGCTACTTCATTGATTCCTATCAGTCTTATTTTATTCTTCTTTGCATCATCTGGGAGTTGTTGAATTGATTTCTCATGATCCCCTACCGTTTTTAAAAGACCTCTCTTTTCATGGTCACTGACTGCAATCTTATCTTCTATATCTGAGATTCTATCTTCACATTGTTTTATTCTGTTTTGTACACTTTCAAAGGAGAGTTTAATCTCCTGGATATCTGTTTGAATCTGTTTTATGTATTCCATTTCTTTCCTATGTTGGGCATTTATTGTTTCCATCTCTTTCTTATGCTGGGCCTTCATGGCTTCTATCACGGTCCTGAGCTCATCTATTTTTGTTGTTGTTGTTGTTGTTGGTTTCTGTTCTAGAGTCTTGAATCATGATTTTTAGTTTGCTCACCATCTCTATGGTTATCTGGGAAATTATTTCTGCTTTGAATTTTTCTAGGGTCTGATTGATCTTTTTTGTTACTTCCTGTGCTTTGAGTTTAGGGTGTCCTGGTGGTTCACTATCAGCCTTTCATCCTTATTTGTCCTACTTTTTGCCATTGGTGAACTGGAAGTCTGTCTTTGTGTCTTGCTTAAGTGTTTTCTCCTTTTTATTTTTGTAGCTGGGCTGTCCTTGGTTTAATCTCTGGCTTATCACCTAAATCTTCCTGATATAGTTGTGCCCTAGCTTCTGGGTCTCTAATGACCCATAAACATTCTCATTTTCATAACATGAGAGAAAACAGCTCATCAAATCAATCACAATCCTTTATCCCTACTGATACAATCAGCAACACAATATGATCAAGCACAACTTGGAAACTGACCACCTGTGGTAGTTACTAGTCTATCACCCTTAAACCATTTGAATTAAATTGAAATCAAAAGCAGTCCAAAACATGTCTGCAGTGAACAAACTTCAATATAGTATATTTACCATTAGGATGGGGGCTCATGTAGAGCTATGATGAAAGACCCCTGATCTCAGCTAGCTGATGGCAGAACACCATGATGCAGACTGACCTCGGGCTGCAAGGCCCATATTGAGTTCCCTGACCTCCTGGTGAATGGTTGAACTGCACACAGTTCTGCTACAGGTTTCCCACACCCTTTCTTTAAAGATGTTCAAAGTTGGGAACTTAGAAAAAAATACCCTTTATGACCACCTCTGCCTCTGCCTCTGCAGAATGGGTCCAAAGACTGGCACAATCAGGCAGTCAGAGAGTGCAGTGGGGGGGGGAATTCCTCCCTGGCGCTGGAGCAATGGTGGCATACAGGCAGGGGAGCATGGGGCTAGTGGGTCCAAAGACTGGCACAATCAGGCAGTCAGAGAGTGCAGTGGGGGGGGGGAATTCCTCCCTGGCGCTGGAGCAATGGTGGCATACAGGCAGGGGAGCATGGGGCTACTAGACTATTACTTTAAATGGAAGGAGCAATTCATCTTTCCTGCTGAAATATTGAGACATTTCTACCTATAATATCTTTCTGCTCATTTTTTGATCATGTAATTCTTTCACCAGTAAGTAAATATGACTTCACACAAACTGTTATTTTATCACATGTTTCTTTGATTCAAACTGTGGAAAGTAAGTATGATTGTCCCTATTTTCATATTAAAAATGTCATACTTTGCAATGAAGCCAAATGGCTTCAAAAGAAAGAATGCTGTCAGGTGAAAATTTCTTTTAATTGTTCTTCTATGTCTTAGTGATTTGAGGGACTTAGTTGTACATGCTGAAATTATTTTCAGTAGAAATTATAAATGTCCACTATCATATCAACCTTTTGATTACTTCCAACAAATATGACAGCGAATCTTCAAAGTATGATGAGCCCCTCTGATGGTTTTAGAGCCACATAAGCACAGTGATGCAGCCTTGGTTGTTTACTATCCTTTCCCCTTTGTGGCTTTCTTTCCAGTTCAAACAAGGACCTCCATGTATCCCTCAATATCTGGATCCATGAAGCAAATAAATTTTAATCATTGGGTTTTAGTGGCAAAGGAAATAGACATTGCAGTGTTTGATATATTTTCAAGTGTCCTCAAAAAATTACATAATGTTTAAAAAGACCTACCTTCTCATTTATATAAAATTACTTACAATACTTTCATCTGTTACTATTTGTTAAAAATAAGAAGCTCCCACACACCATGTGAAAAAGCAATATGAATATGTTAAATCCCTTAGTTTAGCTTTGGATATATGCTCATAATTAATTTTCTAATTTTTTTGATCACTAAATCATATGAAACAAAATGGAAGATAAATTAAGTCATGGTAGATATAAATCAGACTCTATGTTACTTAAATCCGACTATTTTGCTTAAACCTTAAATACGTCCTTTGTGAATAATGTTAATATCCTCATTTTTGTAGATAAAATACATTGAGATTAGGTTGGCTAAGTTACTGGCCTACATTTTCAAGGTGCTAAAGTATGACTTTGAATAGAACTGTGTTCAAAGCTTGTGCTTTTCTGCACTGTAACAATATGGCTGGTATTTTCTTTCTTCCAATTACACTGGCTTTGAAGATAACTCTTCTTTTGAATATAATTAATTACTTTCAATAACTAGTAACATTAGGAAGGAGCCCTATGATTTTTTGAGAAAATTTAAACTAATAATTCCAGAGTTGATGTCTGTCAAATAACTAAAGTTTTTTCACTTAACATTAAATTCATTAATAACAATACCACAAAATTACTTCTGCCTAAAATCTCATAAAAGAGGGACTAATCAAAGCAAACACACTTAACAGCTAATGATGATTTTAATTTAGCTGTAAATGCCTTGAAGGCTAGTAATTAGAGAGCAGTTATATGCTTTTTGTTTGTCAAAATAAATTGTTGCTGCATGTTTTGCCACAATTTTCTCTATTTAATTTTGCTAAAATACTATTCCCTGTGTAAAATAATGAAATAGATAACTTAAATAACCATATTACAACCAATTTATGTAAAATAAATAATGTCTCATGAAGATGTTTTAAACAGTGAAACTGGTCAGAAATGTGCTATAAAACAACAACAAAAAGAGCTAAGAAAATAAATTCTTCATATCACTTGATTGCCTGTTTCTACTCACTTTAGATTTAATGATGGGTTATTTGTTTAACCATATTGCTATGAATCATATATATCTTGCGAGTGTTATGGTTCTAAACAATAGAGGTTAGCTTAAAATTGCATATTTTCTCTCAACAGAAATGATCATCAGTATTTTCTCTTCACTGTTTATCTCTCTAGCTCCAAAATTGCAAAACTAAATTAGAAATCAATGACATCAAGTTATCTCTTCATATTTGTTCATGACTACTCTATCAATTTCTACAGAAGGCTTATGGGCAGGGAATTTGTCCTCTGGATATAAAACACCAAATAGTGCCAACAGCCATCTGGAAACACAAAAGTAATTTTCAAGTGAGTGACCCTCAAAAGAGCGAGTGGAAGGTGGTAAAATTTAGAACTTCAGAATAGTTTGAAAATTAAGTTCATCCTGAAGCATTGGTAGCTGAAAGAGGAAAGGGATAAATTTGTCCATTTAACTTTAGTAACTGCTAGTTCTTCCCCATTCCCCAGTAAAAGTTGTGCTTGTGACAGGGACTTACAAACTGCTTCTGCTAAAAAGCACTGACTCTTCACTTAGGCCTGTTGATGCCTGGTGTGGCAGTAAAAGCAGGATAAAGTATGGTATTTTGTTTTCATATCATACCAGAGGACTTCATTTCCTTAAACTTTGGGTCAGATTGCTGCTCAGCTCTTCAATTAGGCTTTTAAGGAAAGCCTGCCTAAATACTAGTTGATTGACCCTAAATTTACCTTACCTGCCTCATTCTATTTAAGAATGAGAAAACTGAGCATAATTAAGGTATTTTCAAGATCTGCAGGCACATTAAACTGCCAGCTTTTATAACATCCTATTCCAGACCCCCTGGGGTGATGCCTAACTATCTCCAGGCATTGCCCTGAACCTGCTGTCCCCTCGGATTTCCAGGGGAGTCTCTGAAGACAGATTACTCCTTGACATAGCCCCTTGGCAGCAGCAATCCTGAGAACCTGCAAGTGATAAGGACATCTTCAGAACTGAGATAATGATCAGTTTGACCCTAGCCTGCCCAAGCAACTCAAAGAAATCTCAACCCCTTTCCTTTGTTAAGAGTACAGCCTGATTTTCTCCACTGGTGTTACATTTCCTTTAGCTCTTATCCTCAAGCTCCTCTTTTATTTCTTAATTGAAAGCTTTGCCTGTGTTCTCATTCTTCCTAGCCTAATTTTCAACTTCTGTTATCACCAAAACAATGGGCTCCACTGTGATATAACACTGATTTTGTTTTTATTTTGCTTAAGATATAAATACTAGCCACTATGAAAGAATTGAATTATATAGCCCTTATATTATATAAAGAAAAAAAGGTAACTTGGAAGCCATCGTATTATGTAGGAATGTTCTTCCTACACTTGATCTTAGCCAAAAGGCCAAGAAGAGATTGGGCAGGAATTTACCTCCTAGAGATGCACAATATGCAGATGCTGTATGTAATATACAGCCTGTTCTTATTTTCTTAGATTTTTTTATTGTTTGAAAGATGATTCCTTCTTTCCTTACATCTGCATCATGGTATCTATCTACTCCTAATGTACCCTATTTATTAAGATATTTATTTAATCATATAAACATATATTTACATGTTCAATTGCTTTAGAATAATTAGATAAATTTTAATACATGTATTGCTGAAGCAAGCAGAAGAAAAATCATGTAAGCTTTACTTATGCTAGCCTTCCTTATCTTTTTAGAAGGAACAAAAGAGTGTTCACTGTTCCTTCACTAGGAGTTCCAATTTGAGGCTACTATAAGAAAAGTTGAAATAAATAGCTTTCTATATCTTTTGTTCATTCAGGCTCTTAGCTTATTGTTCTTATTAAGTTTAGTCCTTTGTGCAAAGAGAAATTAAATTTCTGCCCACATTTTTTTCTTGCAATACTAAATAATGAAGTTTGGGTCTTGGCACTGAGCTACCTCCCAGCCTTTTATGTTGTTGTTTTTTGTATTTTGAGACAGGATCTCACTAATTCATCCAGTTGCTCAGGCTGGACCTGAACTTCTGATCTCCTTGCCTCAACCTCCTTGAGTGCCTGGATTATAGGTATGTGCCATTGTGTGCTGCATATATTATCATTTTTGTCATACACAATTTTATATTATAATTTTTCATGTATTCATTATATAGATACAAATAATTGTTTCTTTTGGTAGCTCTGTATATGAAGTCTCCAGTATTATTTGCATATACAGGGCTTTAGATTTTCTGCAATTTATTTTTATTTTAGTACTTTCTGTAATTATTTTTTATGTGTTTGGAATTATTTTGTGCATAGTGTGTGACATTATTCATTTACCATTTCTTCAAGAAAAAATTGTGAGGATTCACCTTTTTCCTATTTCCACATGTATGTTTCTTATATTAACTTACTTCTGAATTCTTTATTTTTCTGATATATTTATCTGTCCCTGTAGTACTACCACATTTATTTGATGGAAATATGACGTATTCTGACACCTAGTAAGCAAGACTCCTATCAGTTTTTAAATCTTCATAAGTTATTAACTCTTCTAAAAATGCATTAGCCACTGTAAACTTTATGTACTTTCAAATGAGTCTCTCGAAGTGCTCATTGTAACTACATTGAATTAATATATAACTGTGAGAAGATTTTACTTATATGATATTGTAATACATTTTTTTCTTTTAAATTCAGATTTGCTTTGTCCTTCAGTTAGTCAACATAGTTTTTCTATGCAAATATACTATTTTCTTATGGAATATTTCCTTAACATTATAGAAAGATTATTTTCTCTATTATAAAATGTTCCATTTTTATTTCTAGGAGTTTATCACTAGGATATAGAAATGCTATTAATTTTGGATGTTTATAATTTATTTTTCATTGCAGATTTCTCTTTAGTATTCTACTTTTATCCTAGAGATTTTTGGTTTTTCTAGGAGTTATATAAAAAAAAACTATCATTTTAAAAATATTCATGTCATCTATTTATTTTTTAGTATATTTGCCTCAGCAGTAATTAGTAGTATCATAGTAGGAATTTTTCATAATTCCTAATTTTAACTGAAATTTTACAGTGTCACTATTTTAAGAATTTGTCATTAATTTGTGGCATTTTTATTACAGTTAGGTAATTCCTTTATTTTTAACAAAATTTTATTAGCAATAGCTATAGGATCTAATATATATTTATTTTTTCAGAATCTCTTGATTTTTTCTTTTAATTTAGTGATTTAATTGTTTTCATAGATTTTCTGTTATCATGTACTTCCATTCTTTAAGATAAAAACTTCTTGCTTTTAGCACATTGTTCTTACAGTACATTGCAAGATTCCATTTGCTAAGTGATCCTTCACATTTTCATAACATTTGTAATAATAATAAAGACTGATCTGTAATACCATATTGTTTTTTTTTTGTTTCAGGTCTGTTTTTATAAAATGCATGTGGGACTTTCCATCTGTGATTGAATAATCTTTGAATCATTTGTTCTTTAAAGGTTAGTTAAAACCATTTCTAAAAGCATTTGCGTACTGTATTTTCATGCTAACCTTAATCACCTTTCTAACTTCCACAATTAACACACTGATATTTTCCACTTGTTCTAACATCAGCTTTGATATATTTATAGTCTGGTAGCAGGCAAATATGCAGTTTCTCCAGTTTTTCAAATTTCTGTCAATGGAATGTCTGTATTCATCATTAATGGCCTACACTATATCTCTTTTCTCATTTTGAGTCTATTCTATTTTTGTTCTTTCTTTTCTTAATAAAGATTACAAAGATCATATCTATTTTATTAGTTTTTCTTCTTGTATCTATAAATACTAGTACTTTAAATCATATTATTCCTTTCCCTCTATTTGATCATTTTACTCTATTCTGTGTTTAAGAAAATAATGTTTTATTCACTAGTTTCTCGATAATGAGTATTTTCAAACTTCTTGTTTGATTTGGGGATTTTTAAAATTGCAAACTAAATATATTTCACTCATTATGTCACTTATTTAAAAAATTCTATTATGAAAAATTACCTATAAAACTGTTTTAATTTTTTTGTTTTCATTATACTGGACATATTTTCCTTAAATCAATTTATGAAGCTATGATTAATATTCAAAAAATGCTACACAATCAGTGTGTACATCTTGAGGAATTTGAAGATAGTTTAAATCTGTAAAACAACAACCACCAACAATCCAACATAACAATATTCTCTAGCTTCAGGTTTACTAAACCATCCCCATAATGGTTTGATGCTCCACATGTCTCAAATCTTGAGTCAGTCAGTATTAAAAAACATACTATATAAGATGTCCAAAGCCCAGGTCATATCTTAATCCAATCTCTTTTTAATCTTATTGTTGTCAAGGGTTCAAAATGACCAGAGTTCCATTTCTATCTAGAGTTGTTATGTTGTTTGAGGGTAATCCTAGCATTCTGGGAGGTGGAAACAGGACGATCACAGGTTTGATCCCATCTTGGAAAACTTGGTGACTTGGCAACACCTTACCTCAAACATTAAAAGGTGGGGGGCATGTAGCTCAGTGTGGAGACCCCAAATTCATTTCTGAGTGCCAGAAAAAAAACACAGACAGAAAATGGTTGTGATTTTATTTTTGAGTCATTGTTTTAGCTTAATGTAAAGAAGATACCAAAGAATTTGAATAGAAACAGGAAACTATTAGAAATTTGTAATCATTTAGAGAATAAATGCTTAAAGCCTGATTCATAGTAATCAAGTTAGTGAGGGTGATTCAATTAGTGATAATAATGGCCTTTAGAACAGTTAACTTTATTGAATCTGGGTCTGTGCTTCAATGCTGAGTACCATTGCCAGCACTGAGTGCTCTTGGTACTACTCATTTGGCCAAACTTGAGCAACTCACCTAAGTTCACAAGTAACAGAGTGAACAGAATGGATTCACATCCAAGCTGCTAACTCTAACCCTGTGTTTGCAAACATTACACTAGGTGAAACATTATAGAGAATGACTGAATAGGTTCCTACAATCAAAGTCCATTGATATGTGATCCAGAGATTTCTAGTTTGAAAGAAATTAGATACAAGACACTGGGACCTAAATTCATCTTTGAATAATTCATTCCCCTTGTTGTCTCAGGGTAAATTCATATTTTACATGTTATGGACAATTTACAATTTTTATCTATTATACCAGCTCTTCATGACCTTTAAAGTATTCTGATTTCATTCAGTATTGCTGAGTCCCTGAGCTAGCTTTGAAGCAAATTAACATCAGGCTCAGTAATTATTGGAATTCTCCCTCTCCACTCATCACACAAGACAGAAAAATGAAAAGGAGACTTTCTCACTCTAAGATGGGCTTTTCAGTCGTCATTTGTCACTGTCAATGTTAGCTCACCATCAATTGCCAATATTTTGTATTCACAGCAAGCAGTGTTTTTCAGAGCTACCTAAACTCCAAAAGAAAATCTATGGAGTATAAACATGCTTCTGTGTCCCACAAAAGGCATATTAACTTCTCCTTCCCAATGTTGGCATTCTTCTACCTGGGAAATCCAGAACGTCATGGTCTTCTCTCTCTCAATGAAGCCATAATTTTTTTGTTCTTTCAAATTCTATAGTCTCAAAATACCTAGCTTAATCTTCTGATTGATTCGCATTTAGGTAATCACTGAACATCATGGTCAACAAGGCAGAACTAGCTCACTCCATACTACTGTAAAATCAAATGCAACTAATAATGTGAATATTTCATATAAAATCTAGAGCCCACACTCACAATTAGCTGAACCATATTGAGATTTCAAAGGTCTGTGTCTTGCATGTGATGTCCACATTCCTGCAGCATTCCCCATTACTATCCTGACAGTGAAAACCGGTGTATGATGCTCAAGATATTCAACATATCTTCAGGACTAAGATCATTTACAGTAAAGCTCACTCTGCTGGAATAAGAAAGTTCAACACTCTCTGGAAATTTTTCTTTTTACATCAAGTCTCTGCCTAAGAAAATATAAACATTTATTTTTCATAGAGATTAAACTACCACATTATTTCTTCAATAGAAGATTCTTTTGCTGTGGCAATATTCTATCATCTCAAACACTGACTTCATATCGATGAAATAGAGCAAGGAAAGTGTTATAATACCTCAGTAAGTACTACATTCAGCAGATCAGAAGGGCTTTCTGTGAAGTTGGTCATGAATTGCTGTCCAGGAGACTAACCAGATAGACATTGATTTAGAGAAGTCAGCTAGACGATACTGTGATCAATTGTTTGCATTCAAACAAAATATTTTTTGTTTGATAAATCTGAAGTGTCCAAATTAATCAGGAACTATTTTTCAGACAGCAATCTCCTAACAGGCTCTAAATGAATCATATGTATTTGAGCAAATCATAGCAAACATTCCTGAAATGTGTGTTAATGTGAAGAATTTACATGTGTAATTCAATAATTGACATGAACACAAAGTAATTGAAAGACAATAAAGCAAGGATGAAGAAACCAGGGGGTAATGGTGGGGGAACTCTTTTGTGTGGTACTATGTAAGAAACATCTACCCCCTCCCATGTCCCAGAGAAGACTGACACTATTACATTGGTTTCTGGTGTCTTTAGAGCTAATTATACTATTTGCCCTATTTGCTGTTGGATAGTAATCAAAAATGAAATCTACTAAAATTTCAATATACATCATTTAAAAGTTAAAGGGTACTAACACTAGCATTAATACTCTTTGAAGATGTACACTTATTATGCTATAAAAAAGCAATTGGTTGAAATAATATAATATAATTATGCCCATTAGGATTTATAGTGCCTGCACTGGTGGTTCTGAACTTACATAAGATTAACTCTTTGTCAAGCAATTATTTTCTTCACACAATAATGAAATTGCAATTTTAGTAATTATGGCTAGAGAAATATATGATAATAATTGTAATTTAGGTAATATTTAAAATTTTATACTTTTTGGTTATTTGTCAGATTTTTAGTTGGACATATTGAAGTGAGCCTTTAGACAGTGATTCCTGCACATGTACATATTTAGAACCATGGTGGTAAAATTGTGACATGCCTTCCTTCATTAAGGTCCATAATCAGGTATTGATAGCCACTAGCTTCACAAACATGCTGACAAACTTAAGTGCATAAATGAATCTTTTTATCAAGCGAGTGTTTCTGAGAGTATAACCCTATCACACTGTGTGCAGCTCTAAGAAAACCATTCAAGAAAGCTGGGCATTACTTGTCAAGTTGGAGCAAATTTAGCAAATGGTCAGTAAGCCAACAAAGGCTCACTTCTTGACATATTTCCAGACTGAGCAGATGGAGTAGGCTTGCTTTAATCCAGCCTGCCATATAGCTTGCTATTGTAAATCAAAGTGATGCACAGCCTAAGATTGCGTGTGAGGAAAAATTACATACTTTGAAAAGGTATACTGGATAAAAATCTATCTTATCATCTGTTTGACAGATCTACCATTACAATTCATTGGTACTAAAAGCAGGAAACAAACAAAAAACAGAATGTCACTTCTCTAATAGTGTCAGGAGCGCATTTCTAAAAGTCTCATCATATGGTTGAGAAGCAATGACTACACCTTTAAAATATTGCTGCTATACAAACTGGCACCGAGCTCATCTCTACAAATATATTTTACATTCTGAATTTTACATAAGAAATTTTAAGATGTAGCTTTTAAAAGTAAAATTCTGCTCCCCTCATTTCATATTTTTAGCTCTTCAATTTATATCAGTAATTTCAATACTTATTTTACTTTAGTAATGTATCATAATGAAATAGGTTCCATCTCAGAAAGGTAAGGTTGTCTCAACTAAAAAATATTCATTCTAAATCACTAAGCTGACAGCCTAAAAAAGAAAATCATATAATAAGTTCAGTAAATTCAATAGTTTTCTTTGTTTCTTTTAAAACTAGTTTTATAGGTACATTTTATACATACACAACGATTACATTCAGCATAGGGAATTTGTACCTGCACATAATTATATCTTGATTCTTTTTTTTTCCTCCAATCCCTTCAATCCCTCATTTCCTCCTTATTTACAAAAGCTTTGCTTTAATTTTTTTACTTTTATTGTGATGTTTTTTCTCTTTCCCTTACTTCCTTTCCCCCTTGCTCCTCCCTTGTTCTCTTTCCCATTTAAATATTTTCTTCCCATTTCTCAATATGTATTATATATTTTGTTCCTTATTTATATTTTTCACTTTCTTACATCAGAGAAACAGTTTGAATGTCAAAGTAATGCTGCCTTAAAATACTAAATTTAAACATAGTGCTCCTTTTTGACTTCTGAATGAAATTTATAGAACTGCTGTTTCTTTTCTTTAGAAATTTGATAGAATTCACCTCTGGAGTCATTTGTTTTTATAATTTCATTGTTTAAACTATGAATTCAGTTTTGTTAGATATTGGGCAATTCAGCTTATCTGTCTTAAATCAGGTTGATAGTTATCACATTTAAAGACATTATTTTCTTTTCATTTGCCTAACTTATCTTTGTAGATATTATATTATTTTGCTTTCTATGATTTGAGGCTCCAAGATTCCTTTTTTTTTCTGGTTATAAATATAATCAATTATATTGTCTTTTCAAAGGACAAACTTTTGGTTTCCTTGATTTTGTCAGTTTTCAGTTTCCAACTTTAGTCATTGCTTCTCTTATTTTCTGAATTTTTTGGCTTAGTTTTTAATTTGCTTTTTTAGCTTTTAAAAATAGAAGCATGAGCAATTTCTTTGAGGAAATTTTAATTTACAAATATAAACACTATTCCTATAAGTATTTTGTACTAATTACTGTTTTAGCTAAATCCCTAAACATGTATATATTTTTTTCTTCTTCTTCTTTTTTTTCTTTTTGTGGTACCAGTACTGGAGATCAAACTTAAGACCTTTTGCTTGCAAAGCAGGCATGGTGCCACTGAGCTAAATCCGTGGCTCTAAACTTATATATTTTAATTTGTATTGAGTTAATACTGAATTGAATTTACATTGTTCTTTATTTTTTACCCTATGGGCTATTTAGAAGTATGTCATTTAATTTCCACATAATGGAGAGTTCTATGTATCCGCTTTTTTTTAACTGAATTTGCAAATATGAGGATATGTCCTGGATATTTTAGAATGATATGGTCAGAAAATGTATTTTGTGTGATTTTCATTGTTTTTAGATTTGTTTTATAGCCTATAATATTGTATATTTTGGTGAATATACACATACTTTGTAAAGATGCTATATTATCCTGTGATCAGGTATACGAAGATCAATAGGACAGTTTGCAAAAATAATGTTCACATTTTTATGACTTTACTACTTTTTATTCTTTCAATTAATGAATTCATATCCTTTTTACTATGTAATAAACATCCTTTTCTTGTTCTGAAATATGCTGTGTCATATCTATTTGGCTCTGTTTTATTTAGTACTTCATCCTATACATTTTTCCAAACATTTTTTCTACATCTCTCCTTAGTTTTAAAGTGAGTTTCATATAAGTAGAACATAGCACTCTTCCATTTATAAATAATTTGAAAATGTCTGTACCTTTAGTGAAATATTTAAAGCATTTATATTTAATGCAATAAGTGATACAGATGTGTTTAAATCTACCAAATCTTTTTTTGTTTATCCAGTTCTTTAATCTTTCTTTCTCTGATTTCTTGCTTTATTTTAGAGTAATAAAATATATTTTATTATTCCAGTTAATAGTTGGAGTAGTAGCTATGCTTTTTAAAAAGAGTATTAGAGGGAGACATGAGCCTTCCATCCCAGACACCACAAGACTTGTACCACCCATTGCAGCCAACATCCTTACTTGAGGATTCAGATCCATCCAGATGGGAGAGCCACTGGTGGCCAGAGAGGCCACTAACTATGGGCTCAGGAGGAGGATGGAGTGGTAAGCAGAAAAATGAGGACCTTTCCCAGGCTTGTTACTGAAAATTATAGACTACTGGGAAAGCTAGCATAGAATGGATTACAGCAGTTGGTGAGTTGCTGCAACCAGCACCTCCTACCAAACATGAACTTGCTACAGGGGAAGTGTGGCTCAAAACTGAAGTAGAATCTTGTAGAGTTCTAGCCCGCAGAAGGGTAAGGAAGCTTAATTTCAGCCACAAACCCAGATACCAGCCTGAATCTCAGTGGACTACAGTTGACTCACTGAAATTAATCAACTCAATTCTACATGCTGCTGACCATGTTGTATACCAGCAGTAGCAGAGGCACACCTTGAAGGGGCCTTTTTTTTTCTTTCCTTTTATGTCGCTTTTTTTTTTTCATGTCTCTCCTTTCTTGTTCCTGTTTTTGTCTTACTTGGTTTTTTTCTTGATTGTCATTGTTAGAGGAGTGTGAATACCATTTCTAGTTTTCCTGTTGCTGTTAGTTTGTTCTGTTCTTATTTTTGTTTGTTTCTTCTCTCTTTTACTCCTATATTTACCATTTTACCAAAGTCCATGTGATCCTCCTGTGACCTCTAGCCTTATATCTAACCTGTCCTTCTCCTTTTAGATGCTACACATCCCAACTCCTTCTAACTCTTATTCCCAGAGGAAAAAGCTGCTATATTGAAGGACTTATTTACTATAAATATATTTCTGGTTGGTCCTTGATTTTGATATATTACCACAAGGCTAGATCATAAATTTAAAGGTGTCAGAATAATATCTACCAAAATTTGTTATTTGATTGTATTACTTTGGGCAAGATGACATGATTGTTTCAGTCAGTTGTCCTCCCTGGTATAACAAGACTGAAATTGCTCAAGGGCAATTGCAGACTCAAAACCAAAAGGTCAACTATTCTTGGAAGACAATCCAAGAAGTAGATATTCCCCAAGGTGTGTAAATACTAACAATAAAGATACTTGCAATAAGCAAATTACAACCAGCAACCTGGGAATTAAACCAAATTTTCCACAATTAAAAAAATTAGAAATGAGAAGACACCTAAAAAAGAGGCAAACCCAGATTTCCAGATAACCAAAGGCAAATCCAAAAGGGAATATGGAGCAATACAAAACTCAAATACTTGGACTTCCTGAAATGGCAATGAAAGAGGATGTGGAAAAAATAAAATCAGAAATTTTTTCTCAGATAACAACAGAGATATTGACCATAGTAAAATACATGATTAATAACTCTAGAAAAGACACACTTAAAAAAAAGAAGAGCTCAGAAACATGATGTAATCCAAAAATGGCCAGCATAGGAAAGAAAGGAAATCCATTAAACAGATTAAAAAAGATATCCTTGAAGTTAAAAACTCCATTGAACATATATGCAGTGGAATAATTCATTGACAGAACACCAGATATAGGAGACAGGATTGCATTTAGAGATCAGGAAAAGAAAGATTTCTTAAAAATATTAAGAAACCATGAGAAATCAATCCAGCAGCTGCTGGATGATACAAAAAATAACATAAGACTGATTGTAATAGATTTTAAAAAGCAGGAAAGAGTGCAAATGACATTTAAAAACTGTTCACAGAAGTAATTGCAGAAAACTTCCCGAAGCAGGTGAAAAGAATTTAATGTACAAGTAAGTGAGGCATATAGGACTCCAACTAGCCATGATAAAAAAGAATTTAATCCTAGGCATATAATAGTGAAGTTTCTAGAAACCCAAGAGAAAAACAAAATATTAAAACCACTTAGAGAAAAGAAACAAATCACATACAAAGGAAAGCCATCCACAATCACAGCAGACTTCTCAACACAAACTCTCAAGTGAAGAAGAACCTGGAGTGAAGTATTTCAATTCCGAAAAGAAAATAACCTCCAACCCCAGATTGATGTACCAGTAAAATTATCTATCAAAATTGATGGATAAATAAGATACCTTCACAACAAAGAACACCTGAGAAACTTCATGAATACCAAACCAGCACTTCAAAAAGATTTTAAACAATATCCTAGGAAAAGACAGTGAGGATCACAACCCCAGGAAAACCAGCAGAAGGAATCCATCAGGCACAACAAGATATTAAATGCAAAGGGAGAAAATCCAACAATAGAAAAATGTCATGATAAGGATAAGCCAATACATATCAATTGTAACCAACAATGTTAATAGTCTCAATTCATCAATCAAAAAAAGTATACTGGCAGAATGGATAGAGAGGCAAGATTCAATAATATTCTGCATACAAGAAACACAGTTAATTAAAAGAATTTCATAGACTGAAAGTCAAAAGGTGGAAAACAATACTCTATTAAACAAGAACCTGAAAAAAGTAGGGACACATATGCTATTTACAAAGTGGTTTTCACAATAAGAACAATTACAAGAGACAAAGAAGTTTACTACATCCTTGTAGAGGGAACAACCAACAGGGAGAGATGACAATCATAAGTATATATACAACAAATACTAATGCACCCAACTTCATGAAACAAATGAAAATGGACCTGAAAAATCAAATAAACACTAATATAGTAATAGTGGGGGACCTCAATACCCTACTGTCACAAATAGACAAATCAACTAGAAAAAAAAATCAATAACAAAATGCTAGAACTCAGCCAAACTCAAGTAAATGTAAACAAATCCAAGTTATCTCCTATATATTATTAAACTACACTTATAAATAAAATTGGAGATCAATAGCAAAAGAAACCACAATAACTTCATAAACACATGGAAATTGAATAACACCCTCCTCCTGAATAACAAATGGGTCACAGAGGAAATTGAAGAAATTAGACAGTTTGTACAATTAAATAACCATGCCAATACAACATACCAGAATATATGGAACACACTGAAAGCAGTCCTACAAGGGAAATTTATGGCAGTAAGTATTTCTATTAGGAAAACAGAATGAGCTCAAATAAAAATTCTAATGCTGAACCTCAAACTCCTAGAAAAAGAAGAGCAAGACAAACTCAAAGCTTATACAAGGGAGGAAATTATGAAGATCAAAGTAGAAGTAAATGCAATGGAGACTAAGAGAATGATACAAAAAAATCAATGAGGTAGAGTTGGTTCTTTGAAAGAATAAAATTGGCAAACCTTAAGCCAATCTTATCCAAAAAATGGAAAGAAAAGGCACAAATCCATGCAATTAGAAATTAAAAGGGTGAAATTACAACAGACCCACAGAAATCCAGAGGATCATCAATACCTACTTTGAGAATCTGTGCTCCATTAAGATGGAAAACACAGAAGAAATAGACAGATTTCTGGATACATATGAATTAACAAAGTTGAATGAAGATGACCTATAAATTCTCACCAACCCAATATCAATTAACAAAATTGAAAATGTAATTAAAAACATGCCAAAAGAAAAACCTGGGTCCTGATGACTTTACTGTTGCATTCTCCAAGACATTTAGAGAAGAGCTATTGCAACTACTGTTTAAAATCTTCAATGAAACTGAAAGAGAAGCAGTGCTCTCAAATTCATTCTTGCACACAAGCATCACTTTGATCCCCAAAGCAGAAAAAGATCCAACCAAAAAAGAAAACAATAGGCCAACCCACTAATGAGCATAGATGCAAAATTCCTCAATAAGATACTGGCAAAAAGCATGTAGAAGATCATCAAACAGATCATACACCTTGACCAAGTACGATTCATCCCAGGGATTCGGGGATGGTTCAACACCTGCAAATCAATAAATGTAATACACTATGGTAACAGAGCAAATCATCTCAATAGATTCAGAAAAAGTGACAATATCCAACCTCATGGATTTTTTATGATAAAAACCCTACAGAATATTGGAATAGATGGTCTTTATCTCAACCTGATAATAGCCATCTATTAAAAACCAACATCCAACATCATACTAAATGGAAAAAAACAAAATCTTCAAGGAAAATATTGAACAAGACAAAATGTCCACTATCACCACTCCTGTTTAATATATTTCTGGAAACATTAGCCAGAATATAATATAGTGAAAATGGCCATACTTCCAAAACTGATACATAGATTCAGTGCCATCCCAATTGAAATTCTGACTGCAGTTCTCACAGAACTAGAGAAAATAATTCAAAAGTTTATTTAAAATCAGTAGAGAATATCAAAAGCAATTCTAGGAAACAAAGACAAGTCAGAGAGCATCACAATCCCAAACTAGCAACTATACTACAAAGCTATGGTGATAAAAACAGCAAAGTACTGGCAAAGACACAGACCCAATAATCAATGGAACAGATAAGAAGATGTAGAAATAACTCTAGACATAGTTAGCTACTTCGTATTTGACAAAGGAGCCAAACATCCTCACTGAAGGAAAGATAGCCTCTTTAATTAATGATCTGGAAAAATTGAGTTTCAACCTGCTAAAGATTAAAACTAGATATATATCTCTTACAATTCACTAAACTAAAATCAAAATGGATCAAAGATCTAAGTATTAAACTAGAAACACTAAACTTTCTATAAGACAGATTAGGTAAAACTCTTGAAGACATTGGTGTAGGAAAAGATTTTATGAATAACACCTCAGATGCACATGAACTAGCACAAAGAATCAGCAAGTGGCATCTCATCTTATTAAATAAAAATAACTTCTGCACATACAGAGAAACCACCAAAAGCATGAAAAGACAACATACAATGTGGTGAAAAAGTTTTACAAACTGTTCCTCAGACAAAGGTCTACTACCTAGAATATATATATAAAAAAAAAACTTTTTAAAAATCAGACCTCCCAAATTTAAAGACCCATTCCAAAAATGGGCAACTGAAATGAACAGACATTTCTTGGGATGATGAAGAAACAGGAAATAAATATATGCAAAATGCTCAACAGCACTGGTCAGCTGAGAGATGCAGATGAAAATAATGCTGAAATTCTACCTCACTCCAGAAAAATTGGCTGCTATCAAGAAGTCAACCAATAACAAATGTTAGCAGGTTTGTTGGGGGGAAAGGTAATCCTTCTCTGCTGTTGGTGAGAGTTTAGAGTGGAGCAACCACTGTGAAAATCAGTAGAGAGACTCCTTGAAAAACTCGAATTAGAGGTTCCATATGTCCCAGCTATTTCCATACTGGGTTCTTCTCAAAAGAATTAAAAGCATCATACTACAGCAATATATGTACACCCAAGTTTATGAAAACACATTTTATAATAGCTAAATCTTGGAAACAGCCCAAATGTCCATCAACTGGTGACTGGATAAAGAAGATTTTTTCTTATATAAAATGGAGTACTACTCAGCCATAAAGAATGATAAACTACAAACATTTATAGCTAACTGGATAAACCATAAGGCCATACTCTTAAATGAAATAAATAAAACACATATGACAATATTAAATAGTTTCTTTGGTGTGATAAACTGAAAGTGTGAATGAGAACAAAAATGCATGATCCATAATGTGAAATAGAAAAAAAGTTCCAAAGCAGAAGGAAAAGTGTATTATTGGGGGGCATGAGAAAGAACGAAAAAAATAGAAACAAAGATTTTAATAATTATGCAGGGATGAAGGGCTAGAAAGAAAGTGAATGGGGAAAAAACAAGATCAAGATATATCATGTACAGTGCAAATCCCCAGTGATGAATGTGATCATAATATGTAACTAAATTTTACCAATAAACATAATGATTCTTTTAAAAAGAGTATTAGAAGTTGCTTAGAGTTTTCAAGTAAGTCTTTAACTTTTCACAATGTAACTTCAAATAGTATTTTACTTCAAGTAGTATTTTTATAGTGTGAACAGGAAACTTCCATTTCTCCTTCTCCATTCACTTTTGTTAAATTAAAAATGTAGATTTTTTTTAATGAGCTAAAAATATTTAGAGCAGTTTTAGGTTCACAAAAAAGTGGGTAGAAAGTGGACAGATTTTGTCATATGCTATGTCTTCCAAGATACAATCTCCCCATTGCCAGTATAATGACTAGCACTCATTCATTTTATATTATTGTCATATATTTCACTTTTAAGTATTTTATAATTCCCACAATATAATGCTCACTATTTTTGGCTTTGAACTTTCAATTATTGCTTTTTATTTTGTTTTTACTAAAGGAATAAAAAGGCTATAAATATAAATTTTATGAAATTAAAAATATGTACTATAGATGTATGTCCTAGGAAAACAATTAGAACAGTGCCATTAACCCCAAACAAGGTATCTCAATGTATTCTTTTGCAGTTTCATCCTCCCCCACAACCTTTGAAACCATTGATGTGTGTTTTCCATCCTTTCAGTTTTAGCTTTTTAAGAACATAATATAAATAGAACTATATATTATTTAATCTTCTGATATGGGCTTCTATCTTTTAGAAAAATGACTAAGTTTCACCTAAGTTGCTATACACTTTAAGAGTTTGTAAATTTTCATTTGTCTATAAGAATGTTACTTTTTATCAATATGCATCACTATCCATTTATTCATTGGCTCTCTGAAAGATATGTGAGTCGTCCAATTGTTGGTGAATGTGAAAGGAAGTGATATGCATATTTATATAAAGCTGTTTTGTGTTATAAAGTATTTATCCCTTTATGGTAAATGATTAGAGTGCAATTACTGAGCCATATAGTTACTGTGTGTTTATTTTTATAATAAACTTGTAGACTGTTTTATAACATCTGTACTCTTGAATTTCCATCTAAAATTAGGAGGGACCCAGTTGCTCCATATCCTTACTTTAAAATTGAGCTTTTCAAACCCTTTCATTTTGGTCGTGCCATGTGGTAGTTTTAATTTTACTATCATAAAGGATCGTGAAAAAATATCTTTTAATGGTCTTGTTTGCCTTCTTCTGAATTGATTTCAATCAAATGAGTATTGAGGAATTTGCCCAGTTTTGAGGATTTTTGCTTTCATGTTCTAGAGTTTTGAGATCTTTTATATATTCTGGATAAGAGGTCCCTACCTTAATAAGAAATTGTCAATTATTTCCTCCAACTGTGTCTTTTCTTTTGTCAGTATCATTCTCAGAGCAAATATTAAATTATAGTTAATTTAAAATTTTAGAAAACATTCTAAAAAATTCTAAATGAACCAAGTAAACAGTTTATAATCTGATATTTTTTAGTTTAGGTTAGAATTCATTTGTGAAATTTAGATTAGAGTTAACTTTTTGCATATGTACCTCTAATTGTTTCAACCCCATTTGTTGGAAAGATTGACTTTATATAAATTACATCCTCATAAAAAATCAAATAATTTTAGCTCTATTGAAGAATTCTCTATTCTGTTGTATTGCCCAAATAATGCAATTCAAACCTACACTTTTAATAACTGCAACTTTCTTTGAATGTAGATTTCCTGTTGAAAAGTAGAAATTTGAATATTATAATCTGGTAATTGTAAATTACATTCTCTCTCTACTGTCCAAGTTTTGATGCTCTTCTTTTTTTCTTTATTGGTAGATTTTAGGTATACAATATAGTTACATTCATCATTAGGATTTTTGTTCCTTTACATGACATATCTTGGTTCTTATTTTTTCCCATTCCCCTGCCATTACTTCACCCCCTCCACCCTTCCCTATTTACAAAGACTTGGTGTTCATTTTTTTTCCATTTCTCTTATATTTTCTTTTCTCTTCTTGCCCTTGCCCTTCCCCTCCCAGATCACTTAATCCTTTAGAATTTTTCCTATTATACAATATCAATTCTATATTTTCATCTTATTTATACTTCTAGTGTATCACATCAGAGAAACTATTCAGCATTTATAGATATGTCTTATTAATTTCCCTTAAGAGTATATCCTCAATGTGCATCCATTTAGCTATATACAGTTTCTCTTTCTTTATGGCTGAGTGATACTCCATTTTATAAAAAATCATAGCTGCTTTATCCACTATCCAGTTGGTGGGTAATTAGGGCTGTTTCCAAGTTTTAGATGTTATAAACTGTGCTGCTATAAGCATGGGTGAGCATATATCACTGTGATGTAATTCTTTTAATTCTTTTCAGAAGATACCCAGCAGGGGAATAGCTAGGTCAAAAGGGACTTTCAAACCTAATTGTGTAAAGTATCTCCATATTGACTTCTACAGTGGTTTCACCAGTCTGCACTCCCACCAACAATGAAGAAGCATTCCTTTCTTCCCACAACCCTACCAATATTTGTTATTGGTTGATTTCTTTATAGCAGCTATTCTTCCTGTGGTGAGATGGAAACGCAGTGTTGCTTTCATCTGCATCTCTCCAGTGACTGGAGATGTTGAACATTTTTTCAAGTTTATTTGCTACTTTTACTTCTTTGCTTGAGAAATGTTCATTTCAGATGCCCATTTGTGAGTTGGGTTTTTTTAATTTGGGGTTTGAAATTTTGAGTTAATTATATATTCTGAACAGTAGACCTTTGTCTGAGGAACAGTGAGTAAAAACGTTTTCCCACATTGTAGGTTGTCTCTTAGCTCTGTTGGTGGTTTATCTTGCAGTGCAGAGGCTTTTTAAAAAGATGAGATCCCAGTTGTTGATTCTTTGTGCTAGTTACCATGCTACTGAGGATTTGTTCATCAAGTCTTCTCCTATGCTAATGTCCTTGAGAGTCCAGCAAGTTTAGTGTTTCTGTTTTAATATCTAGATTTTTAATTCACTTATATTTTACTTTAGTGCATGGTGAAAGATAGGGGTCTAGATTTAATCTTTGGCAAGTTGAAATCCAGTTTTTTCACATCATTTATTAAAGAGGCTATCTTTCCTCCAGTAAGTATGATTGGCTCCTTTGTCAAAGATGAAGTAGCTGACTGAGTATATCTGGAGTTATTTCTGCATCTTCTAATCTATTTCACTGATAGTCTGTTTCTTTGCCAGTACCATGCTATTTTATCACAGGGGTTTTGCAGTATAGTTTCAAGTTGGGGATTGTGATAACCCCAGCCATGTCACTGTTGCCTGGAATGGCTTTTGTCATACTAGATCTCTTCTAATTCCAAATGAATTTTTGTATTATTTTCTCCAGTTCAGTGAAATATACCATTGGGATTTTTTTATTGAACCTGTATAGCAGTTTTGGAATTATGCTAATTTTCACTATTGTTTCTTCCTACCCAGGATCAAGGGTTTTCCATTTTCTTATATCTTCTTCAATCTCTTTTTGTAGCATGTTGTAGTTCTCATCATAGAGGTCTTTTGCTTCCTTCTTTAGACTGATTTCTGATATTTCATGAATTTGTATGCTCTTGTGGAGCAGACTGTTTCCCTAATTTCACTCTCAGTGACTCTGTTATTTATATACAAGAAAGCTATTTATTTTTTAGTGTTTCCCTTGTATCCAGCCACTCTATTGAATCAATCTAGAATAAGTCTAGAAGTCTTTTGGCAGAGATTTTTTGGGTCTTCTCTGTAAAGTATCATTGAGTCAGCAGAAAATGACTGTTCAACTTCTTCCTTTTCTATCTTCATTGCTTTTATTTGTTTCTCTTGTCTAATTGACGTGGCTGGTATTTCCAAAAGTATATTGAACAGGTTTGGTGATAGCAGATATCCTTGTCTTGCTCGTGATTTTAGTATGAAGGTTTTCAGTTTTTGACCATTTAGTATGATGTTTACTGTTGATTTTTCATAGATAGCCTTTACCAAGTTGAGATGAACATAATCTATTCAAATTTTCTGCAGGGATTTTATCAGGACTGGGTGTTGAATTTTGTCAAATGCTTTTTCTGCAACTATTGAGATGATCATATGGATTTTTCTTTGATACTGTTAATATAATGTATTACATTTATTGATATATGTATATTGAACCATCCTTGCATCCCTGGAATAAATCTGACTTGGTCAGAGTTGTATGATCATCTTGATGGCCCTCTGTGTTCTGTTTGTGAGTATCTTATTGAGGATTTTTAGATCTATGTTCATTAGGGAGAGTGGCCTATAGTTCTCTTTATTGGGTCTTTCCCTGGTTTTGGAATCAAAGTAACACATGCTTCTAGGAATGAATTTGAAATTATTGCTTCCCTTTCAAGTTCATCAAAAAGTTTCAAAAGTAGAGGCAGTAGTTCTTCTTTAAATGTTGTGTAGAACTCAGCAGGAAAGCAATCAGGACCTGGGCTTTTCTTTGTTGGTAGATTTTTAATTACATTTTCAATTTCATTTATTGTAATTGTGGTATTTAGAATTTCTGTATCTTCCTCATTCAACTTGGGTAATTCATATGTATCTAGAAATTGTCCATTTATTATGTATTTTCCATTTTATTAGAGAATGGGTTCTCAAAGTAGGTATTGATGATCCTCTGGATTTCTGATGGATTTGTTAAAACTTTACCTTTTTCATTCCTAATTGCATGGATTGAAGCTTTTTCTTTCCTTTTTTTCTTGTGTGTGTGTGTGTGTGTGTGTGTGTGTGTGTGTGTGTAGTGGAGATCAAACCCAGGACTTTCCCCTTGTGAGGCAGGTGGCTGATCCACTGAGCTAAATCCCCAGCTGTTCTTTTTTTTTTAAAGTTGGTTAAGGGTTTATCAATTTTATTTATTCTTTCAAAAAACAAGCTCTTCAATTCATTGATTTTTTTTTATCACTCTCTTGGTCTCCATTGCATTGATTTCTACTCCAATCTTTATAATTTCCTCCCTTGTATGAGCTTTTGGATTGTCGTGTTTCTCTTTTTCTAGAAGCTTAAGATTCAGCATTAGGTTGTTTATTTGAGCTCACTCTGTTTTCATAGTGTGGTTATTCAGTGCCATAAATTTCTCTCATAGAACTGCTTTTATTTTGTCCCATAGATTCCTGTATGTTGTATTGACATTATCATTCATTTGTAAAAACTTCCTAATTTCATCTTTAATTTCCTCTGTGACTATTGGTTGTTGAGGAGAGTGTTATTAAATGTCCATGTGTTTGTGAAATTCTTGCAGATTTTTATTATTGATCTCCAGTTTAATTCTACTGCAGTCCAATAGTATAAATGGGATGATTTCAATCACTTTCCATTTACTTAAACATGTTCTATGAGCTAGTATGTGATCTATTTTGTAGAATGACCCATGTGCAGCCAAAAAAGAATGTATTTTATGATTTTGTAGGGTGGAACACTCTGTAGACATATATTAAGTCCATTTGTTCAAAAGCTTGGTTCAGTTCTAGTATTTTGTTGTTGATTTTTTGTCTAGATGATCTGTCTATTTCTAACATTGGGGTATTGAGGTCCCCAACTACTATTATATTAGTGCTTATTCAGTTTTTTATGTCTCTTAATATTTGTTTGATATAGTTGGGGCCATTAGTATTTGGTGCACATATATTTATGATTGTCATCTCTTCCTCTTGGATTGTTCCCTTTAGAAGGATGTAGTGACCTTCTTTGTCCCTCTTAACTAGTTTTGGTTTGTTATTTACATTGTCTGCAAATAAGACAACTACCTCTACTTTTTTATGGGTTCCTGTCACATGCAGAACTGTTTTCCATCATTTTACTTTAAGTCTATGAGTTTCTTTTTGAACTAGGTGCATTTCTTATATACAGCATATTGTTGGATATTGCTTCTTAATCCATTCTACCAGTATATATATATATTTTTTATTGGTGACTTGAGGCCATTATCCCTGATGGTTATAACTGATATATATTGACTTATCATTGTCATGTTATTTTCCTGTTGTTGGCTCTTTTTAATCCCACCCCCCTCTTTTTTAGTTTCTGGCCTTGCCTACTGGAATTGCTCTGTTGGACTTCATGGAGTTGTGATCTTCATTGTCTTTTTCTAGTATATTATTTAGAATTTTCTGAAGTGCTGGTTTGGTATTCATGAAGTTTCTCAGGTATTCTTAGTCATGGAAGCATCTTATTTCCCCATCAATTTTAAAAGAGAGTTTTGTAGGATACAGTAGTCTAGGTTGGAGGTTGTTTTCTTTTAGGGCTTGAAATACCTCACTCCAGGCTCTCCTTGACTTGAGGGTTTGTGTTGGAAAGACTGTTATGATTCTAATGGGCTTACCTTTGCATGTGATATTTTTCTTTTCTCTAACTGCTGGTAGTATTTTCTTCTATTGTTTTTCTGGGATCTATGTGTACATTTTTTGTGATCATGGCTAGTTATTGTCCTATAAGCTTCACTTATCTGTATATAGAATTCTTTTTCACTGTTTGGGAAGTTTGCTATCATTAATTCTGTGAACAGTTTTTTTTGACAATTCTACTTTTTCCTGCTTTTTCATGGACTCTTATCAGTCTTATACTTCTTTGTGTCATCTACAAGCTGTTGGATTAACTTCTCATATTTTCTTACTTTTTTTTTTTAAAGAGATCCCTCTTTTATGGTCACTGACCACCATCCTGTCTTCTATATCTGATATTTTGTCTTCAGCTTGGCTCAGTTTGTTATGTATACTTTCAGTAGAGTTTTGAGTCTCCTGGATACCTGTTTGAATTTGTTTTATGGATTCCATTTCTTTCCTATGTTGGGCATTCTTGGCTTGCATTTCTTTCCTATGCTTGGCATTCATGGCTTCTATCATGGTCTTGAACTCATGTATTTTTTTTTAATCTTGTTTCTGGTTTAGAGTCTCTAATCATGTCTTTCATTCTGCTCACCATCTCTGCAGTTATCTCAGAAGTTATTTCTGTTTTGAATTTTTCCAGAGCTTTATTCATCTGCATGTTACTTCCTGTGCTATCCATTCAGGGTGTCCAGGTGGTTGATTATCAAACTTTCCACCTCATTTGTTCCAGAGTTTGCCTTTGGTGAGCTGGCAGCCTGTGTTTGTTACTTGTGCCTTTCTTGAATGTCTTCTCATTTCTATTTTTGTTGTTGGTACTGTCCTTGGTTTAATTCCTGGGTTAGTACTTCTGTCTTCCTATTATATCTTATCTTTAGGTTTTGAGTCTCTAGTGACTCTGAGTTAATCTCATTTTCAGTGTACCAGGAAGAACAATTGTTTAAATCTATCACAACTCCTTAGCCCAAGTAATACAATCAGTAATACAATAGCCTCAAGCATAGCTTAGAAAATTACCATTTGTGGTAACTATTAATCTATAACCTTTAACAATGTGAATTAAATCAAAATTGAGGCTGGATCTTAGAACAATGGCCTTTATGACCCCCTGTGTGTCTATGGTGTGAATCCAAGACTAGCCCAGCTAGTAGGCCAGAGGCATAAGTGAAGGGCTGCAGGCTTTGTTCCTCTGTGAATGCCTTTTTTATGTTCTTAATTGTGAAGACTGAAATTGTCTGTTTAGCTACATTTATAAAGTGTTTTTCATTGACTCATTTCCCAGTTTGCATGGACCCTGAATTATTTTTCCCCTTGCTTATCAGCTAGTGTTTTGACAGAAATTTATTTGAATATTAGAAGTTAAGAAAGAAAAACAAAACAAAACAAAACAAAACTTCTCCCAGACCTTTAAGTTGTCTATAAGGTGGGGAGCTGTTTCAATCCTTAATCCAGGCATTCTATTTCCACATCAGTCTTCTCTCCTTGCAGAGGGCCAGGCCTAGCATCTTCTTAGGTCTATCTGAACATGAATACTGTTTGTGACCTTCTAATTTTTATATATACATTGAACTTTTGGATGCCTGAATTCCCCAAAGAAATGTTCTCTCCAGTATTTCCTGTCATCCTTAGCTGGCCTCCTGTATTTCTCAGCCACAGTATTTTGCCTCAAATATCTGAAGTTTTTTCACTCACCATACAATATTTCTAAGCAGTGGTCTCTGACTTTCTGCCCTGTGTTGAATACCAATTTAGGTGGAATAGAGACAGTATTCTCAGTACTGTCTATTGAGCTCCCTCCAGAACCCAGAGCTAAGGCCCAGCAAAGGGAACTTGATCACCATCTCCAAGCCCACATCAGAGCTGACCAAGAACAAATAAAAGTATCATATAACTTTTCTGCTATTTTTAAGTGGTGTCCTATTTTTGATTCAGCATGCACTTGGCTGTTATAAATCTTTAATTAATTTCCTGAGTTCTGATAAAGTGACTTTTGACAATTTCTGCTTCTTTTTATTTTTTCTGTGGAGAGACAGGCCCGTGGTTCTGCCTATTCTGCACTTTGATGATATCCTACCTTTAACACTTTTGATATAATGCAGAAACTTAGGGTCTTGCTTAAATGCTACATGGAAGTTGTTGATATATGTATTTTGTTTTTAACAGGCAATTAACCTAGTTGAGTTCTATCCTCAAGTTTGTACTAGCCACCTACAAGTAGTTGTTTCTGTGTCAACTCCATATTAAAAATAAAGTTCTATTTGAACTTTTTCCCTGGTTAGTGTGAACTTTGGATGGTGATTTTTCCCTTATTTTTGTTGAGTCTTTGGTTTGCAATTTGAAGTAAGATCCATGTCCTGGCAGTTCAAAAAAGAGCCTAGAGTTCAGAAAATTAAGAGATGACTTTCCCCAGCTCCTCATTTTATTTGAACTTTTTGCTTGTTGACAGTGTCCCACCCCAATTCCCTGCTTACCTTTTGTTCTCCACCAATTGTAGTCTACTCTGTTTCATGCTTTTGTGCTTGTCTGCTCCTACATCCAGTGCTAGACAATCTGAAGGCAGAAAGAAAAAAATAAATAACACTGGAAAATGGAGATTTGTTCCATGATGTTGGGTCCACTATTCTAGGTAACATTTTATCATGATTTGAATTGTTTCTGTGGTGTTTTGATGCAGATTTGTTCCTTTCATGATTGTTTCAATTATTGGATTGAATGGAGAATGGACTGAATGGAAAATGAGTCAATCACTAGGCTGACTGGTAAATGCATGAACATTAGAGAAGAAAGAAGAAAATGAAGAGGAAGAAGAATGAGAAGGATAAGGAACAGAAGGAGAAAAAGAGAAGAGGAATAGGAAATGAAGAAACTGAAGAAGGAGGGGAAGGAGAAAAAACAGGAGATTCTTTAATTTCCATAAGAATTGGGCACTCATTTTCTTACTCCTAGATTCAGAATTACAAGGACCTCTTTGAAGCTTTCACTGTCTATCCTAAGAAAGGGAGGGAAAAAAATGTTAAACATAAGACCACGTGGATAGTGCTTCAAGTTTTGTTCTCTGTCCCCATAAAATCTCTGCAATATTTTACTCTTTTAAGTATTTAAATAGCTAGTTGATGAATTCATTCTACATGCTATATCTGCCTTAGATTAAATAAGTTTAATGGAAGTGAGTGCTCCTCTAATCCCAAACTGAAATTAATCAGTATGTGATAATTTAAAGTGATTAAAAGGAATCCCTAGTTTCATTCAGGTTAGTTTTAGCAATTTGGTTTTTATGGTATCTTTCTGGAGCAGTGACAGGGTAATATATATCATATATGTATTACTCAGGGTAAAATTTATCTGAAATTTATTTATTTATTTATTTGTTAATTTGTTTGTTTATTTATTTATTTGATGGTGCTGTAAACTGAATGAAGCCCTGTGCAGTCCTAAGCAAGTGCTTTACCACTAATCTACCTTGCTAGCTTCTACCTTAACTTCTTGAATCTGTGATTGTTGTCATTAATTTATGATTTTCTTAATCATCTTTTAAAGTATATCTCTCATTCATTTAGTTTTGTGAAATTTTCAACTGCACATACTGAACATTAGATTACTTTATATTTTCTCATACCTTTTATGTGGTCTTTCTAGTTTCTTATTCTTTTTATATCCTAGTGTTTCAATAGATATGATTTCTATTGTGTATTTTTTTTCAGAAGAAATATGCTTCTGAGAACCTCTTGTAAGAGGAAGACATAGACAAGGATCCACCATCTCACCTTTAATCTTAGAACAGAACATATACTATAGAATCAATGCATTAAAAAGCAAGGAAGTGTTAAATGCCCCTCACACTCTCAGATTCCAGTCTCCTGATCATACTTCTAGTGGCTGAATCCTACTGAAGGTAATGGTAAGGAAGCCATTTAATGTAGGCTAAGGCCATTCTCCAAGCATGTGGAGAGATGTTGAGGAAAGTAAAGAGTAAATGGCAAACACAATGACACCATTCTCATTGGCCAAAGATGCAAAATATTATGCAATGTAGTATAATTTATTACTCTTATTAGGTTGACATTCTGACATAATTAAGAACCATTATTTGCTTACTTTCTTGACATTACTAATTGCCCAAATATTCCTGTTAGTCAAAACTATAATGTATTTTCATTAAAAAGTGTGTGTAATATTTGCTATATAAAAAGTTATAATTTTAAAGTTTCCTAAAGTTAATGCTATAACAAACTACCACAAATACATTAAAGCAAAGGAGATTCATAGTCTTATAGGTACCATCAAACTTTGTTGTTCTTTGGCTTGTTGGTTGGGCACTCCAGTATCTGACTCTTCCTCCCTTGTGGTCACTCTGTTCTACCTTTCTGTTATAAGGACATTCATCACTGAATTTAGGGCCTCTTGGAATGATAGAAAATGATTTCTTTACTTTAACATTCTTAACTGAATGAGCAAAGACACTTTTTTTCAAATAGAATACCATATATATAAGTAACAAAGATTTCATAATAATATCTGTTTTGGCACAGTTCTCAGTGGAGAGAGAGATTTCCAATAGACCTGATTCTGTCTCCCTAATTATGCTATTATCTTTTTTCTTACTTATAGTTTTGTCCACTTGATGTGTCATAACATGAAATAGTGAAAATTTTTACAAGTCTCACTTTAGTATGTATGTACTTATTTATCCCTGAATCTCCTGTAATTTCTAATTAATCTTGTTATGAAATCATTACTTCAGAAAATATTTATAATTTAATATCTTAAATAAAAATTTGATATTTTATTCCTATAATATTCAGTTCTTATGATTTTTTTCATTAAACTCAAAGATATGACATTGATATTCTCACCCTTGCAGTTTTAGTTGAATTTTTCACTTCATTTTCTATCTTTAATTTTCAATTGTTTTTAAATTACTTTGTTTTTTATAGCTATTTTACTTATATCATATGGCTCTGGACACCAATATGACAACACTTAAAGATGTGTATTTAGTTTCCAACTGATGGGCAAATGGGCTGTTTCCATGTTTTAGCTATTACGAACTGTGCTGCTATAAACATAGGTGCGCATACATCACTGTGATATAATTCTTTTAATTCTTTTGGAAAGATACCCAGCAGAGCTATGGCTGAGTCAAATGGAACCTCTAGTCCCAGCTCTTTGAGGTATCTCCATATTGATTTCCATAGTGTTGGCTAAAAATTTTCCAACATTGTAAGTTGTCTCTTAGTTCTGTTGATAGTTGCTTTTGCAGTGCAGAAGCTTTTTAATAAGATGAGATCCCAGTTGTTGATTCTTTCTGCTAGTTCCCATGCTACTGAGAATTTGTGCATCAAGTCTTTTCCTATGCCAAAGTCTTCAAGAGTTCTGCCTAACTTATCTTCCAGCAAGTTTACTGTTTCTTTTCTAATATTTAGATATTTAATCCACTTAGATTTTAGCTTAGTGCATGGTGACAGATGAGGGTAGAGTTTTAATCTTTGGCAGGTTGTCATCCAGTTTTTCCAACACCATTTATTAAAGAGGCTATCTTGTCTCCAGTGAGGATGGTCATTCCTTTGACAAATATG
The DNA here is from genome assembly GCF_012274545.1 of Fukomys damarensis. Lineage (NCBI taxonomy): Eukaryota > Metazoa > Chordata > Mammalia > Rodentia > Bathyergidae > Fukomys > Fukomys damarensis. Next base: position 50,889,716 of record NW_022900917.1, read on the forward strand.
AGGTAGCTGACTACACCTTGAGTTATTTTTGTATCTTTCAATCTGTTCTATTGATCCTCAAGTCTGCTTCTTTGCCAGTAACATGCTGTTTTTATCACAGTGGCTTTATAGAATAGTTTCAAGTCGGGAATTTTTATATCTGCTGTCATGTCTCTGTTGCCTAGGATGGCTTTTGCTATTCTAGGTCTCTTCTGGTTCCAAATGAATTTTTGGATTCTTTTTACTAGTTCTGTGAAATATAGTGTTGCAGTTTCAATTGGCATTGCATTGAATCTGTATAGCAGTTTTGGTAGTATGGCCATTTTCACTATGTTGATTCTTCCTGCCCAGGAGCAGGGGATATCTCCATTTTCTTATATCCTCTTCGATCCTTTTTTCAGAGTTCTGTAGTTTTCAGTGTAGAGGTCTTTGCTTCTTTTGTTAGATTGATTCCTAGATAGTTCATTTTTTTTATATTATTGTGAAAGGAAGTGTTTCCCTAATTTCTCTCTCAGTTAATCTGTTATTTGTATACAAGAAGGCCATTGATTTTTGAGTGTTGAACTTTATTCAGCTACTCTGTTAAAAGTGTCAATTAAGTCTAGAAGTCTTTTGGTGGAGTTTTTTGGGTCTTCAATGTGGAGTATCATATCATCAGCAAATAATGACAGTTTAACATCTTCCTTTTCTATCTTTATTGCTTTCATTTCTTTCTCTTGTCTAATTGCTGTGGCTAATGTTTCCAGAACTATATTGAAGAGGAGTGGTGATAGTGTGCATCTTTGTCTTGCTCCTGATTTTAAATTGAAGGTTTTCAGTTTTTGGCCTATTAATATGATGTTGGCTGTTGGTTTTTCATAGATAGCCTTTATTAAGTTGAGATATAGACAATTTATTCCAATTTTTTGCAGGGATTTTATCATGAATGGATGTTGAATTTTGTCAAATGCTTTTTCTGCATCTATCAAGATGATCATATGGCTTTTGTCCTTGACTCTCTTAATATAATATATTACATTTATTGACTTAAGTATGTTGAAGCATTCTTAAATCCCTTGAATAAATCCAACTTGGGCAGGATGTATGATCTTCTTGATGATCCTCTGTATTCTGTTTGCTTGTATTTTATTAAGTATTTTTCCATCTATATTCATTAAGGAGATCGGTTCTCTTTTTTATTTGTGTCTCTCCCTGGTTTGGAAATCAGACAAAGAACTGTTATCTAGAATATGTAAAGAACACAAAACAATCAGCCCCCCCCAAATATAAAGACCCAATTCAAAAATGGGCATCTTAAATGAACAGAAATTTCTCAGACAAAGATTTAAAAGCAGCAAGCAAATATGTGAAAAAATGTACCACATCACTGGTCATTTGAAAGATGCAGATGAAAACAACACTGAGCTTCCACCTCACTCCACAAAGAATGGCTGCCATTAAGAAATCACACAATAACAAATGTTGGCAGGTTTGTGGGGAGAAATGAAACCTTCTCTATTACTGGTGGGAGTGCAGACTGGTGCCACCACTATGGAAATCAATATGGAGATACCTCAAAGAGCTGGGACTAGAGGTTCCATTTGACCCAACCATAGCTCTGCTGGGTATCTTTCCAAAAGAATTAATAGAAAGCTAATAAGGGAAAAGAAAAATATGAGAAAATGAAGAAATGGAAATGAAGTGTTTGTAAAGGGGAGGGGAGGAGAGGGTGAGGGGAGGGCAGGGACAAGGGGAAAAATGATAACCAAGACCTGTCATGTAAAGGTACAAGATCCCTGTAATGATTGTAGCTGTACTGTTTACATAGAATGTACCAGTAAACTCAATAAAAGAAAAAAAAAAGTGATACTTGCTTCCAGTAATGAATTTGGAAGTATAGCTTCCCTTTCAATTTTATTGAAATGTTTGAAGAGTAGTGGCAGTAGTTCTTTGCTAAATCTCTTGTAAAATTCAACAGTGAATCCATCAGGACCCGGGCTTTTCTTTGTTGGTAAACTTTTAATTACATTTTCAATTTTACTGATTGTAATCAGATTTTTAAAAATGTTTTTATATTCATTCAACTTTAGTAATTCATATGTATCTAGACATCTGTCCTTTCTGTTCACTTCTTTTTTCACTGTATAATGCCTGCTTTTTTTTTTCTAGTCTCACTTTTAACTGCATCACAGGACTTGCTAAAAACATATCCATAAGACACTGGAGCTTGATTTTTAAAATCTTAGTATCATAGTTGTATTGCTATGCATAATTATAATGCTTGATTTTCCCATTTCACTTTGTAGTTTTTATTTTTTTTCTCATTGAGTTTATTGGTACATTTTAGGTTTTTATCTGAAACTGTGAAAATGAGGACATTTTTATGCATACACAATCTCCTGTCTTATTTTCCATTTTTCTTCTTCCATATTTTTCATTACCCATTTTACTTCAAGTCAAAATTTAAATTGACTACATTGTGTTTTGTCATCATCTAGTCCCTCTTTTTATTGTCTTTCTTCTTTATTTAAAAAAATCATATTCTAAACATATTCTTGCAGTTTTTTAATCAACTTTACTTTGATTGATGGTTTTTCTGTGGTCAATTTTCCAAGAAGAACCATGAAGCTACATTTCAATTGTTTATAAGTATTTAAAATTGTATATTGCTTTTACACTTGTGCTACAATTCATATAATTTAAAATACTTTGAATTCTGTTTTCCTGAGGATTATGTAGATTTTATTTATTTCTGTTAGAATTTGTACATATATTTTCCTTATAAATGAATTACTATTTTGCTTAAATGCCCAAAGACTCATTTTAAATTTTTGATACTCAAAAATGTTTCCTATTAAAATATATTTTTTAGTCTGCAGGTACTATAGCTCAGTAGTAGAGAATGTGATTCACACGTTGCAGCTCCTGGGTTTGTATCTCCAAGAATAACAACAAAAAAAGGGAATGTGATGGAATCCAAGAGAAGATATCCAATGTGAAGGCAAAGATTGGAGCTCCTTGAAGAAACGTAAGGAAGCCTTTCTTCATTTCTCTTTTATACTATTTTGACAATAATCCTCCCTAGCGTGGGCCTTCAACACCCAGAACTATGCTGAGTTAATTCAGTTGAGGCTCTCTTGCTCAAATTGGTGCAACAAATCTACCATCCCATCCCACATCACAAAAGTTGGCCAGAAAATATAGCTATGTTGGAGCTATCATATATCCATCTCCATTCCTTATGTAACAGATTAAAATCGTTTGTAGAAAAAACATTTCCAAGGGTCAACAATTTCACTTCATTTCTGTGGCAACAAGTTTATGTTCTGTATCATAGGACAGACTTGCTTTGGAAGAGTTCATCTTTTCAACTTCACCTGAGCTTGGAGGGTAAAAATGTTGACTTCTTACTTGCTTCTAACCTTATTTCTCATAGTTTTTGTCAATTTTTTTGCTTATTTTATAGTTTATAGTTTCTGATAAATCTTATTTCTTCCAGTGATTGAGTTCATATACTGTATTTTGTCCTCTGGAATTACTTTATAATGATTTATTTCTTATTATATTATCTTGATTTAGTTATATCACAATGTATACATATATCAAAACATCACTTTGTATAATGTATATAAATAATTTTATCTGTCAGTTAAATAAAAAGGACAACATAATATTTGTAGAAAATAGTGTTTTAGAGTGACATATAAATATAATGCCAAATATGATTATTTAACTGCATATAAATGATAAAATCTATCGATATACAAATATGGAAGCAAGAATTGTTTGTTCTCTTTTTTGTAACACCTATTATAACATCCATAGTTGATACCTGATTATGATTTTGATTTGCATTTCCCTGATGACCAATGATATTGATCTTTCTTTATATACTTGTTGACTATTTATGACTTCCTTTGAGAAATGCCTAGGTAGATACTTTGCCCTCTTTTAAATTAGAGTACTAGTTATTTTGCTGTGGCTTTATGTGAGTTATTTATATAATTTGGGTATTAATGTGTTTTTTACTTGAACCTCACAATTTTAGACAGAATTAATAGGTGAAAGTATAAAATAGTGCAATTATATTCATGTTTTTTACTACTGTCTCAAAAATTTAGAGAGAAAGCAAAAAAAATGAGAATATTGTAGTATCACAACTAGTGAGAGACTGAAGCAGAGTTGAATTTTATTTCTTTATACAGTAACTATATAAAATCAAACTGAAGCAGTATCCTTTATAGTAGCATCAATAAATTACATGTGAATAAATCTGGAAAAAGATGCAAACTACTGAGAAAATATAAAACTTCACTAAAACACTTTAAAAATAAATGGATAAATATGTTATATTCATAAGAATAAGAATAAAGTCTTATTAAGACACCAATTCTCTGAAAATTCATTTTGTATTCAATAGTATCATTTTTGTTTTCATTGTGGAACTTAGTAAACTTGATTTTTAAAGCAACATATACAAACTATTAATCAAAACTCTGTTAAACTCTCTTGAAGAAAATCAAATTAGGACTTAGTCTCAAGATATCCTGACATATTATGAAATGAGCCATTTAGCATTTGGAATTGAAGCAAGAATAAAGATATAGGACTTATGAAAATAATATAGAATCAAGAGACAGATGCATATACTCCTGAGACTTTGATATATGATAGAGAGGCATAGTAGAGAAATGGGTAGTATGGCCATTTCAATAAATGGTTCTAGGCAATCAAACAGCATTGAAAAGTTGGTTCTATGTTTCATTACATATAAAATAATTGACAGTAAATTAAAACCTAATGATGAAATAAAAATTTGTAAGGATTTTAGAATTTATTATAGAATTTATATTTAAGGTATCAAGGAATACATTAAATTCCTAAAAACACAAATATAGAAATGGCAATAAAAGTGAGCATTAATAAATTTATGTATGAGAAAATTTTCTTTTAATGAAGATAACAAAATAGTGTGAAAACTGTAGAAAGGAAGAAGACATTTGAAATAAAGCGTTAAAATCAATGAATAAAACATAAAAACAAATAATCCAATAAAAAGTAAAGAAACTATCATAAAAGTGGCTATGTAAATGACCAATAAAAATATTAAAAGTAAATGAATATTTTTTTTTCTAGTTGAGTTTAGTGGTACATTTTATGTATACAGTACAGTTACATTCATCATTGGGATCTTGTACCTTTACCTGACAGGTCTTGGTTCTCATTTTTTTCCCCTTACCCCTACCCTCCATTCACCCCCTCCTCCCTTCCCTATTTACAAATACTTTATTTCCATTTTTTCATTTTCTCAGATTTTTTTCTTTTCCCTGATTACCCTTCCCTACCCTTCCCACTTTCCCTACACCTTTAGCCCTTTTCTTCCTATTTCACATTGTCAATTATATCATTATGATATATGTACCATTAAAGTAAATGATTATTATTCAGTGGAACATAAATTAAAAATACAAGACATTGCATACTTATTAAGCTTAAGTGGAAATATCTGGCAAAACAAAATATTAATGTGAATTCAGAACAGTCAAAGATCTTATACACTGCTGACAGCAATGTACAGTATTTTTAAATTAATGTATATGTGCTAATAAATTGGCAAGTATATGCATTCAGGAGAATATCTTACATGTTTATCCTCAGTGGATTTGAACATGTGTTCAGAACACAAAAATAGCAAGGTCTATAGCTTCATTGTATTGGTCAAAATTCTGCAGAGAAACAAAACCAATAGAGTGTATCATCTATCTATCTATCTAACTACCTATCTATCATAAATCTATCTCTCATCCATCTATCTGATTGGATTAGACCTACCAATAATATCAAAGATAATCTCCTTCACATAAAGTCAAGTAAATGTAGATGTCAGCCATATCTACAAAATTCTATCAGAATAATGCATGTAAAAAATTAATTAAAAATTAGGTTAAATAGCTTAACCAAGTTGACACAGGTCCAGTGAAATAACTAAAAAATTGTGATATAGTCCCACATCGTGATTGAGTCTCACTAACATAATAAGTGAACAAATAAGACACCAAAGATTATATTAAGCTATTAAGGTAAAATTCAAAAGCAAACAAATCTACAGTCTACTCTTCCTTGTATCTGATTATATGGTAAAATAATAAAGTATAAAGCCAGGTGTGGTGGCACACACCTGTAATCCCAGCACTCAGGAGGCTGAGGCAGAAGGATTGCTGTGAGTTTGAGACCAGCCTGGGCTACATAGTGAGTTCCAGGTCAGTCTCAACTACATAGTGAGACCCTGTCTCAAAAAAACAAAAAAAGTATAAAAGTGATTATGGAAAAGTTAAGATAATAAGTTTGAATATGCAGGGATCTTAAGATATTTTTGTTTTCATGAACATACAATAATTGCATATACTTATGAAGTCAATGTGCTATTTCAATATATGTATACAATGTATAATGATTTGATCAGAATAACTGATACATCCACCATGCAGCCTTTATCATTTCTTAATGTTAGGAATGTTCAAAATTCTCTCTTGTAGCTATTTTAAAATATCCAATTAATAGATGTGAAATGTAGTTAGTTATCTTACTGTGCTATAGAACAGTGAAAGTTACTCTTCCTACCTATATGCACCCTTGGACTTATTAACAGTCCTTTCTCCATCCCTCCTTTCAACACCTGAAGGGGACTATTTTAAACATACTAGAGATTAGTATGCAGAAGGGACATGAGAAGGGTATCTAGAGATTTTTCTCCTTGACTTCTATTTGTACTTTATGTAAGTACTAAACCTTCTATACATGTTTTGTGTATATTTTGGGTATTTTGGATAAACGAAGAAAAGCAAAATATTATTTACAATACCAATAACATTTGTATCCTCTTTATGAATAATTCTATAGATATACCAGAATTTTATGGAGTAAAATAGAAATGTTATTTAAGGATATTAAAGAGACCCCCCCACTAGGCCATATTATTAGTTTGTAATATTCAACATAGAAAAAATTTGCTTGTCTCATATACTTCTTTTAATTCAGAATAATTCCAATTCAAAATAACAAGAGGGGTAAATTATTTAAAATAATTAAATCATTATTCACACAGTCTAAATTAAACTCACAAATTAAATTTTGAGCAAAGAAACTAGCTTTTCCAAAGAAACTTTTGAAAGCAGTGTGTGAATTTAAAAGTATACATACTCAGAAACTGGATATACATTTTAAGGAGTCAGGAATGTGTGGTCTGGTAGACAAACATGTGCATGCTTACAGCTTCATTGTTCCTTCATGAGACTGAGTTGTATTCATCAAGTTTTTGCAGAGAAGAATCAATATGATTTCAATCTATCTGTCTTTCTGTCTGTCTGATGACGATTAGGTTTTAAATTTTATTTTGAGTCATAATATTCTGAGAAGATCCAAAATCATTCTATAAAAGAACAAAATGTTATTTGGTAATAAAAATGTTTCTTCAGTAAGGACTCAATTTGCTGCTTTTAAAATGAAGTCAGAGGTATTTAATTGTCTTTATAGGAAGTTAGAATACTTCCACTTTCATTTTTTTCAAAGATCTCTAAATCAGAAAGATATAGAATTTCTTTTAGCAACCCAATTTAACTCTTAGTGACTTTCATTTTTCGAAGTTACTCCTGAAGTCTAAATTCAATCTCTTAACCTTAAGCTTCTTTCTTATTTTGTCATCATTCTTTGCTGTAAGATTTAACCTTCTTGAACACAATTTCTCCCAACTGGGGGAAAAAAAAAGTAGCAGTTCCATGACTTTTCCTTAATTTAATTCCTCCACATTTAGAATTTTGTTTCTTTTGACTACATTTCCAAGTTAGATGGAGCAGAAGGGTAGCAAGAAATGGAGTGTGGAGAATATATAGTAGATAAAAGGGGGATTTTTTTCTTTGAGGAGTGAGTCCTGAAGATTAAACCACACTTATGTGTATCATAATAACTATTAACTGTTAATAATAACTATTAACTGTTGAGAATTTTTCTGAACTCAAGCCAAGTTTTTTGTTAATATAACATAATGTCTTAACAGCATTATGTAGTTTCCAATATATTTTCAACTACATTGTTTCTCTTAATTCTGTCAAAAAATTTTGAATTAGTGATGCATCCTTTGATGAGAATATTCAGTTTTGGAATGATCAGCAAAAGTTCAATAGAGACAGGCAGATCAAGCACTAGAAGTCATGTCTTCTGAAGGCTAAGTTGTTACGTTTTTTTTTTTTTACATACTAATGTATTCCTGTGATAAATCAAAATTCTAATATTGCAATATAATTTGCAGAATCTTGAATTTGTATAATACACAAAAGTGCTAGATTACCAAATAATAAAGTTAATTCTCCTATAACAGAATATATTCTCTGAAAGCCAAGACAGCAAATCCCCCCAAATATTAACATTCTAATTTCCCTAAACCTGTGGTTGTTTTCTTATGTGGTGAGAAGGAATTACAATTATAATTTAAATTATAAAGTAAATTATTGTTGTCAAAAAATTGACCCTTAAATAAAACTACACTAGACTGCCTTGTGTTTTAGTTTTTACTCACTGCTTAAGGAAAATATTTGGTACTCAAAGTTAAAGGAGGAAAGGTTTATTTCAGCTCATGGTTTGAAGTGGTTTCAGACCATAACTGGCTGGCTCCAAGCTAGGGTGGCATGGCAGAGGGGCATCATAGAAGAGAAACAGTTCAAGGAAGACAGAAGGCAGCAAAAGCAGTGTGTGACAGAAGTAGCTCCCTTTCTATTTACTATATTCTACCCAGGCTACCTAACTTTAGAGTGGGTAGCACTCACATCAGGATAGAATGCCCTTAGTATTAGCATCTATCATTAATAAACCCCTGCATTACATCCTTAACCCCAGCATCACACACTCTAGATCCAGCCACCTCTAAAAAGCCACACCTATGACCACATAAGCTTTGGAGGGACATCTAGACACAAACCATAACATTCCTTTATGAAAAAGGCATTTAGTCCATCTCTAAGAGTTTCCAAAGTCCTAACAGTTCACCATTGCTGAAAAGTCCAAGTCAAAAGTCTCCTTTTAGGTTTAAGGCAAGCTCTTAGCTATAAATGAAAAGAAAGTTAAAAACTTCCAAATACAGTGGCAAAGATAAACATTACCATGCCAAAATGTACAAATAGGTAAATAGAAAGGAACAGAACCAAAGTAAGTCTATAATCTAGCAGGGTAAACATTAAGTTTAATTGTCCCTTGTCCAGCATTTGGCACAATCTATGGCAACATGTGAACTCCAAAGTGCTTGGGTGGGTCTGCCTCTATGGAACTGGGGATGATTATAGCTCCCACAGGTTCTCTCTTTGGCCAACTTTGTTCAAACCTTGCAGCTTTCCTTGGATGATCCACATTTGCTGCTTCTCCAAACTTCTGGGGTCTCCACTGTATCTTTGACTTCACACACACAGCTTCACACACTGCCCTGTCAGAAGTTCACTGCCTGGTGTCTCAGGTCTTCTTAAATCTGGGTAGAAGCCTTCTTAATCCTGCAACTCTTGCATTCTACATGCACCTAAAATCAGCATCATGTGGATGGTGCCAAGGTCTGATGGAGCTGGACCAGTAGCCAGGCTTCCCTCTTGCAGTAAGGGTCACTTGCCTGGATTTCTGATCACTCTGAACCTAAACCCAAGGAAGAAATTCTGTAGGCTGCTGCCATTTTGGAACATGGCATTCTGAGTTGTTCATCTCAAAGAAAATGTTTTCACTTTTGCAACCTTGGGGCTGTAAAGGCTGGGATCCTGCTGTTTCTTATGATGACCTTGGGCCATATTTTCCATTGTACTATTCCTTCTCAGCAATCAAGATATCCTCTGTTCTTCTTTTTAGTTCACAGGTTTGCTGGTGCTTCCTTTCTGGCCTAGCTCACAACTTTTTAAATTATTCTGCTTGGCTCTTTGCTCTTGATTCTCAACATAAATCTGACTAAAAGCCCCCCAAAGTAGCCATGTCTCAGCCTCATCATTAGACTGCCTTGAATTTTCTCTGCAAGATTAATTAGTCCACAACCTTTAATCTTAGTCTCAGTCAAAATTTCTGGACATGGGAAAAATGCAAACTTTCTGGCAAGGCCTAACATCTATTGTCTAGAGTCCAACGGCAAATGAAGCTCTTCCTGGTAGAAACTTCCTAAACTTGCTCTTTAGCCCCAGCATTTATATCACCATTATGAGCTTGTGAGTGCTGATCAGAATTGCCCATCAAGTATAGCTTAGCATTATAGGGCTGCTTATTCAACTGGCATCTCCAAATCTTTCTAAACTGTTGCCAGAAGCCAGTTCCAAAGGCTTTTAAACCACAGGACCAAGTACAATCACAGCAATGACTTCATTTTCAGTACCAAATTTTTAATAACTTTTCTTATTGCAGAGACAAACACTTGACACCCAAAGTTAAAGGAGGAAAGGTTTATTTTAGTTGAAAGTTTGTAGTGATTTCAGTTCTTAATCAGCTAGCTCCAAGAAGCGTGGCACAGCAGAGAGGCATCACAGGAGAGAAACAGTTCATGGCAGGTAGAAGTTGGCAAAAGCAGCAGACAAAAAGTACAACAGCAACAATTGACAGTAGCAGTTCTCTTTCTATCCATAATATCCTATCCAGGCTACCCACCCTTAGAATGGATAGCACTTCTATCCAAGATAGGGTGCCCCTGATCTTAACACTGAGAATCAATCCCTGTATTACATCTGTAATGCCAGCATCACACACTCTAGGCCCATCCACTTTCAAAAGCCCCACCTATGACAGCATGAGACTTTGGGGAAACATCTAGAAATAAGCCAGGACATTGGGGAAAATGCTTTTAGGGAAAATCCATTTTCTTACCTTTTCCAGTTTTAGAGGCCTCCTTGCTCTCACTGTCGCATAACCCCTTCCATCTGCATGGTCAGCAGTAATCGGTTGAATATATCTCACCTCCTATTATTCTAATATGGACTCCTCTATCTCTCTCCTCCACATTTATAGAACTCTTGGGACTAATTTGGGTTCACAATATATTATGGATTGCATTTAGATGTACTCTGAAAGCCTCATGTGGTCACAGGTGGGGCTTCTCAGAGGATATAATGCTGAGATTGATTCATGGTGCAATGCTAGAATTAATGGCGCCATATCTTGTTGTGAGTGCTACCCACCCAATCCACCTGGGTAGAATATAATTGCCAGAAAGAGAGCTTCTTTTGATGCTCTCTATTAATCACTTGCTTCCCTACTATTTTACTGCTTTTACCACCTTCTGTATGCCATGAACATTTTCTTCGCTGCAATGCCCCTCTGCCATGACACCATGCCATGGAACCAGCTGATTAAGGACTGAAACCACTACAAACTGTGAGATAAATCAACATTTCCTCTTTTAACTGAGTGTTGGGCAATTTGTCTCAGCAATAAGAAGAGTAACCAAGACCCACAACATCAAAAGCACGGTGTCTGTTCCAACACTAATTTTTCAACTCTCTGACACCAGTGAGTGCCCAACTATTCAACTGAATTCTGACACCAACTCCCAAATTAGTGTGGAACTCAGCATCTACAGATTCATTCTTAAACTAATCACATGTCAGAGGCCAGCTGTTGGGTGTCCAGACTGCCACATTTGTACTGGCCAACTACAAATTTGGGGGTTCCCATGACACAGTCACTCTCCCTTTATTCAGTGATTTACTGAAAGAACTTAGAAAATTCATTTGACTACTTTAATTAATATTAATGATTTATTATAAATGACCCTAATCAAAACAGTCAAATGGCAGTGATGACTATGGAGGGTACCGTGTGGCACTTCCATGGCATTTTTTAATTCATCACCCTTGCAGCATATCCATGTTCCCCAACCCAAGAGCAAACAACTCCATTTGTTGCTTTGGTGGGAATTTCATTCTATGGTCGTGAACGAGTAATTCATTCAACATTGATGATTGAACGCAATTTCTAATTCCTCTTCCCAGAAAAGTTTGTGCTGAAAGTCTTAAGGTTCCTAATCAAAGCTTGCTTTTCATAGTTTCCATTCTAAAGCTAGGGGACCTCATCTGAGAGACAATGTCACTAAGAACACTCTCTACTGTGGAGATTTCATCAGGATTTTAGGAGTTCTGTACCAGAAACAAGGGAAAAAGAACATTTTTAAAATAAACTCCACTGTGAAACTTTTAGAGAAAGAACACAGCCCTAGCAACAGGTTATTTTTAGCCCAGTATCCCCTTCTTTAGCCCAGGATACTATGGAACTCCAGACGTGTAAGACAATAAATTGATGCTGTTGTTTTAAGGTACCATATTTGTGGAAAATTGTTATGATATTAATACAACATTTTACACATAGATTATCACACTCCTAGGAATTTCAGGATATTAAAAGCAAAGGAACATTTTTCATTTTTTTTGGTTTGTTTAGTTTTGTTTTTTAGTTACTGTATTTATGAAAGAAACATTTTAATTTATGTAGTTATTTCCCTCTTGTAAAGTTTGTATCAATGCAATGCAAAGTGACAGGACACCAACATTTGAAGGAAAATATATTGTTTTCAGATCAGACATCAGCTGTCACCTTGGGTAGAGTTTATTACTTCTAATAATATACATCCCAGTTCACAAAAATTTTACATGCTCACCATTCATTTCTGGTGTAAAACAGTTGATGAACTATATTGTATATGAAGCTCACATTGTGAACTCTTATGGTTGTAGCTTGGAGAAATTATATGGAGTCTGAATAAGAATGGGTACATGTTAATGTGAAACAAAAATGAGATCTTGAGAACTACTCATTCAATCAACTGAAATGTGAAAATAATTTATACCATTACATATTTTCAAACAAATGGAGAATAAGTATTTGGCTTTGTTTGTTCATACTTCAACATCGAGAGTAATTTCTTTGGCTGGCACCAAATTTATATAGTAGCCAAAAAATCAGAAAACTTAAAGTTATTTAAGGTATTTTTCCATTAACATAGGTAGAAAATTATGACAAGCCTACACTACAAAATAGATGGGGAAAATTCTCTTGATATAATTCTCTCGATATGAGTACAGACTGACCTTCATTAAAATTCACTTTCAAAGCAAATCATATACTGTGTACTTAAACAGCACCAAAAAACTCAGTAAGGTTTTTAAAAAGCACATCATATAACTTCAAAATGAAAATGCAATGTATTGACAATTATGGTTTTAATGAAAGGGATACAATAAGTTAGAATGTCATTTTTACTTTCAAGTAAATGGAAAAATTGATAATTTAATTCCATAAATTAAGTTGATAATTATTATTAAAGGAGTAAATCATATTTTTAAAATAGTGCTCTCAATCTGATCTGCAGCGCCATAGTTCTTGAAAGCTAATACATAATTAGGCTTATATTATCACTTAAAGAGCAAAGATAACATTAAATCATTTATTTTCTTGTTAAGTATATTACACTTATTGTTAGTATTATCATTATATATTGATTCAAAATAATAATTCATAAATTACTAACACTACACACTTGTTTTAAAAAACCACAATTTTTAAAGGACTTTATAGTTTATGTGCTTTTACCTGTGTTACCTTACTTGATCTTTACAGTTGTTATGATGAGGAATAGTTTTTATTTTTTAAAATTTAAGTGGGAAATAAACATTTGAGCTCTGATTTACTATATATTTGTTTTCAAATCCAGGACCTCACCGCAATGCTAGATGCATTCAAAACACCCCCAAAATGGTTTTAATCTATATTCATTTTATAAGTTCTGTGCTTTTTCATAATAAAACAAAGCGACACCTATTATCTAATAGCAGGTCCACATTATGTTGAAAGTCATCTCCAAGCCATGCAGTATTAGTCATGAAAATTTCCACATCTTGTCGGGCACAGGCTTACCAGGGCCTCAGTGTGTGATTGGCATTTTGTATTCTTCATGGACTTCACGCTGGGGGAGGGAAGCCTCTACTCAGTGCCCTCAATTTTGCAAGCAGCATCAGTCAGGAGGAATAGGTGCCTTTTTGTAATTCACCCTCCTGGAGCCTGTTTTACGATTCACTGAGAAATAGCAACATCAAATATTCTCTAATTTAAGAGCAACACAAGTCACGTTAAATTTTTAACCTTATTTATCCAAAGTCATACTTACAGGATTTACCGATTGAGTGCACTGGAAATATAGTAACCACATAGTTTTATATCTCTATTAACTGTAATTATTCTTTTATGCATTAAATTTTATAATATTTTTTGAACTTTTACAATGTTGTCAGCTCAAAAAGTTTCTGTAAAAATGTGGTATAAAGATTTTTCTATAACAACCATGATATAGAAAAAGGAGGGCAGAAGACACCCAGATGGACTAATACTCTGTATTGATCCACCCAGTATATCTTAAAATTTCAAATAACCCTCCAATATGACATTTGGAAGGGTAACAGTGCTGAGGTTAATATAATTAAGTGAATTTCATGGATGGAAAGCCAGAATTTGTTAATCAAAAAAGTCCAAAAATAATAAAAACTTTCTTCCCCATTCAATTTTCCTCCAACCTTCCATTCTAAAGTCATGGAGGTTCAAATCATCAGTTCTATTTTAATCTTCCCTTAACTGTCCTATTGGTAAGATTCTTAATAGGTATATGATACTGTACATATTGAATCATTTAATCCCATTAATTTCATTGAAGGGGAAACCAAGACATGGAAAATAACTTTCTTAAGGTAGTAAAGGATCAATATTGGTATTCAAACTGGTTAATGTAGGTCCAGGATTCCAGCTATTAATTTATTAATTACTACTTGTGCTTTCTACCCCTGCCTTCTTTAGTGCACCCTCTTAATATCGAGGACCTTTTTGAGTAACACATTCCCTAATTATACTCTTCCAGCACTCCTTATCTTTCTGCCTCTGTGCTAATCACCAGTGGCTCAGAGATACTGTGTTAGTCTGCTTTCTGTCAGTGTGACAAAATATCTGAGATAAACAAATAAAATAATGAAATATTTTATTTTGGCCTATGGTTCTAGAGATTTCAGGCCATGGTTGGCCAGGACCCCAACCATGGGCCTGTGGCACAGTAGAGCACTCTAGCGAGGAGCTTGTGGTATGGCAAAGCTGCTTATGTTGTGGTAGTGGGAAGAAAAACAAAGAGGAGGGAAGGACTGGTTTCCCAATATACCCTGAAAAGGCATGCCCTCAAAAACCTAACTTCTTTCCACCCCCTAAAGCTGCCACTAATTCTCAATAGCACCATACATAGTGTGGCTAACAAGCCTTTAGTATATGGGCTTTTGAAGATGTTTAAAATCCAAATTATACAAGATACCCTGCTTTCCAGAAACTAAATCTGTTGGTACAAGAGACCTACATCTTGATAAATGGAAGCTATTGATAAGCCCCATCCTTTTAGTCTATTTTCCTTCCTTCCTTGGTTTGTAGTATATACATTAAGGATACTATTTACTAATCTGGTCATGCTCCACCTCAAACATGTAGGGATTTCTGCAAAATGTATTTCAGTAAGCAACAACACACTAAAACACCCTCATTATAGATTTTGACCACTTCAGAACAAAGCATTCCCTGTAGATAAATGACTGGACCCATAGGCCTACTTTCCTGATTTCAGGCAGGACCACAAGGAGGAAACACCATTTTTGGTAGTGCATGCCTGTAGCTCTAGCACATGGAGGCTAAGGCAGCAAGATGGTCATTCAAGGCCAGCCTGGGTTACACAGTAAATTCAAGGTCAGCTTGCACTACATGGTGAAAAATGTGTCTCAAAAGAATGAAAAGAAGAAGGAGAAGTAGTAGAAATAGGAAGAGGAGGAAGAGAAGGAGGAGGAGACAAAGAAAGAAAAAAGAAGAGAAGGGGCAACAAGAAGGGAGGTAAAAGAGGGGAAAAGGAGGAAGAAGGGGAACAGGAAGTGGATAGGAGAAAACACGCACAATTTTCCAATGCACCCCCTACTAAAAGGTAGGAAGACTAGGGTAGCACTAATCTATTTTAGGCTCTAGCTGAGCAAGTTAGCCAGGCCTTGCTGGAAAGCAGCTGGAGAAGGACTGGTGTCCCGGGCTTTGTGTACCAGGAATGTCCCTTCCCTCTCTGGGTGTTGCAAGAAGCCATGATTTGCTCCTGTGTGGCCATAGGAGGAGAGAGATTATGGGAGCAAAGCAGTGAAGCAGACAGTCCTCAGAGAGAACTAAGAGTAAAACCATTTGACTGTTTACCAAATGTTTACCAAGAAGACCAAAGATGGGGGGGGGAGATTGCATGTAAAGTTATGAAGAATAGCAGGACAAAGATACTGATAAGGTTCAGGAAGTGCCACCCCAGTACAATACATGGAATCTTTGCAGGTGAGAAAACAGCAGAATTAGGACAGCCACCTTCATTTTTCCTCCTTCTATCCTGAAGCAGGATAAGAATTCTCTAAAAGTCTTCTGGTCTTTCCTTTAAACAGGTTATAAAAACCTGTCATGAGTGGTGTCCCATTCTTCTTCAAAGGACAAAAGTACACTTACCTCAGAAGAATCAGAGAAAGTTTTGGACAAAGAGGGCTCGATAAGCCCCCTTCCGGTTTACTACCATTGGATTGCACTCCTTTTGTTCTATCTTGTTATAGGAGACTCATCTATGAAACTATGATGGGAAGGCTATATTACACAAGTGGAATTTAAATGGAGAATTGAAGAAAATGCCGTGACTGCAAATGAGACTTTCTCTGGCAAGGGTCAGAATAAAACTGAGCTCAAAAAGTGGGTGGTTGGTGAGAAGTTTGGATTTAGTTCTATATACAGCTTTCAAAATGTGGGCACGTGGGCTTTGGGGTTCACTTCAGAGGTTGAGCACTTGTGTAGCAGGCACAAAGCCTTGGGGTCAGTCTTCAACCCTGCCTAAAACAAACAAAATCAAAATATGCACCACAAATTCTTGGAGTTCTGTGGAGGGTGTTGAAGTGAATAGGCTTTATTCAAATACATATGAATTGTATTTTTAAGATTTTTAAAATTTGTGACAAAAAGTTACATAAATATAAATCTACTAAATTTTACATCAAACTACAACAAGATTATTGCGTTATGAGGTGTAGATTTGGCTCCTCTGTGCAATTATTGAAATTTCTAGTGCAAAAAAAATTGATTAGCAAGTGTGCAGTGTGCTATTGGTCATTTTTCAAAACATTCTATTCTTTGTGTGTCTATTAAATATCAGAAAATTCTGAAATACATTAAGGCTCTTTTTAGAACCTATGGTAGTAGATTACTTTATTTTACATAAACTGTGTATTCATAAATTATAAATTTTTTCTGTGATGTGAAATAATTGCCTTTAATACTAAATGTTTATGCTTAAAATTAGAAAATTGAGTTATCTTGTAAACTGAACTAGTTTCAAAAAGTAAAGACAAATCAAAGTTAGCTATCACCAGGGAATTCAACAAGTGTTGGCCACAGTGACAATTCAAAATAAAATCAGTTTGTTCTTCCCTTACCCAAAAGCATTCACAGTAAAAATAAATGATAGTCCTGTTTCCTTGTCCTTCATGATTATCTTTAACGGCAACAAAATGAACTCAACTCCACCAAGCACTACGAAATGAGTTTTGAAAATGATCTTCTATGGTTCTTCTCAAGTGATAACATCATTTTTAATATACACAGTATAATCAAACATAGAGCTTTTCACTTCTAACTGAAAAGTTTGATATTATTAAAACGTGATTTAAGTTTGTTTTATGATATTCAAATAAATTAGAACATTACAAATGTTATAAAAGCTACATTATCAGGAAGTAGCTTATTAAACTTTTTGCTACTTAAATTGCAAAAGTGTTACATGAGTCAGCTCCTAGAAAGTGCTATCTGCTAATTCAGTCAAGATAGGAACGTTCATTACTCCTGTTTTATGTGATGTTTTCACACAGGCTTATTATTCTGTGGGATGCTTGATACACATTCAATTAGACAAGCAACCATAATATGTGGCTCATCTTGGAATTCCTCAGATCTTGCTTGTTAAAGGCTGATGATGTTGACATAATAATAACAAAATAAATTGATATATATAATGATTCTTTAGTACACAGAAAATATTTTGGATATATAATTACAATCCAATAATATAAAAAGAGTTCTTAAATTCCAAAATTTATAAGTGAACATGCTAGCTAGAACCAAGAGACCACCGTGCCATCCCACAGCCACCAAATGAATGTACTGTCCATATTGCAGTGAGAAAACAGAATTTTTTAAAAACCCCATTGATTTCTAAATTTATCCAAGTGGTTTTACTTTTAGCTGATAATAAAAATTAGAAGATATCTCCCAAAGTGCCCTTGGTTAATGTCACATAACCAGTTTGTTTTATTAAAGTGTGGTCTTTGCATTACAAGCCTTAAGTTATGTGTGATTGTTACAATGATGTATAGAATTTCAACAAGTCTGAATATTAATGATTGTTTCACATAAAAGACATTAATATTTCAAAGGAAATAAAACCTAAGCACTATTTTCTACTAACAAAATATTCTTTCATTAGATGAAGCAGATTATGTTATCTTAATCTAATATGCATACTGAAGCATTAAAACAATAAAATTGTTTTAAAGGGATTTTAAATAGTTGGTTGAAAAAATTATGATAATTGAAAAAATTTCTGGGATATGAGTTAAAAATTATAAAATATTTTTACAAGTATAATGGGTTCGAACAAATAAAACATGGAAAGTGGATAGATGGAGGAGCCATGTTTCTGACTACTGAAGAGGGAATTTGAGTGGGAAATGCTAGAATGTCCATGTGTTTCTGCATTAGAATCAGAGACATCTGTATCAACTCATATTTAGCATAATGTAAACCCAGATAAAAGGATGTAGAAATGATTACAGATATTGTGTGCACATAGTCAGTAGGCAATTCATAACTCTGTTCACTACAAGTGTGAAAAGTAATCACACTGTTATCGACACTGGTATAGCTTGTCCCTAAATACTGGTTTTGAATACCATTATCCTGTTAAAGAAAGCCAGACTTCTTGGAATAACACCTAGTTCTAGGACTGGGCTACAAACCTAAAAGAAGATTCTGGTTTATCTTGACATACCAGATAATAAGTGCTCAACAGACCCTGCTGAACCAACCAGTTCTGGGAACAAAGGGCCCAACCTTAGCAACCTGGGAACAGACTTGAACTTTCACACAGAAGAGGTTCACTAAGTGTCAGGTCAGATTTCAGCAGAAAGATGCTGACTTAGACTTAGTCCAGCAGAATAATGAACTCTAAAATAAAGAGAAAATCTTACAAGTTTCTGGAGAGAGGAAGAGGAGACTAGTAAAGGAAAAATATTAGACTGCCGTGAAATGAGATTTCTCATCTGCAATAGTGGATATTGGAAGATACAGTTTGAGGAAAGGGACAGTCATTGGAATTTTGTGCCCAGTGAAACATTTATAAATACATGGAGAATAAGTACAACTGAATACAATGAATTCACTACTTGGTGAAGGCAAATCCCATAAGATACTGGAGATAAAGGTGCTGGTGAGAGGCTTATTAGAGGCAACAGGTAAGGAGAGAATGGGAGTTAATTTGCAAAGCAGTATGCTCCCCAAACATCAGGGGCTTTATTTTAAAAACTCATACATATTCATAGGATGGCATGTGTATGCGTAGGGACAGTCCTGCATATGGTCAGTGCAGGGTCACGAATCATCTGTCCTAAAAGGAAAGATGGTAGACACGAACACTTAAGAGTATAGAACACAGTATTATAATGAGCAAAGGTTACTCTGGGTCATCTAAAAGAATGACTCAGACTGACTTGCAGACCTCGCTCTGTGAGTTTCTCCAAAGAGTCTTAGCTGAAACAAGAAGAAAGAACAACTCTAAACACAAGTCTAAAGGGTCAGCCACACCAACCACCCCCAAGAATAGGAGTATAGATATAAAGTTGCCTGCCACACTTACTAGCTCACTGAAGCGCAGCCACATTCTTACATTTCAAAAGCAGTAAGCACATCACCTATTACAGCTGGAGTGTTCTGAGGGGAGGTGCAGCGATGAAGGGCAGGTAGAGAAATTAAATTATTCTAACAAAATAAAAATATAAAAGTAATAACATGAGAACGAATAATGGGTAAAGAGTCCTGTGACAATTTAAGTCAGAATGAATTTTGATACTGTGTAAATTATAACAATTTTTGTCTACTGAGCATAAGGTTGGAAATTATCCAAGGCAGTCAACTGGTGATTCCTAACAAAATTCAGAAAAAAATGAAACTGTTGAAGTCAACAAAATATATCACTATACATGTCATACTTCCAGACATGTTGAATTGATTATATCATGAGATTATAAACTGGGATGTAAAAATGACCTGTTATTATTCATGTGCATTTATCTTTGTAAATCAGTATTTTCTTTATTCTGTATACAACCAAAAGTCCAAAATTACTTCTGTGTTGAGACTGATACAAGAAGTCACTATCATTCCTGTCAATTGAAAATTATCCTAGAAAACATAAAAATCACTGAATTCATTAAAAAGTTTTATTGTTCTTATACCCTTCCTTCTTAATGAGTATATGTTACAAATTTAAGCTTTCAGTTGTTTATAATACCAAAATGGTGCATTTTATCTCACTTTATATAGTGCTTAAAGAAATTTTTATTAGCAAATGTTTGAGAAACATAGCTGTTAACAAATGACATTTAATGGGAAAGTTGCATTAAGAGAGTTATAACTGAGAAAAAATAATTTGATGGCAGTATAATAATTAACAGAATCAATCAATGTTGAGTACATGAATCTACTCTCTAACGTGAATATAAATATCATGTACTGCAAGTACATACTAATAAAATTAACAGGAGGAGGAAAGAAAACTATAAGATGTAATACAATGCATATCATGTCTTAATAGCTGTTTTGATTATTGGTCCATAGGAGACTAGGAGATGCCCCCCCAAAACTGACTCTAGGAGATCAGAATCTTCCACCCTAAAATATTTTTTGGTATAATGATTATCTTGAGAAACTACATGTTTATGTTGGGTTCAACATAAACTTTACAAATAAGAACTGAAGTTTTTTTTTTGTAAGTAAAATGTATAACTGCAAAGGAATTCTCCATTGATAAAGGTGTTACCTTCCCAGTATCAGGAAGACTAAATTATTACACTTTTTATCAATGTACAAACACACCAGGTTAAATGAATTCCTGGGCACCAATCCATGTCTGGACTTCCCTATAACCTCCTCCCTTTGTTTCAGTGAACAATGGTATTTCAGCCTTGTTTCCAAGCTGCCTCTTATTTTTCTGGCTATCTCTCCTGTGCACTGAGGTAATGTATACCTACCATGAAACTTGTTTTTCTCTTATTAACCTGTCTTGTGTAGAGGTCCATTCCAAAATGAACTATGAAGGTTAAAGTGAAAATTATTTCTTTACCGATAATGGAGCAAACATTTGTTTGAGCACTACTGTGACTAGGACGAAGAACTTTAGGCACATTTTCTATCTTCTGTTATTCTTACCACCAGCCAGCCAGGTTGTCAGAATGGGCCTGGAACGGTTAAGTGACTTCACCAAAATGGAAGAAAAATCCAAGTCCCTGGAGTGGAATCCGACGCCACATGGTATCACATTGAATTTTTTTTAACCAATAATTTTACAATCCTGTGGCTGACTTTAAAAATAGATTGTAATTCTTTCACGAAAAAAAGATGTGTTATGAGTGGCATTCTAAGCTACCATAACAGTTAATAAAAGGAAACAGCAAGTAATTACCACACATTTGTGGATAGATGAAAAAATAAACAAAAAATGATCAAATGTATCAAAATTCCCATCGTGTTTTTGTCATTTAGCATAAACCATGTGATAAATATTAACGAATTCATTTGCATTACTGTTTTTTTCTTTTTACCAATTGTTAGAAATCTGAGTCAAAATATGTTGCAAAATCCATAACTTAGAAGCTTTTGTTAGAATTGATCCTCTCCATATATTCGCACAGCAGTACTTTCTTTTTAGCAAACTGATGCTTCAGAAACAAGTTTTGGATTGAAATTTTATCTTAATATTTTGAAGATAGTAAAAGTGAAAACAGATGAACCCACTTGAATTGAGGAAGCTTTAAGCTTTTTTCTGTCCTTCGCTCTCTCCTCCCCGCTCTTCTTCCTCTGAAGAGTCTTGAGTAAATGTCCCTCCTCCTTTGAACTAAACCACCCACTGTGCATAACTGATATCATGCACACAGAAACATATACCTCATAACCAGAGCTCTCACCCCTTATCAGAATGTTCTCATCTGAAAGGAAAAGATGTTGGAACCCAGACTTGTTTCATGTGGTCATATCAATAAGCAGTAAAGAGAAAGTGCCTGGGGGAGGGAGCAGCCATTCAGGTTCCTGTTGGCTTCACCTACCTGTAGTCTATTAAGGTCTAATTTCTTTTGTGTTTTACCTGATGGTGAGCAAAGCAGCTGAACCTTGTATTTCTTTATAATGCTGGCATCCCCTTTGCACAATTTAAAATTAAACCTTTTATTAGCCCAGGAAAGGCTAAGGCAGGAAACAATAGCAGTTCAGAGAGAATAATTATTTCTGTGCTATTGTGTAGGATGTTTGAGCTTTTGATTAGTTGCACTATGCGCTACTTAAAAGCTAACCAATCTTACCATGATTAACGACATGAGAATTTTTTTACTTTAGCAGCATGCAGCACACCCCTGAAATTTTGGTTTGGTGTGTTTCTTGGTGACTTAAATCTTGTTTTAAAAAAATACCTCTCATTTTCTGGGGTGTGTGTGAAAACGATTGTGCTATCAACAGCATGGAGTAGTAAGCAGCAGGCAAGGCGAGAGGGGATCTCTATGAAATGGATGCAGAAAGCTGTGGGTTGTACACCATTAAGTGTTCCCAGTGTGATTCTAATGAGCTTATGATGGCCTCACCGAATTACTGTTTCTACTCCAGCCCAGTAAATTACAGTATGCCCAAATTAAATCAGCACAACTCCATAGAAACCAGCCTTCATCAAGCTCTACATTTGTAAGAATATAAAAGATCATGCTTAATCATATTTAACCATGTCCATTGTCTCAAGAGTATCAGGTTTACTGTCATTTCCCAAATATTTAGAATCTACATATGCATACATATATGCATAAATCTGAGCAATTTTATTGTATTTCCTATCTGACCCAAGTATAATTTTTATTCCGCTTTAGATTATTCTAACCCACTTGTGGGGTAACCACTGAAGATAAATTCCAGTTCAGTAATCATTATTAAGTAGTAAAATTATCATTATTGCTTCAGTATACAGACATTGCTTGTTGAAAATATACAGCTTTTGCTTTGACTTTAAGGTTTCGTAAAAGCTGGGATTTGGTAAAATATATATATATTAGATGAAAATAATTTACATGAGCTGGACTAAACATATTATTTAAAAGCCTTGAGGAGTAAGTACAAAACGTGTCATCTACCATTTAAATGAATGGTCACACTACACATAGAATAACCCACAAGGTACAGATGGACTATTTGAACTTTGAACTGGGAGAAATAAAATTTAAAGAAAATAGTAGAATCACTACTTTCTGTTACTTCACATAAC
Source organism: Fukomys damarensis (assembly GCF_012274545.1). NCBI lineage: Eukaryota > Metazoa > Chordata > Mammalia > Rodentia > Bathyergidae > Fukomys > Fukomys damarensis. The sequence goes on from NW_022900917.1 coordinate 50,913,321, forward strand.
TGTTATGTCAGGCAATTAATACTTGCAGCATATCTTGTGTAAGATTTAAAGAAACACTGCAACATTCAACAATTTTCATTCCCAGTCACTTTCACTAATACTCATTGCTACATAAACATTTGGTTTGGCTACACAGGGAAAACAAAAAAAAAATAAGGCCCAGAAGAATATTTAAATGGAATTGAATCTTAATTTTCATTTTATAGAACCAGACTGTATAATCCCTGACCACTAATGTATTAATTGGTTATCGTGTTACCGGGGAGAGTCAAACGAGGCTGCTTAATTTATGGAACAAAATAAAACTGTTTTCCCGTCTCCCACAGAACCTAGCCATCTTCCTGCCCAGCCTCCTTTCGGCTTGCTCAAGCCACTTTGCTGCTTTTTACAGATCTCAGCTAAAAAACAGGACTGTATAGCATTTGAAATAAATAATCTGAACCAAAGAAAACAAAAGAAAGAAAGAAAGAAAGAAATAATCTAGGTATTTGTTCCTAAAGTGGAAGGCAGCACAGGGCGGGCTTAGAAGTTGATATTGTACATTGTGTATGTGAAACATCAGCGCTGATTAGCAGGGACAGTGTATCGGAAAGCCACGGAGCACTTCTGAAACCTTGATAGGAAGCGACTCTCTCTGGATGCAGATTTATTGATACTGACAACACTGTGCGTTATTTTCTTGAGGTTTCAAAAAGTGAAAGTACCCTGGACACGGAAAAATACAGAAATCAAATGAGTAGTGAAAAAACAACAACTCAGAAGAACTGAATGTCTCAGCTTCTGAAAGAATCTGTGTGTACAGTTGAGAAGGGGGATGGAGAGACAAAGGTATAGGGAAGGAGGAAGGGAGGGAGGGAAACAGGGACAGAAGGGAGGACGAATAGAAAATGCTTTCAGCAGAATTTCTTAAAAATAAATACCCTATATACTTTTAAAATGTCTGGAAAAATCCAGTCTTACTTAGTCTATTTCTTTAAAAGGAAAACCTTTGACATTCTGCAACACTAACAGTCTTTTGTGAAACATCATCTCATACAAACTTTGTCCAAACTGGCCAAGGAAAATGAATAATATAAATGTGGATCCCTCTTTAAAATTTTTTTAAAAGTGAAAGGATGAAAAAATATAAGAATGATCCTAAAACAGAACATAGCAATCTTTCCAAATAGCAAAGTTTTGACATTTTGTTAAGAAAAAAAAAAAAGAGAGAGAGCTCCCACTGTCTCCCCAAATTTATTTGTGGTTAAGTAAAAACCTTGATCACTGAATGGCTGAGTTACGAGAAAATCCCAGTCCGGTAATTCAATCTTCCCAATATGGTGAAACACTCCAATTACTGACACCACAAGGGACATAGCTAGAAATCACACTCAGCAATAGAAACGAAGAGGCCCTGTTTAACCTAGGGCCAGAGGCTCTTCCTCCTCATTCGAGCCTTATGTTCCCACGAGGCTACTCATCCCTGGGTTCAAATCATCTGTGTATGTCTGGAAGTCAGAAAATGCTCTCTGGTTCTCACCCCTCAACTTCTTGCTCTTCCAATACAGTTTCTGCCCCAAAGATATGATTTCCTTCACCCTTCATGACTGTTCTGTCATGGTAAACACACTGGGAACAAGCAGATCTTCAACTGCATCCTTCTACTGGGATAAAACTCCCAAGTTCACTCTGCCCTTATCTCCACAGTGCACAAACATAGCTATCTAAGGAACTCAGCACCAATTTAGTACCACCATGTCTAATCTAAGGTATAGCACCAATGTCAGGAGACACTCAAAGGCCAAATGCTGCAGAAAAGATGGATGACACCAGCTTGGTCATGATCATCTGGGCAGCAAACCTCAGGGAAAAATGTAAAGGGGTAAATACAAGGGTATGAAAAAGATAATAGAAGCCTACATAGAGGCAGAAGAAAGGATGATTCCTTCTTGCCCATCATAAACATCATAACAGAAACTCTTCTAGCAATAACATCCAAAAAGTCAAAAAGATCAAAGCTAATGAATGTATATAATCATGTTTTATCTGACACTAGAATCTTTGGATTGAAAAAACAAAGTTCCAGTATAAACTGTCCATTTTTATGCTTCAGGTCAATGAGGCATGGACAGCACTGTAGAAATGTAATTGTACATAAAGGCTGTGAGCTCATCGTACTAAACCAAAGGACAATCTATTTTAATTCTTCTTAACATTCTTAACTTCTAAGTATGGGATGGACTTCTTTTGAAACTAGAAGCCATGTTCTATAATCCAACAAGGTAAAAGAATTTTTGATAATTAAGGCTTCTGCAGAAAGATGGGAGACTTTTGGAGTAATATTTTCTGATTTTTGTGGCTGACTAAAGAAAAGGATTCTTGTTTTTATGATCTGTTTTAGGGGAATAGAAGTTTCTGTGGTGACCCTTAAGGAAAACGAGGGATGAGCCAGGAAAGTAGAAGAATTTCAGAGAGAAACTTTGTTTCTGAGGCTTTCACTTTGGCTTATAAACCATAGTTTGGATCTTGACTATTACTTCTAAAAGGCCCCGGTTGTGATGTGGTGAAATGTTTAAGAGGTGGAGTCCGGTAGGTGTTTTTTCTCTGCTATGTGCTCCTATGATGATGCACTGCCTCACCACAGGCCCAAAAGCAATGGAACCAAGTGACAATGGACAAAAACCTCCAACAATGTCAGCCAAAATAAACCTTTTCTTTATAAGTGGATTATCTCAGGAATTTCATTAGCATCATGGAAAAAAAAAAACTAAAATAGTATACTTTTCTGAGTCCCAATATAGGCACTTTTCTACTTTCCTCATTCAATGTATGTAAAATATCCTTTGAATTTCTTACAGCTATTGACTGAGTTCCCTGCATAATTATAGATGCATAATAATTGTAGGTGACCTGTGTCCTATTGTGGCATGTGAGGTTACAATGAGTGGGAACACACTACCTTTTAAAAATCAGGTGAATGAAAATATCATTTGCTCTGTTGGCCAAAATGAAATTCAGAAGAATTCAAAGACATGAGAATTCAAAAGTATAAATAAGAAGTATCTTGTAAGAAATAAAAAGTCAATACAATAACAAAGATTTACCAGTTACCATTAAAGAAATGGTACAGGATGCTGGGCATGGTGGCACATACCTGTAATTCCAACATTCTGGGAAGGTGAGGCAGAAGGACTCAAAGTTTGAGCTCAGCTTGAGCAATTTAGCAAGTTAGGGACATCCTGTCTCAAAATAAAGAAAAAATAATCTAAAGTTTCAAGGTTATGTGGTTCTGAGCAAAGGTCCTGGGTTCAAGTCTCAGTACCAAAAGAAGTAAAGAAAGAGACAGAAAAGAAGGAAGGAAGGGAGGGAGGGAGCCAAGAAGGGAGGGAGGGAGGAAGGAAGGAAGGAAGGAAGGAAGGAAGGAAGGAAGGAAGGAAAAATTCGTCATGAGAAGGGAGGGAGGGGAAGGAAGGAAGGAAGGAAGGAAGGAAGGAAGGAAGGAAAAATTCGTCATGAGATGAGAGTTAAAAGTCTTTAACAAGCTTTAAAATTTGTTACATAAATTTTTATTTGACACAATATTGTTGTAATACGTATTTTAATGTTTTAGGGAATCATTTGGTCTGAAAGAGTACATAGGTGAGGCCAGTGACATATTTTAATTTATTCAGTGTAAAAAATCCTTAGTAAAATGAGAAGTAAATATGAGAGGATCAGCAAGCTGGTGGACCTCTGAACACTGAGGACAGTGGAGGCCTGGCTCATCATTCAGTCTCAGTTGAAGCCTGAGCTCACTTCCAAGGCCCACCCTGAGCATTCTAGGAGTCTAAAAATGAGCAATACCTGCATTCAGGGGCCTGCCATGCTTGATTCTTGTCAATTTATTAGTACAAGTAGCATTCACATATTCTAGAAAAAGCAATTTAAAGCACCCAGAAATATGGCCACTTTTTGAGAAGGCTGGGGAATATAATAATATCAAGGAGCTAAGACTATGTCTTTTATAAAAACGGGACACCGAAAGGTCCAGTAATATACATCCAACTCATCCTCCACCACCTATAACATTTGAAAAATATGTTGGGATCAAACGGGCTTTGAGAAATCAGAAGGAAATTATAATGTTTTATGATCTATAAAACTTGAGAAAATACCTATCTCATGTAGATAGTTAAATAATTTAATGAGATAAAGTTACACAAATATCCTGTAGCCATGCAAAATCAGAGTAATAGCCAATAAATATAATTTGTTTGTCTTTCTCATGCCCAAGTAAAAGGAATTTAGGAAAATAAAAGAAAAAAAATTTGCTTTCAATTCAGAGCAAGGCTCTGACACTTCTTCAGAAAATGAATTTGAAAGGTGTGATTTTTTTAAAAAAAAACTTACTGGATACTCATATAAATTGATAAAAGATAAGAAAGGCTGAGAGCCACCAGGAGCAATTTAATACTCAATTTCAAAGACAACATGAGTTTGAAACTTTGAAGAAGAGAGACTGGTGGTACATAATTTAATCTAGTTTTCAAGTGCTTACGTTTTAATTTGGATTGTTTAAACACCACTCATGAGACAACAGGGACTTTAAACTACATCACAAATCACAGAACGAAACACTTTATTTTTCAGGCAAGTTTATTAAACCCTGGCAGCAGAAGAGTAACTAGAGTAATCATGAAAACATTTTCTCCTGATTAAGATGGATGACAGTGCTCTTGCTTAAATACTGCAGTTAGAAAGGTAGGTTATTCTTTCTGGAAAGATGTCCTCTCTGGAGTGCTCCCCCATCTTCAGTAATCCTCTGATTTCTGATTCTGAGAGAACACTTAAATCTGCCCTATCTTGTGTTTTGGTAATTGAAAACAAATATTTAGACATATCAAAAGAATGGCTAACTGCTTTGTAAGGTAATTTCTTTTTCTTTTTTAATAAGGTAATTTTTTAAAAGGATAAACAGAAAAACATTTTGTCTTAGTCCGTTTTCTGTTGCCATAACAGAACACTGGAGACTGAGTAACTTATAAATAAAAATAATTTATTTTGTATAGTTCCTAAGGCTGGGAAGTCCAAGGCCAAGGGGCCACATTTGGTGAAGTTCTTGTTGGTCGGGATTCTCTGCAGTTTGAAGTGGGGCAGGGTATGAGATGGTTGGGAGCTCATAAGAGACAGCTGAATTGGCTTTTATAACTGACCTACTTTTACCATAAGCCCATTCTCTCCACAATCCATGTACCCATTAATCCGTGAATGAATTAATCTACTCAGAGGGTCACTCCTAAAGGTCTCTCAAACATGAAATAGAGATTATCACGTGAGTTTTGTAGGACAAACATGCGACTCATAGCATAAATAGTGGTCAAGTTTATTCTCAAAAGTATATCAGAAAGGAGCTAGTTCAGTTAATTCAGATTGAAGCATCACAGTGTGTTTCTATTATTCTATTTGTGTAGAAACACACTTTAAAAACATTTAGATTCTGTGTATAAATAAGCATATAAATGCTAAGGAAATAAGAATTTTAAGAGAAATATATAAAACCTTTGGAAAGCACTGCAATTTTGATGTTGGTAGAAGAAAAGATAGTAAAAGGCAAAAAGATATTTAGATTTGTGATAAAGCAGAGGCTTATACCTAAAAGCAAAAAATGAAAAACTGCTTACTTTGAAGTCTAGGTAGGAGACTAACAATCAGGCCCCATAATTTTGAAAACTCTAGGCAGAGAAATTAATAAGAATTCATTTTATGAGTCAAAATGGTGTGGAAACTTGGAAAAATAGAATCAGTGCCATATTGTGTATCTACTATTCACTAAGAATATTGCAGTCACATTATTTCAAATTATTAATAGTCTAATGAGCTAATAAAAATGTTAAAAGTCTAATGAACTAATTGTGAGTGTGTGTGTGTGTGTATGCGTGTGTGTGTGTTGCTGGACTTAGGGCCTCATATAGAGAAGGCAGACTGATTACTACTGAGATGCACTTTCAGCAGAGCCAGTTTTCAGTGGAAAAGAGTCAGTAGTATAAGTAGCATCTGCAAAATACTGATGGTTTGTGACCGTTTATTTTCCTAATTTGTAATGAAATCAGAAAAAAATGGGCAAGTGGTAAAAATGTGGTAAAAATGTTTAAAATGGCTACTCTTTACTTTCAGAATATACCTTTCCTATTTTGGATGTGCTATATAAAATGCTTCTTTACTATAAAATACATGATGATTAAGCACAGTAATCAACTTGTATTCTAATGTCCTTGCCTGGTAAAATAGAAACTGTACTCTTTCTTAGTACATCTATGTGGTATATTTATTTTTGAAATGTTAGCAGTTATTTCAATGAAGGAATGAGAACTGTCTTATAGAGTATAAAGCAGAAATTTCATTATTTTTAGATGAATTTTGCCTTTGTTTTGTTGCATTATTCTATTATACTTTTGCTTTTTGTTGTGTCAGTCTCTGCTAGGTTTATTTTTAAATTCTTCCACCTTTTGTTATTGTTACTTTTTATTTTTCTAACTTCTTAAAATGGATTTTTAGCTTCTTGATTTTTAGCCATTATTCTGATAAATTCATTTGAGCTTAAATGCTTGCACTTAAGAAAGATTTTAGCTGCTGCCCATATAATATTTCAGATTTTTTAGTCTTTTATTTCAAAATATATTCCTATTGTATTCTACTTTGATAGCTTTTATTACTTGTAAATTACGAAGGATTAATGTAATTTCTAATAATTTTGGAGTTTGTGGTACAGCTTGTGATCAATTTTGACAGTTTTCCCATTTGCTCCGGAATAAAATGGCATTACTCAGTTAATATTCTCAATGTGTCAGGGGTTATGAGTTAGGAGACATGTTCAGATCTTCGACAATATTGCTGATATTTTTAATATACCTATTTGATAAGTCACTGAGAGAGATGTTAAATTTTTTCTGCAATGTGGATTTCTATATTTCCTTTTAGTTCAATTTGGGGTTTAAATATTGTAGCATTATATTATTACCTGCGTAATAGTTGAGAATTACTGTTCTTGGTGGATTGATAACATTATGTAGTGGCTCTTTTGGTCTCTAGCAACAGTAGTCTAACCATGTACTTTGTATACTTAGGATAGTTGTCTTCCTTTGCTTGTCTTAAGTGATAGCCTGGCACAGTTTTTTAAGTTGTGTCTCTAGTAAACGGTGTATTCTTGTCTATTATTAGTTAGTTATATTTATATTTGATATAGTATGATTTCTCATTTTCCTGATCAACTTTTTTTTTCTTGTCTTGTAGAAAAATCAAGAATATTTCATTCCACTCTTCATATATATAAAGTCTTGGTTATGCATTCTTGTATTTCATACTTCAGTGGTTACTACAAAAATCAGAATCTTCATTCTTGATTTTTTTCTTGAAGTACTTGGGATTGAAGCCAGGACCCTGTGCACTGTAAGTGAGTCTTTTAGGGTTATACCTCCAGCCCTCATTCTATACTTCTTAACACTTCCTATAAATAGATATCTTTATACCCCTACAGACAATGAAAAATATCTGAATGTTTAAACACATTTAACTTCTCAAACTTTGTGCTATTGTTTTACACAATTTATTTCATCTGTATACCTTATATTGTCTTTCCCTAAAATGGATCCTGAGATCAGAATTAGAGTTCTGAGTGTTTATTTTGAAAGCAATCCCAGATAGAAGGTGATCAAGTGGAGATAGCAAAAAATCCAATTGTGTATTTTAATGATCAAGGAACTTGTTTGGGGCTGTAGTGGATTAAATGATTATTTCCAAAGAGATGCATACATACTCCAAAACCCTGTTAATGTGACCATATTTTGAAAAAAAATGTCTTTATAATTATATTTAGTTTTTGAAATGAGATCATACTGGGTTACAGTAGACCTTCAGTCCAGCGACATGTCCTTTATGAGACAGGCAAAAAAAAAAAACGGACACTGAAGAGGAGAGGAGAAAACCACGCAAAGATGGAGGCAGAGATTGGAATTGTAAAGCCACAAACCAGAACAGATACAGGCACCAGAAACTGGAGATATAAGGAAGGATTCTTCCCAAGAACATTTCAGGAGGCATGAGGAAGGTGATATCTACTTCAGAGAACAGCAAAAGAATAAAGTTCTGTTTTCTTAATCTACGAAATGTTTCCACTGATGATCAAGAGACCAAAGAAATTATCTACCAACTCCCATTTGCTGCCCATTAAAGATTGCCTAGGATGTTGCCTCCCTGAACTTCTGGGCAGAATTGGATACAACCAAACTGTACCTCAAGGATCTGTATACAGGATTCAGACAAAGAAGAGTTGAGGGCACTGGAAATAGGAAGACTGTTAGTGTAGGGGAGATATTAGCACCTGCATGGGGCCTCTCAAATAGGATATGAACAATGTCTACCACATATACTTAAGGAATTAGCATCATTGTTTCATACAAGTAGTATTCATTTAAAATTGTCAGTATATCAATTTATGTCATTAATTTGTATTCTTTCTTACATTTCCCAGATTTTATATGTTAATTTTCCTTCTGTCTAAAAAAGAGCTGATCAGGTGACAAATTTTTTCTCAGTTAATTTGCAGGAAAATGGAATTAATTTCACTTTTTTTGAACAATATTTTGCACGTATATAGATTTATAGGCTGAAAGTTATTTTCCTTCACTGTTCTTAGATGACATTTTATGTCCCTTTGGCTTTCATTCTTTATTTGAAATGTTAATTAATCTTATTTTTGGGAATGACTTTTACTCTGGATGTTTTTGTACTTGGCTCTTTCTGTTTTAATTTTGGCCTTTTATATACATATCTGAGTACAGTTTTTCTTTATTCTGCTTGGGTTTCATAGAACTTCTTGAATCTATAGCTTGATATATTTGGTTTTGGAACGTTCTCAGCCATTATTTCTTTATTCATTGCTGATACGCCATTTTCTGTGTTTTTTTTTTTTTGATAAGCCATTTTCTTTCCTCTCTATTTAGAATTCCAATTATATATTCATTTGCTTTCTCCTATGCTGTTTTGATTTTCTTTTCTGTATTTTTCATCTGTTCATTTTACTTTTCTCTGGACATTTTTTACTCATGTATCTTCCAAGTTATGGATTCTATTTCTATTCTGCTATTTAAACTATTTACTGCATTCTTAATATCAGTCATTAGATTTTTCATTTCTAAAATGTGAGTTTGATCTTTCCAAAATTAATCTCAGGTTTTGGTAAAATTCAGATGACAAAGTACAGCATTTTACAAGGGAACTATCATTTATGAGTTATTGTTACTTTTATGTCTGTTTCTGCCATTTCCATTATCTGGATCATATGTCAATCATTATCATTTGTTCATTTATCCTGTTTATTTTTAATCACTTGGGCCTAGCACTGTGGGAAGATCAAATGACACTATCTTTATTCAAAGAATTTTACAGTTCTTTTGATAAATAGTAAAAATATGATGTTATTTACCTACTCATTGATGCTTGAGTCCCCAGTTTCCTTTTATATGACTGCTGAAAACCACTGACTTTTTTTGTTGTTGTTGTTACCGGGGTATGAACTTGGTACCTTGGGCTTCCAAGGCAAGTGGCAGCCCCACTGAGCTAAACCCCTGGCCTCTGACAATTTAAAACTGTAGCTGTCTGCTTGTCTTTCAACTCTTTCCTTGATAAAGGTTAGAAATTGGAACTTATCTAAAGGAGAAAAGCAGACAATGTACAGCTAACTTTAAAGCTGGCATGCTGTTCTGGAAGCTGGGCCCCTAAAAGCTTTAGTGCATAAAATTGTTCTAAAGCTCACAAAACAATAATTTGCTTGTTTTTGATTTTCTAGTTTTTGTTTAATAATTTCTGGTAATGTCATTGATCTAAAACAGGTTACTTTCTTATTATCGGAAACCGGATTATTGTTTTAAGGTAGAAATACTAATTAATTTTATGATTGTAGTGAATGATGCCAGCAGAAAATGTGAGATTTTGTTTCTTTATAACATTCAGAATGCAAATGTCATGCTTTTTAATGAAGGTAGAAATAATACAGGAAGAAATATTTAGATACCTCAAGAGAACATTGTTATATTTTCTATTTTTGTTTTTGTTTTCCCAGAACAGCACACAAAAACACTATAGGTGCTATGTCTTTTAATTAATTAATTCAATTAAAGCTGAAGTATTTAAAAATATGAATTTTTGAATTTTGAGTATTCTAAGCACTGGGAGCTGATGAATAGGGAGGGTACCAATGAGCAAAACAACAAAAACAATAGAGATACGGTAGAATGAATAGCTCATTTTATAAGATAAATGACAACCGAATTGTTCAGAAAGGAGTAGCAAGTATAAGAAACCACAAAACAAATCAATGTGAATTATAATACACAGATTTTAAGTGAAAAAGAAATAATAATATAAAGATTAGTAGGGTACGAGATACTAATTAATGAGGTAGTAAAGGCTATTATTGTGATACATAGTTATTTGATTATTTGCCATCAAAATTTCAACTAAGATTAGTTAGTCTCATATATTTTATGATCTCCTTAGGGGGAAAGTGTTCATTTATTCGATATATTTATTCTTCGAATACACCATAATCACCATTACAAGTCCCAGATTGAGAAACTGTACACACATGTACACATAGAGAATATCCCGGTCTGTGAATGAGCTCTGGGAAGAAATTCTCTTTTTATGAGGTAACCATTTTCAAACAAATAACAGCTTAGGGACACTGTTAGAAATATTTATACTTATATATAAATATAAAATAAAATGATTTTTCATGATTTTTTTCAAGCAAATGACCATTTCTTGTGCTGATGTTGTAATTTTCTTATTTCAGCCAAAGGTATTAAAGGACTTAATTATCCTAAGTCATTTTTAAAATTTCATGTTTTCTTTTTTCATATATATTTGTGGTCTTACTCTGAAGCCAACCAGCAACATAAATAAATCAAGGAAATATTTTATTTTAAAATAAAAACAATATGATTATGGGGTTTAAATGGTAGATGTGCTATGAAAAATAATATATTTTTGTGATAAAACCTTCATTTTAAATGTGAAATCTCAGTTTATTCTAAAGAATGAGTAGGTAGAAAAGCATTGTATCATTTTAACATCTCTGCATTGATGTATCATTATGCTAAGTTCTATAGCATAAAATATGAATTTATATATATGTACACACATTTTAGAAAATATCACAGCGCTTTAAGAACTATAATAAAATATATCCAATACTCCTTAATGTCTACTTGGGACAAATAACAATCAGTTATAAAATACAATGCAAGAAAAAAATTGTTATAGCAACAAAATAGCTGAAGCATTGAAGACAGTTTTAATGAGAAATGGGAACTATGCAAAAGAAGAAAACTTTAAAAGGCTGAAAGATATAAAAGAAGATTTAAACAAATTGAAAGTTTTGTTATATTCTTTCTGCTTTTTTATTGTTTTTGTGGTGTGGAGGAGTGAATCAAAGGCTAAGGCTATCTTCCCCAATGAGCTCAGTCCACATCAAAGTTCTAGTATTTTCTTAAACCCTATAGCAAACAACATAAGGAGGACAGTTCTCCCAGAAATAATCTTATTAATTTCTTGGCAAATATATATAATAATTCTCAAAACAAGATAGTGAATAGAAATAAGTAGGATTATAGTTTCAAATTATTCCACATTATAAAGCTAACAATATAAAAATAAAGTGGGTATGCTTATCACAAAACAGAACATCTAGAAATTTATGTAGGCCCGAGATTTAGCTCAGTGGTGCTGCTGCATGCCTCACAAGCACAAGGTCCTGAGTTGAATTCCTGGTACCAAAAAATAGCAACATAGAAATTTGTCTAAACACATAAAAAATTTTTAATCTGATAAAACATTTCAATTTAAGTAAAAATAATAATAAATTAAAACATGGCAATATGTTAGTTACTTAGAAAACAGTTAATTAATTTATATTCCTATCTTATACACAATAAACTCCAGACAAAAACTTAAAGTTGAAAAAAATCAATCACAAAGTGTAAGGGAAAACTAGCAAAATATAACAAAATAAAATACAGAATTATAAGGTCATAAGGATGAAAACTAAATATGCTATAAAATTCCAGATGCCTATAATAATATACTGATTAATTGAGCCATACTAAAGTTTAATATTTCTCATTGAAAAAAAAATAAATTAAAAAGAAAAGGAGCAAACTGGAAATATTTGCAACTTACACCACAAAGTGTTAATTTCTCCAGCATGTAAACATCTACATTATCTATTGATACACTCTTCGAAAATTATAAAATTTGTTAAGTAAATGAAAAGGCAGTCCACAGAAAATGTATGTGGTGTGATAAAAGAATGCAGTGAATGTCAAACTTTCTTTATAGTTTTGTTACAATGAAAAAATGTATTGCTATTAAATGACCTCAAAATTCTCCCCCATGCTTTGAGCACATTTATCCTGTCTTTCGGACACTTTCTGAAACAGTTCTTGAAGTAGCATTGCATGAGTATCCTTAGCTCTAGCTGCCTCAGTGCCATGAATGGGATTCAGAATGTTTACCTTTGATGGTCATTTTGACTTTAGGGATGATATACTTGTCATATCTGGTGAATGAGGTAGATCACTGTAATGTTTTTATGAGCCTGTCTTTCCTTTTGATGTTCTGGGCAGCAGCATTTACTGTATATTTTTTATCCTCATAAAACCATTCATAGTTAGTTATGGAAGAGGACTTTCAGAATGAGAAGCGGCACAACTTTATGCTGAAGAGATCCAAGATTTAGAAAGAGGTGGTGGGAAGGAATGAGAGAGAAAAGATTGATTTGTAGCATTGGGGATTGAACCCAGGGCCTTCATACTGAACTACACCTCCAATCACTTTTAAGTTTTATTTGTTTGTTTTGATACAGGGTCTCACTAACTCTCTAGATTGCCAAGGTTGGGCTCAAACTTGTGCTCATCCTGCCTCATCCTTCCAGAGTGCTAGTATTATGGATATGCACCGCCATGCCTGGCTCTATTTTTAAAGGAAAAACAAATAAAATGAGAACTATGTTTTTGACAAGCTATTTCTTATGGAGTAAATTGTATCCCCCTCAAAACTTCATATGTTAAAGTCTTAACCTCAGTGCTTCAGAATATAACTGTATCATGAGATAGGACCATTAAAGAGGTAAGTAAGAAAAAAATGAAGTCATTTGTGTAGATCCTAATCCAGTATGACTGCTGTCCTCATGCAAAGAGGAAATGAAAACAGACAATACTGTAAGCCAAGGGTAACAAACTGGGATGTGTTGTGAAGTGGTCATCAGAAATCCAGAGAGAGAGGCCACAGAAACACCAAGCACGTGAACACCTTGACCATGGACTTCTAAACTCCAAGAGCTGTGAGAAAATATAATTCTATTGTTTAAACCATCTAGTCTGTAGTGTTTTGTTAAGGCAACCATAGCAAGCTAATATACTACCATTTGTACAAAAATAATATACAGTGTTGTGAAGTGGTCATCAGAAATCCAGAGAGAGAGGCCACAGAAACACCAAGCACGTGAACACCTTGACCATGGACTTCTAAACTCCAAGAGCTGTGAGAAAATATAATTCTATTGTTTAAACCATCTAGTCTGTAGTGTTTTGTTAAGGCAACCATAGCAAGCTAATATACTACCATTTGTACAAAAATAATATACACAATTTATGAAAAGATGAAAGACTTCTGAAAGGAAGTATTTATTAGCATGTCACCTGGAAGGAAATTATCTATCTATAGAACACCTCAGCTAGACATCTAGAGTACAATATGACTACAAGATGACTTCACAGTATCTCCAAGTGAACATAAAGAACATTATTTTGTTTGAGAAGATTCCATCTGCTCAAGACAAAAGTAACAACCATGGAATCATAAATATAGTATTCATTATCTAACTAAAGTATGAGGACTGCATCATAAAACTACAGTTCAAAAGAAGCTGAGGATAAGAACATGTTTTTAGTTGTGTTCTAAGCAAGGGGAAAAAGCAAAGCAATAATCCTATTGATTATGAGCAGATGGTATAAAGTTAGCAAACAAGGAAGAGAGGAAATAGGAACTTCCTATTTTATTTCTGTCTTTCCTGTCAAAGAGAATGATCTTCAGACTGGAAAGAGTGGAAAATATATTGGCTATGGGGAATTGAAACTGAAAGATAAGTGAAGAGATTGCAAAAGAATACCCAACTACTCAAAATGAATCCAATTTTCTGGGCCTGGATGAATTGTCCTAAGATGCTGAGAGAACTTGTAGCTGAGAGCCCTTGGCTGCCATCAGTAATCATTAAGGGGATGTTAGAGAAAAATAAATGTTATCCTGGTTTCCCAAAGTTTCAGAAGGTTCCTTCTGCAAGCCTTTTATTCTTTTGTTTTTCGGACTTGTGTGTTGTTACAAAATTAAGACAACGTTCTAGTGCAAATGGTTAATAAGGAAGATATGAGGTTGTGGCAAGTATATTAATAATTAGTGGGAGCCAGATTAGGTTCTCAAGGAATACAACATGGCAGGTCAACACCAGAAGTGATGTTACTTTCTTTGTTCTTGTAGTTAGCTTTGCTCCATATCTCTACGTGGCCTTTGTGGTGCTGTAGGAAGATTTTTCTTATGTACATATTTCCTTAAATAGTGCATGAACTTCTCAGGATAAGAATGATGTTTTATTTTATACTTTGAGCTTTTAACATTTTATTTCTTAATTCATATTTCATTGACACATAGTAATTACATGTTATGGAGTAAAGTGTGATATTCAAAAACACATGTACTATGTGTAATGTTTAAGTCAGAGTATTTTGCATACCCATCAACTCAAACATTTATTCTTTTTTGTAATAAAAAGACACCAAATCCTCCCTTCTAGTTATTTAAAAATATATAATACTGCAATGTTGCCTATAGTCACTATGATTTGCAAGAGAATGCCACAATGTGTCTCTTCTGTGTAACTATAACTTTTATACCTAACCAAAAAGACTAAGTGTTTAGGAGGGATAGCAGCTATAGACAAGGAACAGAGTACATGTGGCATCTCACTCTGTGCCTAATGATAGACGTATTACAATGGAGAGAAGCTCTACAATTAGGATTCATAGCTTTCCGAATTGCATTACCCTAGGAGGATGTTTAATGGATATTAACTAGAGGGCAGTTGCTGCTTACTCACTATAAACTCTTATCATTAGCCCGGCCATGTTTGAAATTGTATAGGTCATAGATACACTCCAAAAATTTATGAATCAAATAATATTGACTTAGTACTGTGCCAAGCTTTTGTCAGGGATAAAACAGTGGACAAGAGAGGCTCAATTCTTACAATGGAACATTTGTATACTGACAAAAGCAAAAGATACATAGCTTTCAATAAATCAGAGGAATTGTCAGTGAGTACTCCAATACTTCCTTATAGGACAAGTGTAATGTCAATAATCTGGTGAAAGTTGTGGCTATTAGGTTTGTCTTGAAACTGAGCACAGCAAACACATTGGCCTTACATTAACTATGTGCCTATTTGGAGTGAGGGATGCGCTGGAAGATTATGGTTACATGCACTATGTGCAGCTTCTGGACACAGAGTGTAATAACAGAGACAGGAGAGAGAACACAGGGGTTTATGGCCAAGAGTTTTTACCTAGGGAGTGTAACACAACAAGCCCACAGAGAATGAGCATAAAGATCTGTATGATTGCAAAGGTACTGTCTATTCTTTATCCTCGTGATAACAAGACTAAATATAGAGTTTTAGAGCTAGAGTGCAACATAATCAGTTTGTGTTTAAAGCAGGATTTCTTGGGCTGGAGAACAGATTGGAGGGAGGAAGTTCACTTTGTGCCAAGCTGTCACAATACTGAGAGATATTGGTGGCACTGTAAGTGGTAGTACAGGACAGGAGGGTCTGTGAAATGTTTTCATGGTAGCATTGATAGAAAACAGGGCTCTATTGCACAAGAAGAATCAAAAGGTGAAAGAATCATGTTGAATTTTTGGGTTTCTAACATAGTGTTCATGTTACCTGCAGAGCTGGAACACTGGAAAAATAGCAGTTTGGATTTTGGAAAATAGATAAAGAATTCTGAGTTATAAGTGATAATGAGGAAAGAAATATATGTTGTTATTTGGTACCAGGGATCAAATTCAGGACCTTGCTCTTGCGAGGCAGGCACAGTGCCACTGAACAAAATCTATTAAATCTGTATGTCAACTTTGGACATATGGACATTTTGACTATGTTGGCTCTGCCTATCCAGGAAAATGGGATATCTTCTTATTTTCTGATATCCTATTCAATTTCCTTTTTCAGAGTACTGTAGTTTTCATTGTAGAGGTTTTTCACTTCCTTAGGTTAGTTCCCAACTATTTAATTTTTCTTGGTGCTATTGTGAATGGCTTTGTTTAGTTAATTTCTTTTTCAGTGGGTTCATTATTAGTGTAAAGGAATGCTATTGATTTCTGTTTGTTGATTTTTGCATCCTGCTACATTACTGAATCTAGCTACAAGTTCGAAGAATCTTTTGGTGGATTTGGGGGGATCTTTTATATAAAGGATCATATCATCTGCAATAAACAATAATTTCATTTCTTCCTTTCTTTTACATATGCCTTTCATTTCTTCTTCTAATTTTTCATGATAATTTTTCAAGAATTATGAACAGAACTGGTGAAAGAGGACATTCCCATGAGGAAAATGTAAATATTACTAAATGCATAAAGTCAACTGAAAAATGATGGCATGGGAAAATTTTTATTTAACTTAAATGTGTGAGAGACTTTAAGGTCACTATGGGTCAATAGAGGAATGTATGCCTACAATCATAGGTACAAAAGGGGATGAATATGCAATAATCCTAATCCTAAATTTACTAGCTCTAAAAGTTAAGATCTCTGTCTTTTTAATGTAGCTAAGTTAAAAATAACAGTGTCTAAAATAATATAAGTGGCACAATTTTGACTCAGTAGTAGTAATAACTTGATTTAATAATTCAGAGATTTTCTAGAAATTACTATGCCTAGAAATGATGGCCCCTTAGTTTAATAGTTCCTCGATAATGTAGAAGGGGCACAGAGGATAGAATTTGAAACGCCTGCATATTAAATACTAATCAGGCAGCTATTGGAACTGGGTGACTTTGATTTGTTTAAAAATTTAAATCAGAGCATTAGTAAATATGAGAAAACTGTATTTCCTAATCATTCTTGCATCCTATAAATGCTTAAGCCAAGTTTAGGTTTTCCTTTTCTGTCATCATTTTACAATCTTAGCAAAAATTTTTAAAGATGTTAAATTATGGTCATTCAGTGCTGAAAATAATTATAGGTAAGGATATAGGGAAATACAATCTAGAAATAGATTTATATCTATACAAAAAGATTTAAATATATTTTAATCTTAACTACTTAACATGCCGTGAAAATAAAATGAAAGATATTTGCATAAGGAACTGTTAGTGATACCAAGAAATAACAGAATATATCAGGTTGTTACTAGTATACACAGCATTAGAAAGGCAATTATGAAAGTAATAACTAAAAATATAAACCTTATTATTTCTAGAATTATATGATACAATGAGCTTCCACCAGTCTCTCTACATGTTATCACTGCCTTGAAAATCTTACGGAAAATTGAGCTGTAACTCTTTTAATTCATAAAGAAAAATAGTAGTTTCAATCAAAGTCTAGGCAAACAAATTATTAATAATAGTAATATAATCTAATGCAACTAATAATAAAACCAAGAATTTTTCTTTTGTTCTGAATAATTTTACTGTGCTGTTTAGAAAGAACGACTTAAAATGAAAAGAAAGAAACTTCTAATTCAAAGATAGAATTGTACAAATTGATCTGTCCCTTATGTGTAATTCATACAGGATTATAGATGAAACATTCTAGTCTTGTCTCTTTTTTGTCAGTGGCAGAAGAAAAGAAAGCTGGACCTGTACTATAACTTTCTTTAGAACATCTACCCACAAGATTTCATTCCAGCTAGACTCCTTCTAGTGCTTTTTGACTATGCCAAGAAATGGGGGAAAAAGCTGCCTAAGATGAAAGTTTAAATACAGTAAAGAGAAGGAAAGGCTGTATATTTCTATGGCTCTGTGTAATTCGGGTCCAGAATGACTCATTGCTCTGAAACAAGGATCAGCTTTAAAAAATTAGCCCATTTTCCTCTACTTCAGGCTTCAATGTCCTCATCAGCCACACCAAGCACAGAGCAAATTTTGAAAGAAATCCTACAGCAGACAGCAAAGATTGACTGCAAAAGGCCCATTTGTGAAGAGATTATCACATTGTGGTTAGATACCTTATGATTCTGGGCAAAATAGATTCATAAAAGTCATGGTTCTTTCAACATATTTTAAAAAACTTTAGCCATATGAAAAATAGTATTCAATCTCATACAAAAATTAGTGTGCATAGAACATCTCCAAATAAAGTCATCTATACATAAGCAAGTGGTGAAAAATGCACTATCATAATTAATATCATGAGCATCAGAAACATTAGTGAATAATTGTATATACCAAAAGTGACCACATCTATCATACAGGTTTGATTTCTAATACTAGCCCTACTAAAAAAAAAGATCTGAGTCTCTACAGACCACTGAGAGATTCCTTGGTTGGAGCATGAAATACTTTTTGATATCAGTAAGTAAAAAGTTCTTAAAAATATTATGGGGCATATCACAAAGTCACGGGGCCAGGCTGAAGGGGCTCCCACTGGCCAATTCCAGGGTAATTTGAACATCATAGTAAATCAGAACAGTAAAGAATTTTAAAACAATGGAAGAAATAAACTTGTTAGTCCATATCAATAATGAGTATTTGATGAGTAAATGGTGGTGGGGTGCAAAGAGCCTCAAATGTTGAATAGAGAGGTAATTTGAAGTTGGAAATTCATAATTTTTTGACCATCGTAGTAAAAATCAGATCAAGCAAGAATTATAAATGGATG
This sequence comes from Fukomys damarensis, assembly GCF_012274545.1. Taxonomy (NCBI): domain Eukaryota; kingdom Metazoa; phylum Chordata; class Mammalia; order Rodentia; family Bathyergidae; genus Fukomys; species Fukomys damarensis. Next base: position 50,932,275 of record NW_022900917.1, read on the forward strand.
ATCCATGTAGTAGGAAATTAACAGGAGAAGCACGATATTTACATGGTCATGACAAATCTGTTTACTGATTTCTGATTGGTAAAAATACAGTATAGAAATAGAACAACATATTGACTGGGTGAGCAAAAATGACATCATTAAAGAGGAAAGATGGATATCATGTACCTCTAGACAAGATGACCAGGGAAGGGCCACCATCATGACAATATTATGCCAGTCATGATTATGAGAAAACACCAGAAAAAAGCAAAATAAAGAATGCTCTATTTATAAAAGAAAGATACTTTATTTTTTAATATTAATGTCAAAAAGATAATAGAAATGCTTAAGATTAAAGGAAATTAAAAGAAACAGTTCAGTATAAAAACAAATACAAAATAATATATATTAATAATATATACTATAATCTAAATATATAATATAATATATAATATGAGATAATATAAAAACTAATTCTATAAGGACAAAATACATACTGACACAGGAGTAGCTCCATAGGTAAAACAATAGATACAAACCATAGATTATTTTAAAGTATTCTGTCACATTGGTAATGCTATGATTATATTTTCAAGAAACATGTATTGAAGTTTTTAAGAATAAAGGGCTTCGATGTATGAAATTTACTTTCAAATGATTTGGAAACAAAACAGACACACACACATATTAAGGCAAATAATTTAAATTATTAACAACATATTGGGTGAAAGTTGAATCTGGGAAAAGGTAAATGGGTACTCTTTGTCCAATTATTATATTATTTATCAACCTTATATAAGGATAAATTACTTTGAAATACAAATTTTAAAGTGCGCTCTCCTGTATCTTTAAATTTAAAAATGTATAATATATGGTTGTGTTATCCTGGAAAGAAATTATAATTAAGGGTGAGGGAGCCAACATTTGTGTAAAACAATAATGTCATATCATCATAAACTGACAAAATAATTTTAATAAAATATTTAGTTTTCATTTTGCCTTTTTGAATAGACTTTCAGTGCTGCAAGGCTTGAAAATAATGTAGAGGTAACTATAAGTTGGTCTTTCTGTTCCATGGTTGTACATTTAATTTAATCGATCTTGATGTTTAAAATGCACTAAAAAATAGAAACCAGAAAAATGCTTTCCTTCTCAATAATGGTATTAAATATTCCTGATGTGTGTTTTATTTTTAGAAATTTACCTAAAGACATAAATGTGGAGAATTAAAAAACTGTTTTGTCACCAGAGCCCACCAAACCTGAAAACGGGAGGATGGGGACAACAGAAATTTACCCATATATTACATTGTATAGGTAAACTTTAATACTCACTTAGCAGAGATACTTATTTATGAAGAATTTTATGTTACTATGGAAACATGAAATGGCATTAGTACACACGTGGCAGACAACAATAATGAATTCACAGGTTATAAGAGGAGTGCAGTGAAATCACACATACAATAGTGCATCATGTGCTATAGCAATAAGGAGCACGCCAAAATAATTCTACAACCTAAGATCTCAGACAGGAGATATTTATGGCATATAAGAAGCCAAGATAGCCAGGCCATCTGCAGATTGTAATGACCTCATTTGTATTTGGGAAAAGGACTAATTCAGGCTTAGGGCATAGTGCAATGGCATGCTCAAGTGGCAGAGCTGGAAGATAGGAGAGTAAAGATTTGTGCCTTGAGGTTCCCTCACTTCTTGTCATGTCCTGAAGATATAGTCTTTTCTCCCTCACACTGCTGATGTTTCTTGGCACACTATTTTTTGCCTATTTCTTTAGCACTAGCATTCTCCCTCCCTCACAATATCCTGATTTTCTCTAGAGCATATACTTACCCATTTTATCCTTTAGCTTCTCCATTCCAGTGGGGAAGCTTCAGAAGGGCTACTAACTTCTTTCTGGATGGTTCTTCATTCTCACCTCCTCTTGTAATTACCTACCAGTTGTGCCCTAATCAAAGCCAACCAGATGCTATCTGGACAACTTTGAACCTTAAGTAAACCTTAAGTACAAGCAAAGCTGCAAGAAAGTAAATAAATAAATAAAAATTAGAGTTTGGTTTTAATCATCCTAGTCTGTACTATTTTATGAGATTATTCTAGTTGCTCATACCCTGTGCTTGTCTTCCTGTCAAGAAACCTCAGAAACAATAAGAGAAAAGAAAAAGAAATGGAAACAAAGTACTTGTAAAGAGGGAAGGGTAGAGGGGGAAGGGAGTCTAGGGGAATGCGGGAAAAATTACAACCAAAATATGTCACGTAAAGCTACAATATCCCAATGATGAATGTAACTGTACTGTATATCTAAAATGTACCAATAAAAACATTTAAACAAAAAGAAAAGAGTAGTATTCCATTTTCTAGAAAAAATTCTTTGTCCAGTTTCCAACTGATGAGCAAATGAGCAGTTTCCAAGTTTTAGCTATTACGACTCAGCCATAAAGAATGCAAAATTAGATTCATTCATGGAAAAATGGATACATATTGAGGATATACTCCTAAGTGAAATAAATAAGTCACACATGTAAGTACCGAATAGCTTCTCTGGTGTGAACAAACTATAATAATACATAATATCTAATGAGATAATTGACAATGAGAAATAGGAGGAAAGGGGCTAAAGGTGTAAGGAAAGTAGGAAGGGTAGGGGAAAGGGAATAAGGGAAAAGAAAAAAAGGAGGAGAAAATGAAAAAAATGGAAATAAAATGTTTGTAAATGGGGAGGGGAGGAGGGGGTGAAGGGAGGGCAGGGACAAGGGGAAAAAATGAGAACCAAGACCTGTCATGTAAACGTACAAGATCCCAATAATGAATGTAACTGTACTGTATACCTAAAGTGTACCAATAAACTCAACGAGGAAAAAAAGAAAAAAGAAAAAAAGAAAAGAAAAGAAACCTCATCAATAACTGCCTTCTGTTTTAACTGAGTCAGACTTATTTTCATTGTTTGAAATCAAATAAAACTTTTCCACAAAGTTACACACACACACACACACACACACACACACACCTGAATATTTTACTAAAGTAATATGAACAGGTCTTTTCCCTTTGTTTAAGGAGTTTTAATTGACAAAAGTGGTAGAATACTTCGGAAAGAGTTTTTGATCAGCATTTTGTTTTATCTCTTACTTTGGATTTCATCTAGTATTTAAAAAACAGGGCCCATATGCTTATCCGTCCATCTATTTATCTATCTGTATCTCTCTATATATACAGGTATGAATGAATATTTAGATACATATACATAAACATGCACTGCATACACATACTCATAATCTTCTACATATATACACAACAGTTTATAAGATGTACTTCTCTAGACCTCAACAATTTCATGTATATCACATTGTAAGTATGCAGTTAATAGATTATATATAATATAATATTAATATGTGGTACCAGAAAAACAAAGAAAACTATATGGAAAATATTCCGTGTTATCATTGTCTGTACAGACTCTGGGGCCCAAAATGAAGTAATTCCGGAAGTGTTGCAGCTGTAACTGCTGGAGCTGAACCTGAAGAGGCCACATGACTCCAGAGATGTTTTCTTGATTTCCAATCTTCCCTGCCATTCATACCTTTAGCTGCTGTTTTGTTTCTGTTCCGAAGTGATAGGGGTCGAATGTAGCTCCTGACACATGCTGCAGAACTGCTACACCCCCGAGTTACACTCCAGCCCTGGCATCCAGCTTCTTAAAGATTGCTAAACTCCTGTTTAACCATTTAAATTGCAGAATTGCAGATTATTACAAGGATTAAATTACGGAGAGGGCAAAAACCTAAAATATCATTAAAATCTGAAAAAAGGGAGAAAGAGAAGGAAGAAAGTAAAAAAAAGAACATAGCAAAATGAAGATGAAAAGAAAAGAAAGAAAAGGTAAGGCGGAGGAGGATGAAATGGAGGAGGAAGGAAAGAAGAAAAGGGAGAAAAGGGACAGGATGAAAGAAAGCGGGGGGAAGAAGAGGAGGAAATAAAAATGTCAATGCCACATTGTTGCTTAAAGAAAAGCAATACAGCAAACTTCTCTGCAGTGAATCTCACCAGAGTCATCTTTCTGGTCTACTTCCAATCCTAGAGAACACACCTGATATCCCAGCCTGCAGTTCATTACCTGATGTCACCATACCTAACGATGGCTTGACTCTTCACCACCATAGTTGCCCACTCACACATGTAGACATTCTTTTTCCTGTTAACCCTATCGTGTTCAAGTTTTTGAAGTATTCACTTCATTCTCAGATTCCCAAATTCTGTATTTCCAGTTCACTATCCCACTTCCACATTTTTTGCTCTATCAGGACTTGCATCTACATTTCCAAAAGTCATTTACTAATTCCTCTCTTCCTTCTTCAGTTTAAATGTCACGGTCAATCTGCAATCGCCTTCAAATTTCCTGCAATTCTGGTGCATCTTTCTTCTTTAAAACTTTACTAGATAAAAATATACAATTTTACATCCAGGTGTTTTTTCAATTTTGATTACAGGGGTCAAGTGAGTCCTCAGTATTTCATAACCAATCCAGTCTCCCTTTTGTCAAATGTCCCTTTCTTAATATGTCCTCTCTCTCCACACCCCAGGTACCAGTTTTCCCTTAGTCATTGTCTGTTTCTTTTTTCACTGGGGAAACGTGTAATTAAAAGAGGTCTAATTGACACCAAAATTTCCAATGCCTCTGCAGCAGCTTTCCATCTGTTCTCCATCAGTAATCTCTCTTGATCTCATGTAAGGAAACTTCACCTGTGCATAAGATCCGTCTGACCTGCTTGAGGACTGTGATCCTGCCATCATTTCTTATGTCTTCCCCACAAATAAATGTATCTCATCTACTGCTGCCTAATCACTCATGCCTTATATCTGCAGTCCATTCCAGTTTACTTCAGCATGTGACTCTTGCTGCTGAATCATTTTCAGTTGCACAGATGTCTCCAACCTTAAAAACAAAACTAACTGAAACTCACACTCCACATTCAGTATAGGTTCTTTTGGCTGCTTCCATTGTGAGGAAAAGTCTTTGAAAGATTTCTCTATATTTGCTGTGTTCTCAGCTATCTTCACATTCTCTCTTCAAAAGTTCTTCATTTTCCTTCCTGCCACACCTCTGAAACCATCATTGTTAGGGTTATAGAAAATCATAGATTTTCTAAATTCAACGATCAATTCTTATGTCTCTCAATTTGCCATCATTTGGTATAGTGACATTTTCTTCTTGTAATACCTCATCCATTTATCTTCCAGAACACTATATTCTCATTTTCTGCTTACTTCTTCTTTTTCTAATTTTCTTCTTTCTCTTATTTCTGACTTCTATATTTTGGAGTGCTCAATGCTTATTTTTCTCACGCCTATGTTTCTTCATCCATGGTCTATGTACTGATGTCTTCAAAATTATGCCTTCAGCCAAGACTTCTTCTTGAACTTCATATTCATATTCATGTTTAATACAAATCTCTACTTATATTTCTCATAAACATTTCATGCTATCAAAAATAAATATTTTGATCCTAGTCCTCCAAAAATTGTTTTTTTCTGTTATTTTCTCACAGTAAATTGTACTATCATTCAAACAGTTTCAGTGAATCAAACCCTAGATGTCTCTCTCTTTCCATTACCCTAATCCACCCAATTTTATAAATGCTTTACATTTCTACAATTACCTGCACAATCTAAGCCACCATCATCTCTCAGTTTAGCTCCTACAACAACCTCCTAATTTCCATTTGCTGTTGACCCCACCTGCCACTAACACTCTGCACTCAGCTGGATTGTGCCTCCTAAATAGAAATAAGATGAAAACATTCTCTCTCTCAGATCCCTGCAACAGCAGCCCATCGAAAAATAAAAAACCCTAAGAAGACTGAATGTAAAACAAAATAGAAAAACTTTTTTTTTTTCAAAATAGAAAATCTGTAGGAGGGTCCACGAAGTTCGTCACCCCGCCACTCTCTCTTCTCTGACATCACCTCCTCACATTCCTGCCACCTGTCACCACTCCGGCCACTCTTCTCTTTCTATTTTGGGGGCCTTTCACTTCCTCTGTTGTCAGTCTGGAGTCTCTTCTCCCAAGCTTTATCATCCCAGCTCTCGCTCACGTCAGTCCTTCTTCCTGTATCACTTATTCTCTCGCTGTCCTTCTTCATCTACCTAATCTAAAGCAAGCACTTATTTCTGTCCTTCTGTAACCTCCACTCCACTCACTGTTTTAAATTTTTCTTAATGCCAATCATTATCCTGTGATATCACACCATATACTTCTAAGTTCGCCGTTTCTCCTTTACTAAATGGTAAAATTCATGATGAGGAGGAATCTGATATGACTGCTCATTATGTATTCTCAACCCTAAAAAACCTTATGGATATTGTGCAATAATTGGATTAATTTTTCTTTGAACAATGGATCTTTATTAAGATAATATATGATAAAATGTTTTGAGTGTGGATAAATTTGGAGATAAAGATTTTAATTACCATCACCATCATCCTCAAAAGCATTTTAAAACCTATTACATACCATAAATTAACTAGAACAATGCGGTAAAAAATATTCATACTGAGGCCATACTCTTAAGTGAAATATAAAAGTCACACATGTAAATATTAAATAGTTTCTCTGGTGTGAAAATCAAAAGTGTAAATAAGAGCCAAATGGTATAATTGACAATGTGAAATAAGAAGAAAAGGGCTAAAGTTGTAGGGGAAGTGGGAAGGATAGGGGAAAGGAAATAAGGGAAAAGACAAAATATGAGAAAAGGAAAAATGGAAATAAAGTATTTGTAAATAGGGAAGGAAGGAGGGGGTGAAGGGAGGACAGGGGTATGGGGAAAAAATGAGAACCAAGACCTGTCATGTAAAGGTACAAGATCCCAGTGATAAATGTAACTGCACTGTATACATAAAAAGTACCAATAAACTCAATAAAAAGAAATATTAACTTTGTAGTTAATAATGGAGGTTTTTAAAGCTATTAATACTGTTATTTATTTTATCATCTAGCTCCTAGTATTTCATACACATGATGGGCTTATGCTTATATCTTAATATAAACTATCATATTTATTCCTTATAAGTCTCTTTTAAGGTGAGATTTTTACCCTAATTAGAACTAAAGAATGGAAGCTCATAAATAGTAGTTAACCTTCTAGAAGCCCCCATATATGTAAGGAATGGGACCAGTCAAGCCCAAGCTGCTCACAATATCACAGAACATATTCCATCTTATACTTGTAACTTTGATCATAAGTGTTCCATAGCAGTAGAAGTGTGTAGCAGAAGTGCCACAAAATTTGAACAAAGACTGGATGAACAACACAGCTCGAAACTCAAAGCATCAATTTTAGGTCAATGAGCAGACTTTGTGGAGGAGATTTCCAAGTTCAGCCTTGAAGGAAGTATAGTTTAATACAGAGGCTGTTCCACAAGCAGGACTGTGAATGCCTATTGGTGAGATAGAGAGTGTGGCTCAATAGCTTATTGTTTATGCAGTAGCAAAATTAAAACTATGAAAGAATTTGAGGAGAGATTGTGACTTCAAGGACAAGCCCAGGAATTTAAACACTGTTAAGCAGGCAATGTATGAATCAATTTTTTTGCATCAAACAACTTTTAAATCAGTGGCTTGCCAAAGTAAATATTTATATTAATGTTCACCATTGTGCTGGTAGGTTGTTCCTTGGTGGACCTTGAGTAAGTTTGACTCAGGTCGGTTGGACTGCAGGTTTCTAGCCTAGATCTAGGTGTGTTCCACCTATTATCATTTTGGGAGCAAACCCAAAGTTGTGGTTATAGAGGAATACTGTTCTTATGATAGATCTCAGGAGAATAGAACCAGAAGGGGAAATGTGATTCCAATGGAGGTCTTGGCTCAAACTGGCTCACTTCCCCATGGTCATAGTCACTGCAGATTTCAAGTCAACAATGAAGGAGTGATGAACTGGGAATGATGATGCAACGTAACACAGAATGTTTTAAGATTTAATATTTTAAGGTCTGTCACAATACTGGAAAAAGTATTCACAAAACAGGTAGACTTGGTATATTATATGTTATTATATAGTTAGGGATTACTAAGGGAAGATAATTGCTATAAAATATAGGTATAATTATATGAGGGACTTATTAGATAGGCTGACAGGAACAGAAGGGGAAGTGTCCTCATGGTCACCTGTGGAATCAGAGGTAAAAGAATCCAAAATGACCATCTGCATGATGGAAAGTCAGAAGATCCAGTCACAGTCAAATGTTGAAGGCCTGAAAGTCCACTGTTATCACAGGTATAAGCCTGTGTTGCAAAATGGAGTCTGGGCCGGAAGACTGAAGAAACTGGAAACCAATAACCTAAGGCAACACCAAAGAGTGGAACATCTCTGATAAATGGAAACACTTCCTTCTTTCTCCTTTTTTATTGTTTCCAAGTTACAAGTTGATTGCTTGGTGCTACCTCCATCTGGGGTGGGCCTTTCTCCCTCAGTTTGGTGATCTTTATGCTGATCATCCACAGACACTTGGAATTTATTAATCTTCTAGGCTATTCTTAGTCATGTCAAGATGAGATATCACAATTATTGATCACAGTTGGTGTGGTAGGAAAGACTAGAATCCAAGAGAGCAACAAGAATTTATTTTTAATAATAGTGAAAGGAGTGATAAAATCCTTGGTTAATACAGCTTCAGTGGTAAAATGAAAAATGAAAGAGAAAAGTGCAATACAGTACTAGTGAAGAACCAAGTGGACTTGGTGACAGCCAGCATGCAAGGAAAGAAAAACAAACTCAATGTGACACTAAAGGTCTATTGACAGAAAATTTGGGTGACATAAAAATGGAGGAGAAATGTTGAGTTTGGTTTATTTGTTCCTTAATAAGTTCTGATGTCATTTTGGAATTAGATACCTACTTTCCTCTCAGAGAAAATTCCAGAATGTCATGACATGGTTTGGACTTTTCATAGGCCATTAAATTATTGTGTGGGGTAGTTAATTTTTGTCAATGTGGTTGGCTTGAGAGGTGCCTAAAAGATTAGTACAACACACTGTTGGATGTGACTGGGTGGATCACCAAAGCATGACCACGAAGACTGTATCTGGTCTCTAGACTCTTTATCTCTGATTCTTTCCATTTCTCTCTGCGTTTCCTGGCTGTCGTGCGGTAAGTAGCTTTCCCCTACCATACCCTTCCACCTTCTTTCTCCCTTACAGCCAAGGAATGCTACCTCGGCAACTGTGAGCCAAAGGAAACCCTTCCTCCTTAAATTGTATATGTCAGGTATTTGTCCCAGCAACAGAAAGCTGACAGTTGCACTGTATGTGTCCGCATTACCTCCAGAGGGCATGGTCTTGAAATGAATGTTATGCAGATATTTGTATGTGCTCTGCTGTCCCCTTGTGTCTTGTTTACCACTCTGTCTTTTTTTTTTTTTTTTTTTTTTTTT
>NW_022900917.1:50941738-50967993 GCF_012274545.1 Fukomys damarensis
TTCTTTTTTTCCTCTGTTTTTTTTTTTTTTTTTTTTTTTCCGTACCAGGGATCGAACTGGGGCCGTTGCGCTTCTGAGGCAGGCAGCAGAACCACTGAGCTAAATCCCTGGCACCACTCTGTCTTTTGGGGCCATTTCACACACTCATCTCTCACCTATACTGTTTCTTTATTCATTTTGTATTTCCAGTGCCTCAAAAGGAGACTGATATTTTAGGATTTAATTTCTCATCCTCTACCACAGAGACAAGGAAGAGAGAAAGGAAGTTGTAGTGGGTGTGGGGTGAACCATCAAATATAGTACTTGCCACATTTAATATAATTTATTGCTAAAAATGTAAAATATTCTATTTAGTTTAATCAGTGATTTTTTTTTTATCTTTTGACTGAGCAACCTGGGAAATTGGCTAGCCTTAGAAAAAAATTACAAAATTTTAGATCAAATGTTTACATTTTAAAATGGAAAATAAATAATCTTTAGAGATAGTGCTATATATAGCAAAAACAATTTTCAAGCCATGAGAGAAAACTTCCTACATGATTTCCAGTCATCAAGAGAAAGAAAAGACTTGGTAAAAAGGATAGGAAAGCAACAAAAAACCTAGGTTTATTTTTAGAGTGTCTTTTGTACAGAAGGAAATGAGGACATTTTTTTGTAACAAAGGCCATTTTATAAAAGATTGGATTGTGTCTCTTCTAAAGTTATAGAATCACTTGAGAAAATCAAGTGTTGGAAGTCACCAAGAAAATGTAACACTCTGAAGATTTCTAAAGTAAAATGTAAAAAAATCTAATGATACATATATCAAAGTTTCCTTGAAGAATATTCAGAGGAAAAACAACTCCAGCTACCAACTACCATTACAGATAGCAATACAATATGCTGAGTTTAAAATATCATCTTAAAACTATCTTTAACATTGAGTACATGTACAAATACATAGATTTTCTAAATATATTAGAATATTTTAGAATATGTTTAAATACCTTCTTAAATTACCTAAATGTTATTTTTAGCTTGTATGCTTACACTAGTCAAGACTAAAATAATTTGCTGCAATTAATATTTGCTTTTCTCATTTTTTTTTTTTTTTTGGTATCGGGGTTCAAACTCAGAACCTTGCTCTTGCCAGGCAGGTAGCAGAACCATTGAGCTAAATCCCCAGCCCTGCTTTTCTCAATTTAGTAATTCATTTTTAATATCTTCTGAGATATCTTTGTGATTGAACATATTACAGTATAATTTTTCCTTAATATATCTTGCATTTTTATCTGTTAGAGAGAATAAAATTCTTTGATATATACACCAAAAACAGAAAAGAAAGAAGTCTCCTAGCTTTATTTCCTTTTTTTTCACCCTAAGACTATGCTTTCAGTTATTCCTATTGCAAATACAGTAATGGCTTCATAAGAACTTATTTCTTTATCATTAAATACATGTGATTCTACTATCTTAACTGAAAAATGGATAATAAACATGACTAATTTTATGATGAATGGAGACTAGCCGGACTGAGTATCCTGCTTAGGTAAATAAAGGTTTGTAGGACATATGGAACGCTGGCAAGACAATGAACTCTGAGGACATCTCACTTTTTATCTTGATCCACATTTAATAGCACCTGGATTTCTGCCAAATGATCACAGTGATTTTTCCATCTCTGTTAGAAGATTGGCAAGTCCCCAAATACTTGGATTGTTCCTTCAGATTTCTGCTTTTTCCACTTTCCTACTTCTTGATGACCAAAGCTTTTTCCAACTTTAACCCTTGGATATGTCCAAGGATGGCAAAATTAAGCATAAACACCCCAAGAATTGTGATCTCACTTTGTTCATGTGAGTTACAATATTTCCCTCAAATTAATAAATGCTGTATATTCATGTTATGTTCCATTAAGAATTTATTAAGCATAAATAATTTAAACATCAACTATAAAAAATGTAAAAATATTCAATGTATTATGCTTGTAATATGTATTTGATCTGTACAATTTTGGCTCAATTGGTTTTAACAAATTTATCAGTTTTCCAGGAAAGTGTCTTACTAAACTTATTTATATAATGTTTTAATTCATGATGATTAAGAATCACAAAGTCTTGAGTGACTATAGTATGTCTATATCTTTGTTTTCAAAGCAGCCCATCCTTTATGAATCAGGGAGAATGAACTATTGCTTTAGAAAGGAAACTTACTTTATGAAAAAAAATATTCTGAAAAGTAGTGTAATATGGTAGAAATCTAAAAACTGTCAAACAAACCCAAATTCAAATCTATTCTGTACCTAATACATGTGTGATTTGCAAAGAAGGAAATGTGTTACTTTTAATTTCAATTTCTTTATTTGTAAAGTGAAGTTAACAGTCTTTTTTTCTCATTGAGTGTATTGGTACTTTTTATGTATATAGTACAGTCACATTCATCTTTCGAATCTTGCACCTTTACATGACAGGTCTTGCTTCTAATTTTTTCCCCATACCCCCGACCTCCCTTCACCTCTTCCTTCCTTCCCTATTTACAAAAACGTTATTTCCATTTTTTCATTTTCTAAGATTTTTTCCTTTCCCTTATTTCCTTTCCCCTACCCTTCCCACTTTCCCTACACCATTAGCCCTTCTCTTTATATTTACTGAGGTCATAGTCCTAAGTGAGATAAATAAGTCACAAGTGTTTAAATACTTAATAGTTTCTCTCGTGAGAAAAACTATAATTTTAAATAAGATCCTAATCGTATAATTGACAATATGAAATAGGAAGGTAACAGTCTTAAAGCTCGCTTCTGGACTTGATATACACAATATCTACCACATTGCACATTATCAACACAATTTTTTTCTTTTCTGTTCTTATGAAAAATATAACAGTAAGCAACTAGGTTACCTTCTGCCTGTGTTAGAATATTTCTTCTTCAAATAATTAAAATAAGTCTTCAGTCTAGCAGTGTGTAAATAACTCAATGGTGTAGATGGGTCATATTTATTTTTATTCAAAAATTTGTTTAAAAACAATTACCATAACATATTATAAAAAGATATATACTATAAATAATTCATTATCTTGTTATAAAAGCATTTTATTGCCAAATCCACTAGAAATGTGTGGTTCAAGTGGACCATCTTCCCTCAGTGTTCCTAATGTGAAAAAAGATAAAAATTGGTGAATTTGGGGAAAATTCTTAAACCTTATGCTTCTTTTTTCTCATCTGTAAAATAAAATTAAACATAGTAACTATCTCATGACATATTGTCAGGATTAAGTAAAGTTAGCAAACATAGCTAAGCTGATTTTTCTTGTTAAGGTCATCATCGTTTTATGACCTGAGTTAAAATCCAGGTTCTTTTTTGTTCAGGAAGAATTAACCATCTAAATAGACTTTTATCTAATTTCCAAAATAAGAGGAATAACTGAATCCTAGGCCTACAACAAAACAGTTACATTATGCTTAACATGGAGTAGGGATTAAAAAACATTAGCTATATTATTGTAAGCTTTCTAGGCACAAGGATTTATACTTTAACTAAACTTTTCATGAAATATACTACAGAAAGTAGTTTAGTGTTGGCTTGGGTTTCTCTTGGAGGTCAATTCTTTTATAGTTGATCATTTTTTTCCAGCTCAACTTGTGCCACTCTCAGTGAGTCCAAGGACAGCACTGCTCTCTGACACATTACTCAATTTTGCTATTTTTATTATAAAGGATTTATATATCTTTGATTAAATCTTTTTCTGGGCCTTTCTTAGGCTACTCAGTTTATGTATTCCTTCTTCAGTAGATTTCTGTCACTCCCGGAATTTGTTCATTTCAAATAAGCTATTGAATTTGTTGGTTTTGCATTTCATATTATTTCTATGCTATTTTTACACATTTATTAAAAACAATAGTTCTTTTTCTGATATGTATTATTTCTCCTTTTTTTCTTGACTTATCTTGCTAGAAATTTTTCATTTTAAAGATATTCTCAACTAATCAGCTTTTGATGGCATTGCTTTTCTTTGATGTTTTGGTTTTCTATCCCATTGACAGATTATTATTTGCTTATTATACTTATTAGAGTTAATTTAATTTATTTTTCCACTTTCTTAAGGTAAAACTTCTTTATCCCCCATAACATTCCATGTTAGATCTTTTTCTTTTTTAAAATATAAGTTTATCACAGTAATGGTGCTCATTTTGAGGAACTGGTACATGCATATAACAAGTCTTGATCGTTTTGTACCCTTTTCTTCCTTTTTCTCCCCACCCAATTCCTTTCCTCATATCCAAGAATCTACTTTCTAATTTCCTATCCCCTCTCCTTTATGTTCTCATTTATTTATATTTCCGATTTCTCAAAAAAGTAAAAATACATGATATTTAACTTTCTGCATCTGGTTTATTTTGACTACGCTGATAGTCTTGATTTCTATTTATTTTCAGGCAAGGAGCATGATTTTATTCTTCTTTAAGACTAATGTATATGTCAATGTTTATATATACCACATGATCTTCACACATTCATCTGTTGATGGTCATATAAGCTGTATCCAGAACTTAACTATTGTGAATTATACCTCTGTAAAGATAAATATGCATGCATAAATATCATAATGTGTTTAATTCTTTTAGGAAAAACCCAGGGGAGGTATAACTGGGTCAGTGGTATTTCTATTTTTAGTTTTTCTGAGAATTTTACATACTGATATCTGTATTAGTTTTCCTAGTCTACACTCCACACTAAAGACGTAGGAGGATTCCCTTTTTCCTATATCTTCACCAGCATTCACTATTTGTTGCTGATGTTCTTGATGATAAGACATACTCTCCGGAGTTATGTGAAATCTAAATAGCTTTCATTTCCAGTTCCTAAATGCTAAAAGTATTAAATATTTTTGCATACACTTATTTTCTATTTGTAATTCTTTTTAAGAAGATTCTATTTCATTTATTAGCCAAATTTCAAATGGGTCATTTGGGGAGGATTAATTTTTTTGTTCTTTATATATTCTAGATATTAGCCCTCTAATGGAATAGTAGCTAATAAAATTTTTCTCCTATTTTGTAGGTTGACTCTTCACTCTGGTTGATGTATTCTTTGCTGTGCTGTGTTTTTTAATTTGATGTAACCCAATTTGTTGATTCTTGTTGTTATTTCCTGTACTGTGGAGTTCTATTGAGCAAGCCTCTCTGGCAGTATTAAAGTTTCTGTTTTTGTATCAAAGTCTTCAATCTATTTTGATTTCATATTAGTACAGGGTGAGACAGAACTCTAGTTTCAATTATCTGCAAGTGGAAAACCAGTTTTCCCAGCACCATTTGTTGAAAAGGCTGTCTTTTCTCCAAATTATATTTTGACCCCTTTATCAAATATCATATCAGATGTTTCTGTGTCTTCTATTCCTCTGGTGTATATGTTTATTTTTGTGCCTAAACCATATTTTTGCAGTATAACATAAAATCTGATATTATGATGCCTCCATCTTTGCTCTTCATGCTTAGAACTGCTTTGCTGTGTCTTTTCTGATTCCTTCTAAACTGCAGGATTATTTATTCTAGTTCTCTGAAGAATTTTGCAGGTTTTAACATGGATTACATTAAATGTATAGATCATTTTTAGCAATATTGCTTTTTTCACAATATTAGTTCTTCTTATCCAAGAACAAGATATGTAGTTCCAGGTTTTAACACCTCCTTCAATTTCTTCCTTCAGAGTTCTGTTATGTTTATCATACAGACTTTTTACCTCCTTGGTTAGGTTGACTCTTAGGTATTAAAAACTTTTTGAAGCTATTGTAAATGGCAGTGTTTTACTGACTTCTTTCCCAGTGCGATTATTATTGGTATAAAAGAAAATTACTGAATTTTTAATTGATTTTTATTCTACCCCCTTGCTGAATTTGTTTGTGAGATTTAAAAGTCATTTGGTGGAGTTTTTGTGGTTCCTGTACAAGCATTGTATCATTTACAAATAAGGATAGTGTGACATCTTCCTTTCCCATTTGTATCCTGTTATTTCTTTCTTTTGCCTGATTGCTCTGCATAAAAATTTGAGTGTCATATTGAGTAGCAGAGATAAGAGTGGACACCCTGGTCTCATTCCAAATTTTACCAGAATTTCTTTTAGATTTTTCCCATATAGTGTGTTTTTAGTTATGGGTTTATCATATTTGGCTTTATTGGTTAGAAAAACCATACCTAAATAGTTAGGGTTTTTAATCATGAAGTGATTTTGTTGAAAGATTTTTCTTCATCAATTGAGATGATCCTGTGATTTTTATTCGTTATTCTATTTACCTACTTTCCTATATTCATTGATTTGCATACATTGAATCATCCTTGCATCACTGGTATAAAACTGATTTAGTCATGATGTATGATCTTTTCAATGAGTTATTGAATTCTGATTTCAAAAATACTTTGAAGATCTTTGCATCTATGTTTTTATGTGCTTCACTTTTAACTTATTTGTGTCTTCATTATTAAAGTGTGTTTCTTGTAGAGAGAATAGCATCAGATCTTACTTATTAGAACCTACTTTGGAAATTCTGGCTTTAACAAGTCTATTTAGCTCATTTGTATTTAGTGAGATTATTGATAAGGTCCTTTTTCTATTTTTACCATCTACTCTGTTTCCTATTTTAATATTTTCTTTATTTAACTCTTTAATGGCATGTTTTAAGTAATTGAATATGTTTTTATGATCCTATATTGAGGTCCTCCAAAGAAACAAAGCTAAGAAGATGTTTTTGTTATATATCTATATAGATATATACATATATATCCATGGAAAAAGAGAGAGAGAGAGAGAGAGAGAGAGAGAGAGAGAGAGAGAATTGCCTAATAAATCCAGAATCTACAGTATGCCAACACTCTAGAGACACAAGAAAAAAGTCCTTTTCCAGTTCAAATCTGAAGGAATCCTGCTAGTAGAATCCTCTCTTGTGTTTTTTTTTCCCACCTACCAAGGCTTCCACAGATTAGAAGAGGCCAGCTAACATTATTGGGGGCAATTTTACTCAGTCTATTGATTTAGATGGCAATATAACACTTATAGAAACAAGTAGACTAATGTTTGATCTGAGTAATATATCCTAGTTGACAGAAAACTTAACTAACACGTAGACACTTTTATTTTCTTTATTGGCTTATTAATAGCAAAAAATAATTTTTTATTTATTTTAATGGTTGCTTTAAGATTCATAGTAAGCATCTTCAACTTTCTAATGATGTTTAAGTAATGTTATTTCATTTTACTTATACTCTCAGATATTTATAATAGTCCCCTCCTGGACTTGTGTTGTAATTGTCACATACTTTACTTTTATATGTGTTAAGGTACCCATTATTATTGTTATTTCTATCTAAATAGTCAAATTTCTTTTAAAGAGTTTCAAATAAGGACATAATTTTGTATTGTTACAATGCTTGATGTTTTTATTCCTCTCTGTAGTTCCATATTTCCATCTGGAATCATATTCTTCTTCTTCATAGAACTGCCTTCTACATTTCCTGAGTGTAGTTCAGGTCTTCCAGTTGTGATTCCTTAACTTTGTATGTCTGGAAAACACAATATTTCACCCTCATTTTTAAAAGGTATTTTTTACTGTTATATAATTTTAGGTTCATAATTTGCTACTTTAAAATTATTTCTCCAATGTCTTCTCACTTGCATTATTTTAATAAGAAATATTCTATCATTCTTTCTTATTGTATGTTGATGGGCCTTTCTCTGTGTAGTTGTAATATTTCTTCTTTACTGTTGCTTTGCACCATGCTTTACAAGTATGTTGGTGTTAATTTTCTTCATTTTTCCTGTGCTTGAGGGTTCATAAATCTTTGATTAGTGGGTTTATATTTTTCATAAAATATGGAAAATTTGGGATGTTATTTCTTTAAACTATTTTTACCTTCCTTAGTGAGGTCCAAATTATACCTTCATTAGGATGCTTGAAGATATTTTACAGATCACTGATTTATTTTACTTCATTGTTTGTGCTTCATTTTGGCATATCTTATTTTATATTTTCAAATTAATTAATTTTACATCCTATAATATCTAATCTGCTCTTAATTCTATCCAACATACTTGCTTCTCACTCGTTATAATTTTCTTGTTTGGATATTTAATTTATAGCTCTTTCAATATCTTCCATGTTTCTTCTTAACTGTTTAAACCATGAAATATTGTTAAAATAACCATTTTATCTTCTTAACTGTTTAAACCATGAAATATTGATAAAATAACCATTTTATTGTCCTCTCTTGGCAACTCTGAAACCAGTGTCTATTTTGAATTGATTTCAGCTGACCAACTTCTCTCTTCATTGTAGGTTTTATTTTACTGCTCCTCTATAGACCTGGTTACCTTTGATTGAATGACAATACTAGCGGTTTCTACTTTCAAAAATGCAAGATATTCTAATATTTGTATAAATGTTCTTTTTTGGGGGGATATTTCTAAGTTATATGGAAATCCTTTGATACTATTGGTTTTTCATATTAAGAATCGTCAGATGGTATCAGAGAAGTGTTAGTCTTGAGTTTATTTTTTCTATTAGTGAGTTAAGATCTTTCTAAGCACTGCACTCAATGTCACATAAATCATCATGTTTTTCTAATTTTGCTGGAAAATCATCTTTCCATTGTTCAGTCCTCATCCACTTGATTTGATTTGTATTTTGTCTCTTCGTTTTGAAAACTGAGAATTAAACACCAGCCTACTTGTATAAGCCAAATTTCTTCATATAATTAGCTTAATATTTTAATTAACACATAGTATTTGTACATATTCATTGAGTACATTATGTTGTTTTAATACCTGTATGAATTGTGCAATTATTAAATCAAGACAATGTTTTGCTTATTACTATAATCAAAGTAAATTTGCTAGTTGATTTATAGAAAGGATATTGAAAAAATTCCTTAATGTTCTTTGATATTAAATTTATAGCCTTCATTTCATTTTCCTATTAATAAGATGAATGGTAGACTCAAGATACCTATGTTCTATTGCATTTATATGAATATTGACATATATCACTTCTTCGCAGCCTAGTGACAAAAAAATCTGTTCCTTGAAGAAATAACCTTCAAGGACTAAGCATAACATGGAAGCCTGTTTTTCAATACAGTAGATAACAGTATGAAAAGAGAGACATTCCAAGAGTCAGATGACAAAGCAATATGGAAGCTGTAGTCTATTCATCGGAAGGGACACTCTAGCTCTAGCGCCAAAAGAAAGACACAAACACTGGGAGATAGAAATCATTAAAGCCGTTTTTGAGGCTGCCTAGAACAGCCATGGTATTGATTTTTCTTGGAAATATGATGTTTTTTCAATAAGTAGTTTCAGGTGATCTCTTCCTTTATGAAATTTCTTAAGTTATAACCTTTTTAATGTTTTAGAAATTTTCTGTTTAGCTGCTTGTTTTTCATTTTTTATTTTTTGTGTTGCAAACTTATACCCTCATATTAATAACAGAAAAAATAATAGTGATTAGAAAATGTTACCTTCTCAGTAGTGACTAAGTAAAATCCATGCCTACATTTGATATTTCAACTACAGAAGGAGATATTTAGATATAAGATAGGAAGACCAACACACTCTTTATACTGGCCTAGTCACAATGTATGGGGTGTTATGTTTTGGAAATCACACGTTTCCCCAAGAGCTCATATGTTGAACACTTGGTCCCCAGGTGATGGTGCTGTTGATAAGTGGTGGAAGCTAGTGGAGGCTATGTCACTGTGAGTATGCCCTTAAAAGAGAAATGGGAATCCTTCACTAACTTTCTCCTTGGCTTCTTGTCTACCACAATCTGAGCTGCTGTACTCCACTGCACCCTCTGCCATAATGTTGTACCTCATCACAGGCTCAAAGGCAGCAGGGCCAAACAACTGTGGATTGATACCTCTGAAACCATAAAGCAAAATAAGATGTTCTTCCTTTGAAGCTGTTTATCCATAGTATTTTGTTATACTGGTAGAAAGACAACTGATGCATGAGATGTTTGCTTTACAAGAGAAATAGCTAACAAGTACAAAAAGTCTATATTTTACTTTTGATGAAAATTTTCAGATTTATGAGTCTTTTGTACCATACTCTTCTTTTAAAATGGCAATGAAACAATCTTAGGTAAATGCAGCTATAAGATATTCTTCAGTGAAACTTTGATATTGAATGGTAAAAGAATGAAATTTGTGACATAGTAAGTGATCAAAAAGAAGTTAAATGTCAATTTTCTCCATAATTTTAAAACTTAAGTTAAACCTATGAGCATTGTAAAATTTCTCCTTCAATTTAAAGGAAATGTAGTGAAAATATGTTGGATATTTAAATAAAAGAATTTGAGATTACATGAATAGTTTTGTGCTACTTATTTTATCACTGCCACTTCAGTATTAGAAGGTAAAACACTTTCTGTCTTTTCTCTGTAAGAACCTAGTAAAGTTTTACATAAACCTGATTACATTTCATCCAGAAAATATAGCTGTAAGTATTCCCAATGTTATGCTAGAAATAGCAATTAATAAAATATACAGTTGAGTTGGTTCTAGAATCTTCTACATAAGTAGTGATTATCCTAAGCACTCCATCCTAAGGCACAAATAATCTACCTAAGAAAATTCTAAATGGAATAATAACTTTCTTGGCCAAGTATAACATCATATTTAAGGTCAAACATAAAAGTTACCATATAAAATTATGTTCATTTTCTTGAAGAAGACATAAAATCTACAAATATATATTTTTCTGTCTTTATTTTGGTTAGTTAAATATTAGAAGAGTTGTATCATTAAGGCCGACTTCTTAGGGAAGAAGAACCAATGAAAGGAATGTGGATATCCTTTTTCATTCAGTCATTGTAGTTAATCATTAATGGAAGCAAGTGTGAGCCATAGAAAATTTATACTCATTCTCAGACTGCATGTGATTATATCCAGTTGACCACCCCTCACCCCAAACCTTGTTAAAGAGTACAAAGTACATTTTTCCACAGGATAGACCAAAAGTAAAAATGAATATGCGCTCAGAGCATTCGCACTTTCCCTGCCTTCAATTCTATCTCTGCCTTCCTACTCATTAAAAACAAAACTGAAATAAACTTAGTTCCTAAGTTTTCAGATTCTCCTCTGACACAAACCTAGGCCCAAGTTAATTTGCACTTTTGGAAAACAACATTCAATTTACAGATGGCCTCAGTTTCTGTTGACCCACGTTAATGATTTTTTTCACTTTATGTTGTATCAAAGTGATAGCATTCATTAGGGCCCTTAGTTGAGATATGAAATTGTGACCATTGAGCTAGTGACATGGAGAATGACATACTCTTACCAGGCTGGGCAATGGCAGCAAGTGTACAATTGCAAGAGGAAAGCAACTGACACAGCACAGTGTACCGTGCTGCTGCACGGTGACATTCAGTGGATTAGGTATGTTAAAATTAGGTATGTTACATACATTTTTTCAGTTCCTTAGGTTGGTCAGGATGAAACACCATTTTAAGACCAGGGTCCTTAGTAATTTGGAAGAAATGTCAAATCATTAGATTTTTCAGCTTTAGCGAGCTAATCAATATGATAATTATACCAATTACATGTGGTGGATATTTTATAAACACTCCTTGAAATTAAGCAATTTAATTTTTTTCCAATTTTAACATAGAATGTTACCAAAAACACAAACACAAAGAGAGAACCACATGTTTGAATAATGAATAGCAAGGTAACTTACTCAGATGACATAGTTTATTGGAAGCAGAACAGTAAAAAATTTCACACTCTGGCTAGTTTAAACAAGTTATTTGTTCTGTTTGGGATTTGGTCGCTAGTATATTGATAGACAGAGGTAAGCTCACACTTTTTTTCAAATAAAACTTAATTTTTCTTTGACAGCAAATTACTTCTTGATTTCAGTTTAATATTCATAGTTTTACAGAATGCTTTTATTTTTTCTAACGAGTTCTTCCATATATAAAATTATGCTTTATTAATCTGTAAATTGCCTCTTGGAGCTATTTGCAAAGCTCTAATGAAAATAAAACTCTTAATTGCAACCTAAGCAATTGCAGGTCATTTTCTATTTTTTGTTCATAAATGGCAATACTATTTCTTAAATTTGTGATAAAGGTGCTATTATCATTGTACAGACTAAATGTAAACTTTTTTATTCATCACCTCCCAGAAGACACTATGTTATATGTAACATACATATAAACGTAACTCTTTATATATGTGAATATATGTGTATAAATAATATTATATGCAGTATTATATATAAATAAAATCTTCATAAAATCATCATAAAACTAAATCCATACTTAGGATGTTATTCTTTGTTGATATGGTTTTAAACAAAAAGACAACATTTGGCTCTCAGTCTTTGGAATAAAACACTGGCAATATTTTCAAAATTTAGTTTGATACTATCCTATTCTAATACATGTGCAACATTAGAATACAGCAGTTTATGTACACTTCAGGGACAAGGATATTTTATGTTTGGAACCTACTGGCTTATAATGAATTCATCTTTGATTTTTATAACAAACTCTGTTTCATGCTTGGCTAGTTAACTGATATCTTTTCCTCTTAGTGCTTTATGAACTGTGATAAGAATTAACATTCCATTTAAGTAATTCTAGTTTCAGGTTAAATAATAAAAGAAAATTTATCTGTTTAAAAGCTACTAAATATTTTAAGTAAAAAATACCAAAAACTCTGCCAATTTTTGTGATTTTTGGAAGGTAATGTATCCAACCTTGAAAATGTAAAGAATAAAAGTAGAAGAAACTACCCAAGATGGTGTCATGGAACTATGAAACCTGTCAGAGCACACCGACAAAAAGAAAACCAAATATTTTATGCAAAACAACAATAATAAACAGTCACAACATTTCTTCAAACAGTTCTTAAAAATGAAACAATATCTTTCTTAGGAAGAAGATCCAACTATAAACACAATATGTGTTTTAAAGAAGTAAATAATATGGAATTTGGATTTTGAAAAAATTACACTGTCCTTTAAGAGGTTAAAGAGGAATTGTGCCCTGGCTAGAACTTCTAGAGACTGGCTGGATTACAAGTCTTGACCAAACTGCTTCTTCCCTGGTCCAGTTTATGAGTCTCAAGTTCTTGCTAACCCTCCTGTACATTTATTTTTACACTGATTCGTGGCCTATAATTTGCAATCTCGCCAGATGGTCAGGGACTTGCAACGAAAATTGCTGTCAAAGACTTTTGGGGAAGAGGTATGTTGATAGACATATGAGCAAAGACTGTAAAGATATTTGTGTCCCCTATAAATGTTCACAAAAGTTAACCACAACAGAAAATGTGTTAACTATCAAGTGGGTAGGGTGCCCCATTCTGTGGATCACAGCCTGACAACCTAGGCTTTAACAAATGGGCTTTGGGGGACCTTTAGGATCAAAACCACAGTGGTTACCATTTTCTCTAACTTCCCACGCATCAGATGGATTCCTCAAACAACTTGGTTGCCTGGCCATTTCAATCCACTTTGTTTCAAAATCTGTATCCCAGCATGGTCTTCTGGACAGATACTTCCTTGAATTGTATTTGCCTACTGTTATTTTGACTTTGTCTCCAACAGTAGGTCTTTTTGTACTCAGGCCTACCATTCCTATTCTAGACCACAGTTTAAGATCTATTCCTTTTCTTTCACCTGATCCTTCCTCAGGCCGGTCTGATGCTTGGCTTGTATTGCACACCAGTGAACTCCTAATTCTGTTCGAGGAAAAAATGCTGATGCTGACAGAATACACAAAAATCATGGGTGGGAATCCATGGAGACAGATTGTTAGCTACGGCATTAATGGAAACAAATCTTACAATTTGGCAGAATGACATTTTTTTAAACTGAAGGAACACATTTCCTATTATAAAGTAGTGAAGTTTAGTACTTTTTTCAATGCAGTTATTTTGTCTTTTAAGGTGCTCTTTACAGAAATGCATAGATAATTTTGTTTTACCTGGAACCAGTTGCACTGCACTAAACAGTCATGTACTGAGTATGCAACCCAAAAGAAGTTCTGAGAAATTCAAGTATAGCTTGTGCTGGGGAACATTAATGAATGAAACAGAAAAGATGTACTTGGAAACAAAGTCATCCGAATTTCATTCTTATTTAAAATGTTGTAAAGTTGGTAGTTTTCTCTCTGAAATCTTTCTTGATATATTTGCAATGATTATCATGATTCTCTTAAGTCTATAAAAACAAATTTAACATCAGAATTTATTGCACACTGGCTAGTTTTCAACTGATTAAAAAGATTAATCCACTAAAAATGATAGAATTTTTCTTCAATTTTTCTTCTAAATGACTATCTAAACTCAATAAACCCATTGTCCATAACTAGTGTGCCTTCAAGTAAAAATATTACGTCATGTTTTCAGTTAGCAGTTACAATTCTTTTCATTGAGTATGGGTACTTTTTAGGTATACAGTACAGTTACATTCATCACTGGGATCTTGTACCTTTACATGACAGGTCTTGGTTCTTATTTTTTCCCCCGAAACCCTGCTTTGACTTCACCCCCTCCACCCTTCCCTATTTATAAAAACATTGTAATATGCAATATGTAATAATCACAATAGAGTAATTGGATATCTATCAGATATTTAGCATGTTCCTGTGTTAGAAACTTTGAAGATCTTTTCTGCTAGCTATTTTGAAATATTCAGTTGTCAACCTTAGTTGCTCTACTATGTTATAAAATATTGAAAATTATTCCTCATGTCCTACTGTACCTTTATACCCATTAATATGTCTCACTCCCTTCCTAGCCTCTGACAACTACTATTCTATTTTCTACTCATGAAAATCAGACTGTTGGAGAAGCTCAATTCAAAATAAAGCCTAATACTTCCATACTTCACAGAAGATTTTATTCCTAACATGTGTTCTTTCAGAAAATACCAATCATGCCATGAAAACTTCTTAATGAGTTTCATGTTGGTATGAATCATACTTCATCAAAATTATATTCCTCTATAAGACCCATAAGGAAATGATTATTTTTCTTTCTGCATTTGTATTTCCTGAATATATTTTTTAGAATCTGCTTGGAATCCAATGCATTTCACTGAAATTTTTCACATGATACTCTAGAACTTACTTCTGCAAAATTCTTAAATTCCTATAATCTTCAGACTTTCTACACAAATACAATTTATCATAAAAGAACAAAATTGATTAGTTTAATTTTAAATAAAGGAAACAGAAAACTAAGTAAAACAAATTTTATAAATTCAGCTATAGCACAGTTTACCTCCTTTAATTAAAGAAAAATATAAGACGATTTAGAATTATAAAACCTCCATTCACCTCAGGTAAAAAGCAAATCAAACTTAAAAGAAATTATTTTCATCTGAATGCAAGAATGTTCATAAAATAAATCTTTCAGTCTTCCAGAACCAGCCAGACTTGAAGCTAATTTACTACTGCTTGATGTCAGAACCAATCTAACTTGTCCAACACAGAAGCAGCACAAAGAACATTATTCATAAGTAAACTACCTTGATAAGAAACCTTCCTCCCAGCATAATTAGGAAATACAATGGCCAGAACCAGAGCTGGAGTTTTAATAATAAAAGACAGTAAATCCTCTTTATAACTTTCATGACATAAAAGCAAAATATAAAGGAGGAAGTCAGATTATTTCAAACTGATGTAACCTCAAAGAAGTTAAAATAGTAAATTATTTTTCTAAACTAAAAGAAATGACAGTATCTTTTGAATGTTACATGCAGTTTATAGAGACTCAAATGGAATGCTTTTTAAATTTACTAATTCAGTAACAGTTACTACACAGGACATAACCAAAGATTTTTTCCAGATTATTGACAGACATTTATTGCTTTGGTCTGGCTAATATCCACAAATATAGATAATATTCATTGTGTCCAGAGTTTTACTTTAGCTTTCAAAAATGTTACAGTGATACATGTTGGCATTTGGAAAGCACTCACTTTTCAGTACAGGAATCAAATATATCTATTTGTCATGCCTACCATTTTATTAAGTGCATTTGATTTTTCTTCTAAGTCCAAAAAAGTCTTATAAAAATTTTGTATGATTTGGGGGTCTATTTTATCCTCCTACAGTTTCTAGGCCTTCAAGTTTAAGAAAATATTCTGACTTTGAATCATCCTCTAGTAACTATGCTCAAAATTTAATGTACCCTGAATTTTAATTGATCTTCCATGTGTATATGTTTGATCTGAATGATAAAACCAATCATGAGATCTTCCAAGACACTCAGAATTTACTAAATTTTTACCTACATTGATGCTGTGATTCTTCCACAATGACTTTTATCTTTTTATATAGAGAAAGCACTTGGTTAAATTTTATTAAAAAAAATTTAGGGTCTCATTTAAAAGAATACAACCTTTAGAAGGAAAACAAGGTTCATTTTACAAATCAGAAAACTAGGTTCAATTCCCACATTTTTGCCTTTTTTGCAGTATAATATTGGGCCACTAATAAGAGAGAGAGAATTTTTAAAGCAGTGTTTGGCATCTCTAGACTTGCTAACCATATCCAGATAAAACTATGATTTTCAAATATAAAGGAATGGACCAATCCCAGTAACTGCTTCATTATATATTCATAATATAATATATACATTCATAAACTTTTCCTCTGAACAATATGGAGCAGGGCTTAAAATCATAGCCAGTCTTCTACAGGAGCTCTGACCTTGAATGTACCCCCAAAGGCCCATGTGGTAAAGGCTTGAACTTTAGGATGGGATTCTTCATAAATGGTGTAAATTTCAAAAACTAAAACCTGGAAGTCTTTAGAGCCCTGAAGCTTGATCTTGAAGAGAATTGTAGATGGCATCCCTTCCTTCTTCAGTTTTTGATCCCTGATTTATAACGTAACTGATTTTGCTCCTCCACACACTAGCATCAGGATGTGTTGTATTGTCATAGATACAAAGGAATGGAGTCAGTTGATTGCTGTGGACTAGGATCTCCAGATCTGCAGTGTGAAATAAACCTTTTTTCAATTTATAAGTTCATTATCTCAGGTATTTTACTATAGTGACAGTAGGCTAATAATATTTTCAATATTAAAGAACCATTTACCACTGTGCAATTCTGAACATGAATGACCTTTGGACAATTGTCAACATTTGCTGCATATGGATTTAAAACTGGGCTAACATTAAGCACAAAAACTAAAATAAATCCTAAGATGGTTCATCTTGATGGTCAACTTAAATTAAGTGATGCCTCAAAGATTAGTAAGGCATATTTCTGAATGTTCTGTTTCCAGAGATGATTGGCATGTAGGCCAGAGGGAAGAACTTTTAGCCCAGGGGGATGAAAATGATAAGAAAGATGAAGTCAGCCTGTGCAAAAAAACTCTATTTTGCTTGACTGGGAGTCTTTTCCTGTTGTAGACACCTGGAGCCATCAGACTCCAGCTTCTTCAGCCTTTTGACACGACTTACAAGCAACTTCTTGCTATCTCTTGTTCTCAGGCTTCTTGCTCCTTGCTTCTTGGAGTGAGAAGCTGCTGGATTGTTTGGCTCCTCAGCATGTGGTAATCATTATGAACTAGTCTATCTCTGTCCCTCTAAACTGAACTCCTAGGTATATATTGTATTGATTCTGTTCCTCCAAAGAACTCTAACCAATAAATATTTTTTCAAAATGTACTTGATACATACATAAAAAACTTGCCCCTCCATAGATAATGAGGGCATTACTCAATGGAACAATCTGTCATATAAAGATAAAACCTGAAATTATCTGCAAGTTTTGCTAGGACTACAAGTCTTACCGTTAGAGTGTTTATCGGGTGACTGAACTTGGTGGTCATCAAATATCAGTCCTTGTTCATTTGAGAACACACACACATTCATGCTCATTAGACTTACATTTATATATCACAGGCAAAGCAATCTTCAGAGAATAAGTTAAAATATGCTATGGAAATTGTTAAACCATAAATGATTAGATTAAAATGAATGTATCACAATAGATGTGATTTACTCATTTTTCTACTCACTGAATGAATGGCTTGGTTGGTATGTTCTGATATCAATGAACTCATTTATTTTGGAGATTTCCTGCCTGGAAAAACCTAATATGTTAATATTTGAAAGCCATCTAGACAGGTGGTTATTATCCAAATAATCCTTTCAATGGCAAAATACTATCTTTTGTTTGAAAGCATTAAAATAGTCTCCAGACTCAGTAAAAGGATTAATAAAAGACTTTCAGTTAATATTGTGGAATAACAAATTATGTAAAAGTTATTGGCTTAAAATAGCTATTTTATCTTGCTCCTGAATATTGTAGGTCAGGAATTCAAATAGGGTGAATAGGAGATAGATTTTCTGTTTTGTGAAAGACCCAACTTGGAAGCCACAGTAGTTAAGGATAACTTGATGGTTGGCTTCTGGAATTTTCTGATTTCAGCTAAGACCTCTGCTATACATAATAATGCCCAGTTTTGACCATTTGGTCTGCACTTGCTCACAGCATGGTAGCCAACTTGTATTTAAATTCTTTACCTGGCAGTTTAGGGCTCCAAGAGTGAGAGCTCTAAAGAACAACTGGGGAAATGTATCATTCCTTCTGACACACTTTCAAAATTTTTCTGATCCAGTTTCAAAAATCATTCTGCCTCATTTCCACTGAAATGTTTGGTCCTAATGAGTCACAAGAGTGCCAAAAATTAAATAGAAAAGAGGTAGATACCTCCTGTCTGTTGAGAGCATTGAAAATTGTGTGGCTATTTGTCTAAACTACCATAGATCCAAAGATGGCCCTGTGATTTCTATGGATGTCAGGACAAATCAAGACTGCAATCAGCAATAGCAAAGCAGGATGACTACTCTAACTGGGACTGCTGTACAAAAATGTCGTATTTTTTCTTTATCCAGACCTTGAAAAATCTACCCATTATGCAGTATTTCTCCATCCCAAGCAACATTTCAGTTGTATTGAACCAATAATTCTTGAAAACCTTCTTAGTGTAAAGCTCTGTGTCACTGATTCTGGAACAGTGCAAGAGCAGCTCTGCTCTGTCATGGCCAGAGTGGAATGCAGAACCAAAGGGCAGCAGACAACTGACCAATGAAGGGTGATGGTCTCTAATGGATACCGAAGCTTTTAGTTCATAGTTTGTTGATCACAGGTCTGATTTGTATCATTGATTTACTTGCAAAAGAAAAAAGAACAAAAGAACCCCACATTTATTTCTGATGTTTTCTTTTGATGGTGTACATCAACTAAGTATAAATGGTCCTTTACCGAGCAGCGACAGTGAAATGGAAAATAGTGTGATGTTATATTTATCTATATAAGAGTAAGTAAATAAGATGGGTAAAATTTGTTCCCATTGGTAAAAAGCTTTCACTCAAACTTCTTTGTTAAATAGAAATATGACGTATGTACTATTTGCTGCATTTAATAAATGTCTGATAAATGTCTATTCATTTCAGATGCCCTTTTTTTTAATTGGGTCTTCATATTGGGGAGGTCTGATTATTTTTGAGTTCTTTATATATTATAGATAGTAGATCTAATGGCAAATGTTTTTCCTATGTTGTTGGTTTTCTCTTAGCTCTGTTGGTGATGTCTCTTGCAGTGCAGAAGTTTTTAATAAGATGAGATTTCAGTTATTGATGCTTTGTGCTAGTTCCTGTGCGACTGAGAACTTGTTCATAAAATCTTTTCCTATGCCAACATCTTCAAGAGTTCTATCTAACTTGCCGGGAATGGTAGCATACACCTGTAATCCAGCACTTGCAAGGCTGAGGCAGGAGGATCACTGTGAGTTCAAGACCAGCCTGGGCTACATACTGACTTCCAGGTCATTATCAACTACATAATGAGACCATGTCTCAAAAAAACAAACAAACAAACAAAAAAATAGTTCTACCTAACTTATCTTCCAACAAGTTCAGTGTTTCTCTTTTAATATTTAGGTCTTTAATCCACTTGGATTTTAGTTTAGTGCATAGTGAAAAACTGGTCTAGTTTTAATCTTTGGCAAGTTGAAATCCAGTTTTTCCAATGCCATTTATTAAAGTGGCTATATTTCCTCCAGTGAGGATGGTTGGCTCCTTTGTCAAAGATGAGGTAGCTGAATGTCTGGATTTGTTTCTGCATCTTCTAATCTATTTAACTGAACCTCAGGTCTGTTTCTTTGCCAGTACCATTCTGTTTTTATCACAGTGGCTTTGTAGTACAGTTTCAGGTTGGGGATTGTGATATCCCCTGCCATGTCTCTGTTGCCTAGAATTACTTTCTACTATTCTAGGTCTCTTTAGGTTTCAATTGAATTTTTTGTTTTGTTTTGTTTTTTTCTGTAGTTCTATGAAATATACTTGAGATTTCAATCAGGATTGAATTGAATTGAATCTATATAGGAGTTGTGGAAGTATGGACATTTTCACTATGTTCACTCTTCTTAATCAGGAACAGGGCTGTCTTTCCATTTCCTTATGACCTCTTTGATCTCTTCTTTTGGTGTGTTGTATTTCTCAATGTATAGGTATTTTGCTTCCTTTGCTGTCTCTCTCTCTCTCTCTCTCTCTCTCTCTCTCTCTCTCTTTCTCTCTCTCTTGGTGCTGTTGTGAAAGGGATTGTTTCCCTAATGTCACACTCTTTGAGTCTGTCATTTGTGTACAAAGAGGTTATTGATTTTTAAGTATTGACCTTGTGTCCAGCTACTCTACTGAATATGTCCCTTAAGTCTAGAAGTCTTTTGACAGAGTTTTTTGGGTCTTCTCTGTAGAGTATCATATTGTAAGCAAATAATGACAGTTTAACTTCTTCCTTTCCTATCTTTCTTTCTCTTGTCCAATTGCTGTGGCTAATATTTCCAAACCTATATTGAACAAGAGTGGTGATAGTGAACTCCCTTGTCTTGTTCCTTTATTTTAACTTGAAGATTATCAGTTTTGACCATTTAGTATGATGTTGGCTGTTGGCTTTTCATAGTCTTTATAAAGTTGAAATAAAGGCCATCTATTCCACTTCATCTTAGCCAAAAGGCTGAGAAGTGATAAGACCATCTACTCCAATTCTCTGCAAGGCTTTTATCATTAATTTGTTGAAATTTTGTTGAATGCTTTTTCTGCATCTATTGAGATCATAGTATGGTTTTTGTCCTTGACTCTGGTCATTGCAGAGATGCAAATGAAAAAAACAACAGAGATTCCACTTCATCCCAGAAAGAATGGCTGCTATCAAGAAATCAACCAATAACAAATGCTGGCAGGCTTCTGGGAAAAGGAGCCCTTCTTCCCCATAGGTGGGAGTGCAGACTGGTGCAACCATTGTGGAAATCAATATGGAGATACCTCACACAACTAGGATTAGAAGTCCCATTTGATCCAGCTATTCCTCTGCTGGGTATCTTCCCAAAAGAAGTAAAAGAATCATTCACAGTGATATATACTCCCCCATGTTTATAGTGGCACAGTTTGTAATAGCTAAATCTTGGAAATAGCCCAATTGCCCATCAACTGCAGACTGGTTAAAGAAGTGGTTGTTGACTTTTTAAAATGGAGTACTACTCAGCCATAAAGAATGAGAAACTGGAGACATTTATAGCTAAGTGGATGCACATTGAGGCCATACTCTTAAGTGAAATTGGTAAGACACACGTGTAAATACCTAATAGCTTCTCTGGTGTGAAGAACTAAAAGTGTAAATAAGAATCAAAATGTACAATTGATATTGTGTAATAGGAAGAAAAGGTTTTAAGGAGTAGGTCAAGTGGGAGGAGTGGGGAAAGGTAAGAAAGGAAAAGAAAAAACAACATGAGAAAAGGAAAACATGGAAACAAAGTCTTTGCAAATAGGGAACAGTGGAGTTGGTGAAGCGAAGGTAGGAAACTGGGGAAAAACAAAAAACAAGACACATCGTGAAAATGTACAAGATCCTAATGATGAATGTAACTGTATTGTATAACTAAACTATACCAAATAAACTTAATGGAAAAAAGAAATATAACATTTAATGAAAGATTCTAATTTTGTACAAAATAATGGAATATTTTTAATATTCAGTCTCCTTATAAAAGTTACTATCTCACTGTTGTCATCTTATCAATTTTATGACCTGATTAAAAACCAATTAAAGGAGAAAAATTAAGAAGGAATTTCAGCAACTAACTAGTTTTTCATTTGAATTAATATGTCAATAAGTATCAGTATCATTTGCAGTAAATATAATTGAAAATATTCTCTATTACCAGTTAATTTGTTAGAATTCCTGGCAGCTACATTCCTTCTATAGTGACTTTTTTTAGTATTATAACACCTCCTTTAACAATTTCCATCAAAGAGTTACAGAGTGGGAATTACAAAACAATCTCTCTACACAATAGACTTGATTGAGTATTACAGGATTTTTAACCCAGCACAAATGTTGTGGCCCTTCTGAAAATTATTATTTAGTTTTTCTAAATGATAATAGACTCTTTAAATGAAAAGAAAATGTATTGTGAGGTTTGTAATATATTTTTATATGTACAGTGAATAAAATACCATAAAAGACCAGAAGATAAATGTAAGTATACTAAGATAATTTTCAATATATAAAATGGTATGGTAACACTTCAAAATAGAAAGAATTGAGTTAAGGTTGTATACTCTAAAACGTAGAGCAATTACACAAAATTTAAAAGTTAGTAAACCAACAAAAAGAATTAAATGCAATCATGAATGTACTCAATTTATCTAAAGAAAGTGGGGAAAAAAAGAGTAAAGAAGATATGAGAAAAACAGAAAATCAAAGACAAGGTGATTAAATTATATGTGTTAATAGTGATATTAAATGTAAATGAGCTAAACACTCCAATTAAACAGTAGAGCTTGTTGAATTGGTTAAAGTAGCAAATAGTACAAACTTTTCAAGTATATGCATACAAAACATATAAATTGAGCCATAACACAAGTGTCAGTAAATATAAAAGAATTTAAGTCATATAAATTATATTTTTGACTAGAATATAAAAAATAAAAATCAATGAAAGGAAAGTTGTTAAAAATTTCTCCAATTGTTCACAAGTATGATCCAGTTCTGTTATTTCTTTTTTGATTTTTTAGTTGATTTGTCTATTTATAACAGGGGCACCTTAGGGTCCCTTATTACAACTGTTTTAGTGCTTATTAAATTTTCCATGTCTGTAAATATATGCTTTATGAAAAAGAGTGAACTGATATTTGGTGCATATTTATTTATAATTTTTATCTCTTCTTCCTGAAGTTTTTCTTTAACAAGTATGTACTGACCTTCTTTGTCTCTTTTGAACAGTCTTGGCTTGAAGTTCACATTGTCAGAAAATAGGTTATCTACCTCTGTTTTTTTTCAAGGTTCCTGGCACATGGAATATTAGTATCAATCTTTTGGTATTCAGTTTATAAATTTCTTTTTGAGTAAAATGTGTATGCAGCAGACTTGGATCTTATTTCTTGATCCATTCTGCCAGTCTGCTTCTTTTGATTGATGAATTAACCATTTACATTTATTATTATAACTGATTTATTGGCTTATCCTTGTCATATTATTTTCCTCCTGTTAGTTCCCTGTTTTTCCTCTCTGTTTAATAATTTTCCCTGCCTGGTGATTTCTATCTGTTGGTGTTCTTAGAAATGTACTTTTCATTTTCTCTTTCTAAAGTGCCCTCCAAAACAGTTTGTTGATTGTGAATTTCTTCAGTTGTTCTGTTCTTTTTTTTTTTTTTTTTTTTTTTTTTTTTTTTAACTAGGGGTCAAGCTCAAGACCTTGTGCTTGCAAGGCAGGTAACAGCAACACTGCACTAAATCCCCAGCCCTCTCCAGTTTTTCTTTGTCTTGGATGTATGTTATTTCTCCATTGATTTTAATGATAGTTTTGTGCAGTATAACAATATGGGTTGGAGATTATTTTCTTTTAGGGCTTGAAATACTTCACTCCAAGCTCACTTTGATTAAGGGTTTGTGTTGAGAAATCTTTTGGATTTTGATTACCACCCAGTAAGTGCAAAAGATGAAGGAACAGGACCTTACACTGAATGTACTTCTTTTCAGGTCTTCTCCCCCCACACAAAAACTCCCTGGGCACTAATGACTTCACCCACTCTAACTGGCAGATGCCTATATTTCCTGACATGCTGGTCCTCACCCCAAAAGGGTCAGCTTCTCACTGTCTGACAAAGACACCCAGGAAACACAATTCCCACTCCCAGCAGATACTGAGGCAGCTGCATCAGCCTAATCCCTCCAGCAGTGTCCGCACTGGGCACTGCAGCCCTTGTAGAAAGTGGTCATCAGCTCATCTGCAGAGCGGGTCTGAAGCTGCATGAAGTAGGCATGGGGATGTTTCCATTTGGGACACAGTTCTGCAGTAGAGTCAGCATTCTCCCAGCCCTCTGATCCCCCAAGTACATCATCCACTTCTTTGAGCTTTGGATACTTCAGGTTTGTTACCTTGCAAGCTTGTTGTTGTGGAGGCAAAGCGCAGTCCCTCCTCCACGATAAGCCCATTCCCACAACTTGAAACACTTCACTCCAAGTTCCCTTTGGTTAAGGGTTTGTGTTGAGAAGTCTTTTGGATTTTGGTGGGGTTTTTTTTTTCCTTATAGGTTATTTGTTTCTTTTCTTTAACAACTTTTAATATTCTGTTCTTATGCTGAATTTCTGAAATCTTGATTATTGTATGACTTAATGCAGATTTGCTTTGGCCATTGCTCTTTGGAGTTCTTATTTGTATATCTAATTCTCTTTTCATGTTTAAGAAATTTTCTGCCATTATTTCTGTGAAGTTTTTTGTTTGTTTACTGGCATGTGTGCTGTCTCTAATCTTCTCATTGATTTCTGTCAATCTTTCATTTATCTTCTCTGTATCCTTGCAATTGTTGGATTGATTTTTCATGGTGCTTTGCTACTTTTTAAGAAATCTTTCTTTTCATGGTCAGTAACTAAAATCCTGTCTTCTAGATCTTATATTCTATCTTCATCTTGGATCAAGCAATTGTATATTCTTTCAATGGAGTTTTTAATTTCCTGGATACCTATGTGAACCTGTTTCAGGAATTCCATTTATTTCCTATGTTAGGCATTCATGATTTCCATCATTTTTCTAAGCTCCTCTATTTTTCAAATCTCTTTTTACTCTAGATTCATTGAGCAAGTGTTTCATTTAGATTGCCATTTTTTTACCTGAAATACTATTTTCTGTATAGCCTCTTCCATCTGTTTTTTTTTTAAACTTCTGCTATTGTTTCAGAAAATTCAAGTGGGTGACTCTTAATTTCCTCTATCTCTTTGGATGTTGCATCTTGCTTCTATATCTTATCATTTCCTATTTTTCTAAGTTATTGCTTGTAGATTTCTTATGATAGATAGCTTTATCACTAGTATTTAGGCATCTCTAGGACATATCTATTACTGAGAGATCTCTTTTAAGTGTAGGTGGATCTTGGTCTTTGTGTTTATCCCAAGATCCTACTTCCCAATTTATTAAGGATGAGAGGTTGCTATCTATTTAGCTCAGCACCCAGTCATTTGGTACTGGAATGTGGTGATGTTTATGATCTCAAACATGTTGACATACAAGGGAGACTGATTCCAAAAGGTATGAGATCCTGACTAAAGTAGTGTAATTAGCAATAACAATAACATGAGGTACACCGTAGCAACTGAAAAACTATGGAAACTATTAGTTTGGTATCTTTGAACATATGAACAGGCTTTATCAATATATAACAAAATCCAACATAAATCAGAAACCTGTATGCAATGAGTTTCCCCTTTGTAGAATAGTTTTACCCTGTGTCTGTTTCGGCAGTGTAAAGAGACATAAGGGACAAAACAGAAAGACAAATAAAGAGAAACATAGTAGAAGCCAGTCTGGAGGGCAAAGAATGAACACACTACTTTTGAACAACTGGAGAAGAGAACAAAAAAGAGAGAACGAATGTGAAAGCAAAAGAATATTGCAGTAAACCAGAGGGTTAGGAGATGTTTTTCACTCACATGCAAATATCATAAAGTTAAGATAGATAGTTGAAGAAAGAGAGAAAAAAGATTAATAGAACAGAACAAAAAACTGGCACAAAAGGTAAAATCTTTATTTATTTTTTTTTATTGAGTTTATTGGTACATTTAGGGATACAGTACAGTTACATTCATTGTTGGGATCATGTACCTTTACATGGCAAGTCTTGATTCTCATTTTTTCCCCTTACCTCTGCCCTCCCTTCACCCCCTCCTCCCCTCCCCATCTACAAACACTTTATTTTCA
>NW_022900917.1:50973097-51063070 GCF_012274545.1 Fukomys damarensis
CGGGTGAACAAAAGGTAAAATCTTAACCAAATTTTAAAATAAAAATAAAAACACAACCAGACAGAAAAAGGAAAATGAATCAAACAAAGAAAAAAAATTTACTTTGGTGTCCATAGTTCGGTGTTAGTGCTTAAGATAGAGCCCCAAAATGTGCTGTGTAACCCTTGCAAGTCTGTAGTAAGATTAATGTTGGGTTCGGGGCGGTTTTTATTGTTTTTTTTTTTTTTTTTTTTTTTGGCCTCCAGATGTGAGGGTTATGGTTATACATCAGCCAGTAACTTTTCAGATGTCTTTTGGGCAACTCACCCACATCTCCCTACCATAGTGTTCTCCACACTGCTCTGCAGCTGCTGTGATACCTTCAGATGAAGCCAGCCCAAGGCTCCTCCCAGGTCAGCACATAGTTGACCCCTCCTGGACCTTACACAGATTCTTCTGTTCCACACTGCTGATTACTCTAACATGCTGGCCATGGGGGAGGTGTACCCTTGTCCCACTGCTGGCTAGAGTTGTTTGATTATCTGTGCCACCTGTCCCAGTGTGGGTGAGGAGTATCCCTGTCCTGCTGCTGGCCAGTGCCATTTGACTGCCCACACCTCCAGTTGCAGAAGAGGGGGACAGGACACCTCTAGTCCTTTTTGGCTAGGGTTAAGACTGGCTTCTAAGTGGAATTTTCCTACCCTCCTTCCACTCTGGGGCATTAACAGTGAAAGCAGTGTCTTATATGCTCACTGTCACAGTGAGCAGCAAAGTTATTTCTTCTCTAGCAATAAAAGTGATTTTCTTCTTTTTCTCTGTGATTCCCTCATGATTCCCATGTGCTCTGCACTCACTTTATTTCCTTCTGGGCTCTTATTTTCTAGACTCTGAGCACTTTGTCCTAGAGAAGCCATGCTGCTGGCACTCACTGTTCCAACACCACAAGACTGTGAGATTTAATAACCAAAAGCAGTATAACTTGATACAATGTCAACACTCAAAAATCAATAGCATTCCTACACACAAATAATAAACTCACTGAGAAACAGAAAAGAAACAAAAAACATTTCACAATTGCATTAAAAATGAAATACTTAGAAATTAATCTAACAAAGTAAAGGACCTTTAAAGTGAAAACGACAGTACTCTGAAAGAAAGGAGATTGAAAGAGATATCAGAAAATGGAAAAACAACCCTTGCTCTTGTGATCAAAGAACAATATAGTGAAAATGGCCATACTCCCAAAATGTATATACATATTTAATTCAATCCCAGTCAAAATATCATTAGCATATCTCACAGAACTAGAGAAAACATACCTATAATTCATTTGGAAAGAGAAGATACCTAGAATAACAAAACAATTTGCTGGGTAACAAAGACAAGACGGGGGGTCATCACAATCTCTGACTTGACATTATACTACAGTGCTACTCTGATAAACAAAACAAAGCAAAACAAAACAAAAAAGACTGGTACTAGAAAAATAAGACCCAAGAGTCAATGTAACAGATTAGAGGATGCAGAAACAACCCAAAACTAACTTACCTTTGACAAAGGGACCAACAATGTTCACTGGAAGAAGTACAGCCTCTTTAATTAGTGGTACTGGAAAAACTGGCTTTCTACATACCAAAGACTAAAACTAGACCCATATCTCTCACCAAGCACTAAATTAAAATCAAAATGGGTCAAAGATCTGAATATTAAAACAGAAACACTAAATCTTCTAGAAGACAAAATAAAGAGAACTCTTGAGAACAGGGGTGTAGGCCAAGACTTCATGAACAAAACCCCAATAACAGGATAAACAATACAAAGAATCAATGATGGGGATCTTATCTTACTGAAAATCTTTTACAAAGGAGACTGGTAGAGGTGGAACTGACTGCAGCTGGCAAAGAGATCTCACCCCAGCCACCTAACTTCTGTGGCAGACTGATAGTAGGCAAAGCCATGTGGGAGCCTGCACCCACCCTCCTCAACTCAGCTACCCCAAGCAAATCTGGCATCCTTGTTGTGCTGGTATCTGGATTCACATCACATAAGCATGAGGGTCATAAAGGCCATTTTCCTGAGCTCTGGCCTTGATTTTTATTTAATACACAGTTAAAGGTGACAGATTAATAACTACCACAAATTGTTATTTTTCTAAGCTGTACTTGATGCTTTTGTGTTGCTGATTGTGCCACTTGTGCTAAGATGTTTTCATTGATCTAATCAGTGTCCTTCTTGGTATAATAAAAAATAGATTGCCTCAGAGTCATTAGAGACTCAAAACCTAAAGACAAGCTATTAAAGGAAGTTCAAAGTATTTACCCGGGAATTCAAGAACAGCATCAACAAAAAAATGAAAAGGGAAGACATTTAAACAAGGCTCAAGCACAAATACAGACTTCCAGATACCAAGGACAAACTCTGGAGGAAATGAGGTGGAAAAGTCTGATAAACAACCACCTGGACACCCTGAATTGATAGCACAGGAAGTAGAGAAAAAGATGAATGAGGCTCTAGAAAAAATTCAAAACAGAAATAATTTCCAATTAAACTACAGATATGCTGAGAAGAATGAATGACATAATTAGAGACTCTAGAGCAGAAACAGATAAATAATACATGAGTCAGGACCATGATAGAAGCCATGAATGCACAGTATTAGAAAGCAATGGAATCTGTGAAATGGATTTGAACAGATATCCAGGAGATTAAAAACTCTATTGAAAGTTTACCTAACAGACTGAGCCAAGCTGCAGACAGGATATCAGATGTAAAAGACAAGACGGAGATCAGTGACCATGAGAAGAAGGATCTCTTAAAGAAAAACCATAAAGGAACATGAGAAATCAATCCAACAGTTCCTAGATGATGCAAAGATGAATAATGTAAGACTGATAGGAGTCAATGAAAAGGCAAGAGAAAGTACAAGTGACATAACAAAATCATGGAATTAATGACAGAAAAAAATCCCAAACAGAGAAAAAGAATTTGACATACAGAGAAGTGAGTCATATGGGACTTCAACTAGCCATGATCAAAACAAAACAAAAAAAAAACCTACACATGGACATATAATAATCAAGATCCCAGAAAACCAATAGAAGAACAAAATACTAACAGCAGTTAGAGAAAAGAAACAAATCACATGCAAAGGAAAGCCCATCAGAATCACAACAGAATCACAACAGACTTCTCAACACAAACTCTCAAGCCAAGGAAAGCATGGATTGAAATATTTTAAACCCTAAAAGAAAACATTCTCCAACCTAGACTGATGTGTCCTGCAAAAGTTTCTTTCAAAATTGATGAGGAAAAAAGATACTTCCATGACAAAGAACACCTGAGAAACTTCTTGAATATCAAACCAGCACATCACAAAATTCTAAATAATATCCTAGAAAAAGACAATGATGATCACAATTCCATTAGGCCCAACAGAGCAATTCCAGCAGGCAAGGCAAGAAATTGAAGGAGAAGGGGGGAAAGATAAAAAGAGCCAACAACAGGACAATAACATAATGATTATAGGTCAATATGTATCAGTTATAATCATCAATGTTAAAGGCCTCAATTTACCGACCCAAAGAAATTGTCAGAATGGATTAAATAAGCAAAATCCAACAATGTGCTGTATACAAGAAACACACCTAGTTCAAAAAGAAACTTAGAATGAAAGTAAAAGGATGGAAAAACAGTTCTCCATATGACAGGAACCCAGAAAAAGCAGGGGTAGGTAACTTATTTGTAGAAAGAGTAAATTTCAAACCAAAAGTAATTAAGAGAGAGACAAAGATATTGATTGAATGGTTGCTATCAAGAATGCAAACAATAACAAATGCTGCTGGGCTTGTTGGGAGAAAGAAACACTTCCTCACTGTCTTCATTGCTGGTGGGGCTGCAGACTGGTACAACCACTGTGCAAATCAGTATGGAGGCATCCCACACAACTAGTATTAGAAGTCCCATTTGACCAGCCTATTCCTCTGCTGGGATCTTGCCAAAAGAACTAAAGAAATCATACCACAGTGATATATACTCACTCATGTTTATAGCAGCACAGTTTGTAATAGCTAAAATTTGGAAACAGCCTAATTGCCCAACAACTACTGACTGGGTAAAGAAGATGTGTGCTTTCAGGGTTGTGGGGAGAAAGGAACCCTTCTCCTTTGTTGGTGGGAGTGCAGACTGGTGCAACCACTATGGAAATCAATATGGAGATACCTCAAAGAGCTGGTACTAGAGGTTCCATTTGACCCAGCCATCCCTCTGCTAGGTATCTTTCCAAAAGAATTAAAAGAATCATACCACAGTGATATATGTGCACACCAATGTTTATAGCGGCACAGTTTGTAATAGCTAAAACTTGGAAAAGCCCATTTTCCTATCTGTTGGAAAAATGGATAAAGGAAATGTGCATTTTCTATGAAATGGAATACTACTCAGCCATAAAGAATGAAAAATTAGAGTCATTCATAGGAAAATGGATACATATTGAGGATATACTCTTAAGTGAAATAAATAAATCACACATATGTAAATACTGAACAGTTTCTCTGGTGTGAAAAACTATAATAGTACACAAGATCCTAAGGGGATAATTAATAGTGTGAAATAGGAAGAAAAGGGCTAAAGGTGTAGGGAAAGTGGGAAGGGTGAGGGAAAGGGAATAAGGGAAAAGAAAACAATATGAGAAAATTAAAATATGAAATAAAGTGTTTATAAATGGGGTGGGAAGGAGGAGGTGAAGGGAGGGCAGGGACAAGGGGAAAAATGAGAACCAAGACCTGTCATGTGAAGGTACAGGATCTCAGTAATGAATGTAACTGTATTGTATAGCTAGATTGTACCTATAAACTCAATAAAAAGAAAAAGAAAAAAACAAAGTATGTGCTTTTTTAATGGAGTACTATTCAGGCATAAAGAACAAGAAACTAGGGACATTTATAGCTAAGTGGATGTACATTGAGGGCATACTCTTAAGTGAAATTAATAGGACACACATATGTAAATACTATATAGTTTCTCTGGTGTAATAAAGTGAAAATGTAAATAAGGCTGAAAATATAATTAATATTTTATAATAGGGAGAAAAATTCTAAAGCTATTAGGCAAATGGGTTGGGTAGGGAAAGGTAAAAAGGAAAAACAAAAACGAAAAGGAAAAATTGGAAACAAAATCTTTGTAAATAGGAAAGGGTGGAGGGGGGAAGGAGGGTCTAGGAGAATGAGGAAAAAATAAGAACCAAGATACGTTATGTAACGTACAAGATTCCAGTGATGAATGTAAGTATTTTATATCTACAATGCACCAACAAAAAATATTTCTTAAAAATTTAAAAAGAATTAAAAAGCTTTTATACAGAAGA
This sequence comes from Fukomys damarensis, assembly GCF_012274545.1. Lineage (NCBI taxonomy): Eukaryota > Metazoa > Chordata > Mammalia > Rodentia > Bathyergidae > Fukomys > Fukomys damarensis. The sequence goes on from NW_022900917.1 coordinate 50,978,439, forward strand.
GGAAATCACTAACAAAATGAAAAGACAACCTATGGAATGGGAAAAAAATTTTAGCCAGTTGTTTCTCAAACAAAGGACTAATATTTAGCATATAAAGAATATCTAAACATATAAATAATTGAAAATAATCAGACCCTCAAAGTTAAAGACCCACTCCAAAAATAGGCATCTGAAATCAACAGAAAACTCAGATGAAGAAATGCTAACAGCAAATAAATATGTAAAGAAAGTTCAACATCACTGGTCATTCAAGAAACACTAATTAAAACAATGCTTAGATTCCACCTCACTCTAAGAATGTTTATTATCAAGAAATCAACCAACAACAAATGCTTGCAGGGCTATATAGAATAGGAACCCTATTCTCCCTACTTGTTGGTGGAAGCATAGACTGGTGCAACCACTGTAGAAATCAGTATGGATATTCCTCAAAAAACTAGGATTAGAGGTCCCATTTGACCCAGGTGTCCTTGAACTGTGGACCTTCCTAAGACAATTAAAATTATCATACCACAGTGATATGTGTGCATCTATGTTAATAGCAGCACAGTTTGTAATAGCTAAATCTTGGAGACAACACAAATGCCCATTAACTGAGGAATGGATAAAAAATATGTATTTTTTGTAATAATGGAATACTACTCAGCCATAAAGAAGGATGAACTTGAGACATTTCTAGCTAAATGGATGTACCTTGAGACTACTGTTAAGTGAAGTAAATTGAACACAAACGTGCAAATATCACCTTGTCTCTCTGATGGAAGAAGCTGAAAGTATAAATAAGGATCAAAATGTATAATAGATATTGTGAAATTTAAAAATGTTGAAAATAACTTTGACTGTCACATATTTTATTAATAATTAAAATTTTTCTATAAAAACAGTATAATTTTCTTAGGAGATAAGTAGAGGAATAGATTAGTGATTGAAATATATTAAGATCATGATACATTATTATTATCTAATTATTTTGTTATGAATTTTTTCATAGAAGTATTTCATATTTTTAAATATCTATTTTTACTACCATCACATAAACATAATAAAAGAAAATTCAAACAACTTATAAAAAGAAATCTCTCCAAAACCTGGAAACTAAATAATAACTGACAGGCAAAAAATAAATTAAATTAGAAATTAAAAATGAGGACCAAAACCTATCCTTAAAGGTACAAGAACCCAATGAAGAATGTAACTGTACTGTATACCAAAAAAGTACCAATAAACTTAATGAGAAAAAAATAGAAATTAAAAAATATTCTGGATGAATTAAAAAAAACACAATTTGTCAAATTTTATGGGGTGCTTCTAAAACAGTGATTAGGGAAATTTAAAATTCTAAATGCTTATACCCAAAATGAAAAAAAAAAAGTTTAAAAAAAATTTTGTTTGTGTTCTATAAAAGAAAATCCAAATATCAAATTAAAGTCACTGGAAACAATACTTACCACCCATCATTTAAAGAAGGAGAAGTTTATTTTGCTCACTGTTTCAAGGAATTTATTCCATGGTCTGATATATCCAAGGCAGGAGCATTACAATGGAAGGGCATGGTGAAGCAAGCTGCTCATTTCATAATAGGCAGAAAGCAGAGCAGGAGAACAGATTCAAAGAGGAACAGGCAAGGGTGCATATACAGTAATCAAAGCCAAACTTTCACGACGCTTGCTGACATACCCAGAAGTATGCTCTACTAACCTGCTTGGCATTATTTAATCCTTAAATTGACATATACATCACTATTAACAGTCAGAGAGGGATATTATAAACAGTTTTATGCAACAGATAAAATGGACAAACTCTTTGTAAGATTTAACCTTCCAAGCCCTCTCAAGAAATATATAAATATAATATAATTATGCTTCTATGAAATACATTGCTTTTTTATTTGAAACTAATACCTAATTTCCATTAAGGAAATTCTGAGCTCTGATCATTTCACTTGTAATGTTTAACAATCATTTTAAAAACAAATAATAACAACTATACCAAATTCTGCCAAAGGTGAGAATGTTTTGCATCTCATTTTATGTGCCTGATTACTTTGATAAAAAAATCAGACAATGACATTATAATAGAAGAAAACAGCAGACATGAATATAAATATGAACATTCTACATAAAATTTTAGATACTGTAATCAATCATATATAAAATGATAGTACATCATAACTAACTGTAATTTATCCTAGGAAGAGTTAGGTTAACATTAAAAATTTAATCAATATAAAGAAAACACTTTCAAATGTACAATAGATACAGGAAAACACTTCACAAGCAAGAAATAGCAAAGTAGCAACAAATTACTAGAAGCCATTACAAGCACCCTATAGATGACATTGTATATTAATAGTGAAGGAATTAATCTTTTCTCACTAAATTAAGAATAAAACAAAGACTTCCTTTCTCACCCTTTGCATTCAACATTCTACTTGAGGATATAGCTTGTTCAATACTTTAAAGAAAATAAATAACAGACAGGCATGTTCTAATTGTGGAAGTAAAACTTATTTATTCAATGTTTCCATGTTTTCCTATATATAAAATGTAATGGAGGGGCCGGGGATTTGGCTCAGTGGTTCTACTGCCAGCCTTGCAAGGGCAAGGGCTCAAGTTTGATCCGTGGTACCACAAACAAACAAACAAACAAATAAATAAATAAAATGCAATGGAATTTATTAAAAAAATCTACTGAGATTATCAAAGTTGAATGATACAAAAATAAATTTCTATGTATTAGTAATGAACAATTGAAAATTAAAACTAAATAATAGTCTCACTCATGACAGCAACAACAAAAAATTATGTAGGGAAATTTTTGAAAAAATTGGCAAGATTTATGCACTAGAAAAAACAAGATATTTCAGAAAATTAAATGCCTAAACAAATGGGAGAATATATCTTCTTTATTTATTAAAAAACTCAATGGGTTAAGGTTGGTACTCTCCAAACTCATACAGATTCAAGGTAACCTCAATAAAATCTCACCAAATTTCTATGAAGAAATTGCAAGCTGGTTTAACATTCAAAGAAAAATGCCAATGGTCTAATGAAGCTAAAGTCAACTTTATAAAAGAATACATTTGGAAAGCTTATGTTACCTTATTTCAAGTCTTGTTATTGAACAGTAATCAACACTATGGCATTAGTGTTAAGGTTGATAAATATACCAAGAAGGAAAAGTGAAAATTCAGAAGTCATAGATCTACTCAAATGCGGTCAACTAATTAAAACAGAATTTCTAAGGCATTTTCAGTGAAGAAAAGTGACTTTTTAATAAATGAGCTATAACAATTGGATTTTTATATGGAAATAAAATAAAAAGAATCTCAATATGTTCCCTATACCAAGGATCCTCCATACTTAGGCCATAGATCAGTATCTGTCTGTGACATCACCAGGTTAACAACAGATGAGCTAACAAAGCAAAGCTTTATCTGTCCTGTCAGAACAGTGGAAGCATTGGGTTCTCATAGAATCACAAAACCCACTTTGAACAGCACATGTGAGTGATCTATATTACTCACTCCTCAGGAGAATCTGGTGCCTGATGATATCAGGTGGATCTGAGACAGTGATGCTGAGGATGGTTGCAAACACAGATAAACAGTAGCAAACAACTTTTGCTGCACAGAAACTATAAAAAATTAATTGCTCCAGATGTATGTCAAACACTGTTAGTAGGTGAAAACTGTCAATTAGGCTGCATCTTTTGACCAGATTTACAGTGGAAAATGAGAAGATGTATTTCAATTATGTGGTTGCATCTGGTGACAAACTTTGTCATAATCTTACACTTTTTAGCCTGCGTGTGCCTTGCCTATTTTTTATTTACCACTTCCATTCCCAGATCTTTCCTAACCTGGTCACTTGATCCCTCAGTTTCAGTAAACCCACAAGTTAACCCTAGTAAAATGAGTACAATCTCACATTCCTGGAGAGCTTCTTTGAAAAGGGGACCAGACTCACAAAACCACCTGCCTCCTATTCATGGAAAAATTGCCTTCCGTGTATCTAGAATATTTAAAAAATTAAAGAAAGCACACAGCCTAATTTTTATAAATTAAAAGTTCAAACTAAAACTTTACCAAAAAGTAAAGAGCAAAGAAGCGTAGAAAAGATATTCACAGTCTGTATTTTTTAGGTAAATGAAAATGTAAACTATAATAAGATGTACACTGATTAAAACATCTAAATTAAAAGATTGAGCACACCAAATGTTAGTGAGAACACAGAGCAACTGGAACTCTCAGATTTATATGATAGCATCAAAAAATGGACACTTAGGAAAGCAGTTTGACAGTCCTGGCAAAAGTAAAATAAGAAAAAGTCAAAAGTATCCCTACCAAGTGATCCAAATACTTCATCCATAGCCAGTTAACCCAAAAGAACATAAAGCTGTTGTTAATACCAAAAATGTACAAATGCTCATAGAAGCTAAATTTTATAGTCAAGAATCCAAAGCCTATCATCTGAAAGTGCGTAAGTCATTTTTAGGATATGCGTACAACAGAATACTATTTAGCAATACAAAACAATGTCATGCACCATTGAATTTCAAAAATAAATAAGATGAACAAAAATATTAGCTATATGCATCCATTTATATAAATCTCTTAAATGTAAAGGTATAAACTAATGAATAGTGATATAAAGCTTACGACCTGTTGGCTGAGAGACATAGGAGGAGACACAAGAGATCGAAATGTGGCATAGGAAATTTTTGGTGATGGTGGACATATTTACTCTTCTGATTTTGTTGAAGTTTTCACAGATGTGTGTTTAAGTCAAAACAGAATTTATACTAAATACATATACAGTTTAATGTGTGCCCAAAACAATTACATAGAGGTGGGAATTCTAAATGACTTCAGATTAGAATATCAAGATCTTCAGAACGTATTGTTACAAAGGGGAAAGTAGAAGATTGATCTTTAAGACATCTGATATTTAAATATGAGATAAAAGTGCTTGGAACAGGTTACACAGAAGAAGCCACAGGAGTACTAGAAAGAAAAGAAACCAAAGAAAGTGTTTTCTCCCCCCAGAAAGAAGGAATAGTGAAGTTCTGCAGTTTGTGATGTCCATGAAGTGTGGATTGATGAAGAACCCATTGCTCCATTGATTTTGATAAAATTCACTTCTTCGAATCATAAGAGTGAAAGTTTAGAATGGTATACATATTAAATGGGATATGAGAAGTCAATATAGTAAACACAAATGCTTTTCTGGAAGATAGCAAGGGGTAAGCAAAAAAAGAGCTGAAGAGAATATAAGAATGGAAATGGAAATTGTGTGTGTATGATTTGTGTGTAAAATGGTAATGTTTTGAATATGTTAAAATGTGGAATAAATTTTCTATTAGAGAGAGAGAAAGAAAGAAAGAAGAGAGAGGAAGGAAGGAGGAAGGAAGGAAGCAAGGAAGGAAGGAAGGAAGGAAGGAAGGAAGGAAGGAAGGAAGGAAAGGAGGAAGAGAGGGAGGGAGGGAGGAAGGGAGGGAAGGTAAAAGACATTATTGAAGTATTAATTGCTCCAAAGGGAACAGGAAGAAATGCCAAAGCTTACCTTGACAAACAGTTCATGTAGGACATTGTTTTGCTTGTTTATTTTGTACAAGTAATTGAACCCAGGACCTCCACACTGAGCTATATTTGTAGCCTTCATTTTTTAACTTTTTATTTTGATACAGGGTTTAGTTAAGTGTCTAAGTTTCCTAGACTGGGGCCAACTTTGCAATACTCCTGCCTCAGCTTCTCAGAGTGCTAGGATTAGAGCTAGATACCACCAGGCCTTTTTGGGTTTACAAAAATTATTATTTACTCCATGTTAGTTTTCCCTCTGTATGGTTCCTGGTACATGGTCAGATATCAATAAATATTTGTGGAAAAGTGGATTAAAATACAGAAAAAAATATTTTTAATTAGTTATTTTTCAATTTTCTAATCACTAAAAAGATATATGAAAATCTTATTTAACCTGATCTGCCACTGAGACATTTGCTCCAATACATATTTATACTACAAGTGATTTTTGAAATTAATATATTCCATATTAATAAAACACTACTTAAAAGATTTAAAGCAATGAATGTTAATTTATCATTTGTACCATATTAGTAATCTTGATTACTTGCTAGCTAAAAGGATAGGACATACAATGTGCATCCAAAATAGTATATTCTGTGAAGGCCAAGAGATTTACAATTGCAGTATGAGGTTTCCCATGTCACATGTCATTCATTCCAATTTTTTTGTTTCACCTCCAATGTCAATGAAAAGCTGAAATAAGAGTGAGATGTGAGTGTTCTCTACATATGCTATATTTCCTTATTTGGGGCTGTCATCAAAATTACAAACTCATTTGGAATTATTCAAAGATAACTATTACATCATTTTTAACAACCTAGCCATTACACTCAAAGCTTTAAGGAAATGACTAAGCCAGGGTTTACTTTAAAGATATACAACAACAGATGATACTTAGGTACAAAAATAATTTGCTAAGCAGGTTCACCAGTTACAAAGTACTACGAAAAGAGAGACTAAGTAGGCTTCAATTACATGAGCTTGACTTTTTAAGTTTTGCCTAAAAACATGAATTGCACTTTGTTCATTTTTATTAAAGATTGCAAACATACATGACAATAAGAAATGAAGATACCAAATAAAATTTTCAAATATACATATATATGACAGCAAAAAAGAGATAAAATAAGCAAAAATTTATGCAACACAGACTGATAATCCAAATACATTATTAGTTTGACATGATCTTCAAACATTATATGTTCTGTCTCATTTTATTTTTGTATATTTTTAAATAATGTATTTACAAATAAAACAAAGTTACAAATTATAGTTGAGAAACTGTCCTCAATATTTTATGATTTATAAACTCCTTGGTTTTATTAATTTGATAAATATCATATGCTTATTATTGTATAACTTACATTTTCTAATGAAACAGAAACTTCCCACAGAAAAGAAATATACTTATATTTGAAATCCAAAAACAACTAAAAGAGTTCACATTTTTAAGATCAGATTTTCTGTTTCTTTTTTATTATATCCCATACTTATTTTATTATATTTTATAAGCATAATGATAGAATTTAACATCAATACATATGTAATATTCTTCCCAAATAAATGAGTATGAATTAAATCAAGCATGTAATTTAGAGAAATCATAAGGTTGCCAAAGAAACTATTGATATGCCAAATGTGTAAAATCCTACCACATTCATGACCATGTTTCTCATTTTAATAGTGCACACATATGCGTAAAAACATACCCCACACACATATACAAAATGCATATTTTCTGCAATACAATATATACTTTGGTATAATAAAACAGTGCACTGATGTGTGAAATGTTTGTGATTTGTGTAATTTGAAAAAAACAAATATCACCTTTGAGGCAGTTGAAGAATTTGTAATATGTACCAGATACTGAATGATATTAATGATTTATTATCCATTTATTTAAGCATTGTTATGATAAAATTTACTTAAAGATTAATATTCATTATCAGCAGAAAATAGGTACAAAGATATATTGATAACATAACAAAATTTGTTTTAAGAAATTTCCAACCAAACAAGCTGTAGTGACAGAAAAGGAACTATGCAGAAGGCAAAGATAAGAGAGCAGAATGAGAGATGGACCTTAATATTTTTCATACTACCCATATATGCACATTTCATAAATTCTCAAATAACAAAAACAAAGAGAATGAGAACCAAAATACTCATCAATTTGCTAAACCAACATATAAAGACAAAGATTAATATGTTGATAAATTTTAAAAATATGAAATGTAAAGCCTGAAATTTAGCTCAGTAGTGCTGCACTTGCCTAGGCAGAACAATGTTCTGAGTTTAATCCCCAGCACCAGGGAAAGAAAATGAAAAAAGAAAAAAAAAAAGAGAGAAAAGGAGCATATGTGCTTTCTAACATTCTCAATAGATTGAAAATAAATTATTTGTTATCTCTTCCTCTTGAATTGTTCCCTTCACAAGTAGGTAGTGGCCTTCTTTGTCTCTTTCAATCAGTTTAGGTTTGAAATTTACTTTGTCCATGAGTAAGATTGCTACCCCTGCTTTTTTCAGGGCTCCTGTTGCATGAAGAAGTTTTCCTTCCTTTCACTTTCAGTCTATGGGCTTCCTTTTGCACTAGATATGTCTTGTATACAACATATCATTGGGTTTTGCTTCTTCTGCCAGTCTATTTCTCTTGATTGGTGAATTGAGGCCCTTGATATTGATGGTTATAACTGATATGTACTAACTTATTATTGTCATGTTTTTTTCACCTTCTTTTAGTTTCTTGCCTTACCTATTTGATTTGCTCTGTTGGGCCTCATTATGTTGTTACCTTCATTGACTTTTTCTAGAAAATTGTTTAGAATTCCTTGTAGTGCTGGTTTGGTATTCATGAAGTTTCACAGGTGTTCTTTGTCATGAAGTATCTTATTTCGCCATCCATTTTCAAAGAAAGTTTTGCAGGATACAAGAGTCTAGGTTGGAGGTTGTTTTCTTTTAGTACTTGAAATGTCTCATTCCAGGCTCTCCTTAACCTAAGGGTTTGTGTTGAAAAATCTGCTGTGATTCTGATGGACTTTCCTTGGCATATGATTTGTTTCTTGTCTCTTACTGCTTGTAGTATTTTGTTCTTCTGTTGGGTTTCTGGGATCTTGATTATTATATGTCTAGGTGTAGATTTATTTTGATCATGGCTAGTTGTAGTCCTATATGCCTCACTTATCTGTATGTCAAATTCTTCCCCTCTGTTTGGGAAGTATTCTGTCATTAATTCTGTTAACAGCTTTTTTAAGTCATTTGCATTTTCTCCTGCTACTTCTTGGGTTCATATCAGTCTTATATTATTCTTCTTTGTATCATCTAAAAGTTGTTAGATCAGTTTCTCATGACCCCCTACTGTTTTTAAGAGACCTCTCTTTTCATGGTCACTGACTGCAATTTTATCTTCTACATCTGAGATTCTATCTTCAGACTCTTTTATTCTGCTGCAAATATTCTCAATGGAGTTTTTAATCTCCTGGATATCTGCTCTAATCTGCCCTGTGGATTCCATTTCTTTCTTATAATGGGCATTTATTGTTTCCAATTCTTTCTAATGCTGAGCATTCATGGCTTCTATCGTGGTCCTGAGCTCATCTATTTTCCTCTCAGTTTCTGTTCTAGAATTTCAAATTATAAATTTCATTTTACTTGTCATCTCTATGATTATCTGGGAAATTACTTCTGTTTTAAATTTCTCTAGATCCTGATTGATCTGTTTTGTTACTTCCTGTGCTTTGAGTTCAGGGTATCCTGATGGTTCACTGTCAGACTTTTCATCTTCACTTGCCCCACTGTTTGCCATTGATGAACTGGAAGTCTGACCCTGTATCTTGCTTAAGCGTTTTCTCATTTTTACTGTTTTTGTTGGGTTGTCCTTAGTTTAACCTTTAGGTTATTACTTAAATTTCCCCGATATAGTTGGGATTCAGCCCATGGGTCTCTAATGAATCCTAGACATTGGCATTTTCATAGTACCAAAGAAAACAGCTCATTGAATCAATCACAGTCCTTTATCCTAATTGATAATCAGTGCCACAATATGATAAAACACAACTTGCAAATTGACCACTTGTGGTAGTCATCAGTCTATCACCTTTAAATCATGTGAACTAAATTAAATCAAGAAGCAATCCAAAATATGTTTGCAGTGAATAAACTTTTCAATAAGGATATGTACCATTTAAGATGGGGGCTTAAACAGAGTTAAGACAAGAGGAGTAGATAAGCAAAAGAATTAGAGAAGGTTTCACATGAAACTTGAAGACATAGAATGACCACACAATCATCAGTAAACTGTTAAATTAAAAATGGATAAACAGAATAGAAGTATAATAACCCTTGAATGAGGTAGAATGATATAAGAAAAGAACATGAAGAAAAGAGAAAAAAATAATAAAAGAAGAAATCTGAATTAGGACAGGAGCAGAAACAAAAAGCGACATGAGGGATAATATGGTGGAGCAAGAGACTGAGTTGGAGAAAGGAGACCCCCCCCAAAAAAAAGAATTTGCAGAGTAGAATGAAAAAAAATGAGTTTGAAGGGCTTCTTTCAGACTATATCACTGCTGTCATAATATACAACATGTGCTGCCACGTCCAAAGCCAAGTCCCCTGATCTCAGCTAGCTAGTGGCAGAACCCCACTATGCAGACTGACCTTGGGCTGCAAGGCCCAGACAGAGTTCCCCAACCTCCTGAAGGGTTGAACTCCACTCAGTTCTACTACAGATTTCCCTTGCCCCTTCTTTAAAGATGTTCACAGTTGGGGGCACCGGAAAATACCCTTTATGACCACCTATGCCTCTACAGAGTAGGTCTAAAGACTAGCACAATCAGAAGGTCTGAAAGCATGAGGTGGGTGGGGACTGAGAGAGTTCAGGGGCACCCGTGTGGTTACCTTTCTAGCACTGGAGATGGCAGCAGTGGCGCCAGCAGTCCCTCTGGCCACACATTGTTCTTAATGTCTAATATTTTGTAGACTAGACATTTTGGCCTTACATAATGAAGCCAAACTTTTATCTAAGAAGTTGGACTTCATTATTTATAGAATGGTAGTACATTTTTATTGTAGCAATTAATGTTATTTTTATTGACACTTTATTATCACACCAGGATCTAGCATAGAAACTCCATTGTTTCATTTGACAATGGGAAAATGTTAATGCTCTTGCTTCAGTAACATGAGGATTGCATATGGTCAGAAGGGCACAATTTCTGGTACACAATCAGTGCTCAATTATTGGGCTATTTGGTGAGATTCATATTATAATAAACTACCACACTATAGAAGTGAAAAATATGATAAAAAGAAGTATTGGGTCATAGAATTGGATAAAGTGATTAGAAAAAATAAATAATGAAATAAAAGTCTCTAAAGGTCCTCATATCATTTACAGCTCTGAAGAGCCAAATACCTTTCCTCCTGCGTTCAGACAAAAACTTTGAATTTCAAAAATTGTTCAGTTTTGATATTTGAAAGAGTTCTCTCAGCTCTGTGAATTTAATTAGGTTGGGTAACTCAGATCCACTTTACCCAATAATTTTAAAACTTGTTACTTCTTCATGCTGTCAATTCCTTATAAACCTGAGTGCTAATGACTTATTCATTTTAATAGTTATTTTTTCTTTTATTTAATTTATTGGTACTTTTTAGGAATACAGTACAGTTATATTCATCATTGGGATCTTGTACCTTTACATAATATATCTTAGTTCTTATTTTTTTCTGCATGTCCCTGCCCTCCCTTTACCCACTCCACCCTTCCCTATTTACAAAGACTTTCTTTCCATTTTTTCTTTGTATTATTTCTTTTCCCTTCATCATTTCCCCTACCCTTTATACTTCCCTTATTCCTTTAGCCCTTTTCTTCCTAATTCACATTATCATTTACACAATTTGAACCTTACTTACACTTTTAATTTTTCACACCAAACTATTCAGTGTTTACATGTTTGTACTATGTATTTCACTTATAAGTATGACCTCAATATGCATCCATTTAACTATAAATGACTCTAGTTTCTCATTCTTTATGGCTGAGTAGTACTTCATTTTATATAAAAACCACATCCTCCTTATCCAGTTTTCAGTTTATGCACACTTGGGCTGTTTGGAAATTTTAGCTATTACACATTGTGCAGCTACAAACATGGGTGAGCATATATTGCTGTGGTATGACTTTCAATTCTTTTGCAAAGATACCCAGGAGAGGAATAGCTGAGGCAAATGGGACTTATAATCCTCCTTATTTAAGGTATCTCCATATTGATTTCCACAGTAGTTACACAGGTTTGCACTCCCACCAACAATGAAGAGGGGTTCCTCTCTCTGAATACCATGCCAGCATTTATTATTGGTTGAATTCTTGACAGTGAATTCTCTTTGGGGAGAGGTGGAATCTTAGTGTTGTCTTCATCCACATTTCTCAAATGACCAGTGATGTTGAACATTTTTTTCATGTATTTATTGTGGCTTTTACTTCTTTGCATGAGAAATGTCTGCCCATTTCAGATGCCCATTTTTGAATTGTATCTTTATATTTGGGGGGTCTGATTTTTTTGTGCTATTTATATATTCTGGATAGTAGATCTTTGTCTGAGGAACAGCTTTAAAATGTTTTCCTGTATTGTAGGTTGTCTCTTAGCTCTGCTGGTGGTTTCTCTTTCAGTGCAAAAGCTTTTTAATAAGATGAGATCCCAGTTGTTGATTCTTTGTGCTAGTTCCCATGCTACTGAGAATTATTTATTCATAAAGTGTTTTCCTATGCCAATGTCTTTAAGAGTTCTGCCTAACTTATCTTCCAGCCAGTTTAGTGTTTCTTTTTTAATATTTAGATCTTCTTTAATCCACTTTGATTTTAATTTAGTGCATGGTAAAAGATATGTGTCTAGTTTAATCTTTGGCAGCTTAAAATACAGTTTTTTCTAGCACCACTTATTAAAGAGGCTCTTTCCTCCACTGAGGATGGTTGGCTAGTTTGTCAAAAATAACATAGCTGAGTACATCTGGAGTTGTTGCTGTATCTTCCAATCTATTCTATAGTTCCTCAGGTCTGTTTCTTTGCCAATAACATGCTGTTTTTATCACAGTGGCTTTGTAGTGTACATTCAAGTGGGGGATTGTGAAACCCACTGCCATGTCTTTGTTGCCTAGATTTGCTTTTGGTATCTCAGGTCATGTCTGATTCCAGATAAATTTTTAGATTGTTTTCTCTAGCTCTGTGAAATATAGTGTTGGAATTTCAATCAGGATTGCATTGCATTTATATAACAGTTTTGGTAGTATGGACATTTTCACTATGTTAATTCTTCCTATCCAGGAGTAAGGGATGTCTTTCCACTTTGTTGTATCCTCTTCAGTATCTTTTTATTCAGAGTGCTGTAGTTTTCACTGTAGAGGTCTTTTACTTCCTTCATTATGTTGATTCCTAAATATTTCATTTTTTTGGATGCTATGGTGAAAGGAATTTTTTCCCTACTTTTGCTTTTAGTGAGCCTCTTATTTGTGTACAAGAAAGCCATTGATTTTTGAGTGTTGGCCTTGTATTGAACTACTCTACTGAATCTATCCATTAAGTGTAGAAGTCATTTGGCGGAGTTTTTTGGGTCTCCAATGTAGAGTATCATATCAACATCAAATAAAAACAATTTAACTTCTTCCTTTCCTATCTTTATTATTTTTATTTCTTTTTCTTGTCTAATTGCTGTGGCCAATTTTCCAAAGCTATATTGAACCAGAATTCTGATAGTGCACACCCTTATCTTGTTCCTGATTTTAGCCTGAAGGTTTTCAGTTTTTGGTCATTTAAAATGATATTGGTTGTTGGCTTTTCATAGATAGCCTTTATCAAGTTGAGATAAAGACCATCTATTTTCAATTTTCTTCAGGGATTTTATCATGAATGGATGTTGAATTTTGTCAAATGCTTTTTCTGCATCTGTTGAGATGATAATATGGTTTTTGTCTTTGACTCTGTTAATATAGTGTATTTCATTTATTGATTTATGTATGTTGAACCATCCTTGCATTTCTGGAATAAATCTGACTTGGTCAGGGGGTATGATCTTCTTGATGACTCTCTTTATTCTGTTTGCCAGTATCTTATTGAGGATTTTTAAATCTATGTTCATTAAGGAGATTGGCCTGTAGTTTATTTTTTGGTTGTGTCTTTTCCTGGTTTGGGAATCAAAGCAACACTTGCTTCCAGTAATGTATTTTTAAATTTCACTTCCCTTTCAATTTCATTGAGAAGTTTAAAGAGTAGTGGCAGTAGCTCTTCTCTAAATGTTTTGTAGAATTCAGCAGTGAAGCCTTTGGGACCTGGGTTTTTCTTTGTTTGTAAATTTGTAATTACACTTTCAATTTCACTGATTGTAATAGGGGTGTTTAAAATTTTTATATATTCTTCATTGAACTTTGGTAATTCATATATATCTAGAATTCTGCCCATTTCTTCTGTGTTTTCCATTTTATTAGAGTTCAGGTTCTTGTAGTAGGTATTGATGATCCTCTAGATTTCTTCTGGATCTGTTGTGACTTCACCTTTTTCATTCCTACTTGCATAAATCAGAGCCTTTCCTTTTTTTTTTTTTTTTTTTTTTTTTGCCGGTTGTTGTTTTTTTTTTTTTTTTTAATTGATTTTGTTTACTCTTTCAAAAAAACAACTCTTTGATTAATTGATTTTTTTGGTATCATTCTCTTAGTTTCCTTTCCATTGAGTTTTGCTCTGATCTTTATAATGTCCTCATGTGAACTTTGGGGTTTGTCTTGCTCTTCTTTTTCTAGGAGTTTCAAATTCAGCATTATATAGTTCATTTGAGCTCACTCTGTTTTCCTACTGTGGGCATCCACTGCTATGAATTTCCCTCATAGAACTGCTTTCATTGTGTCCCATAGATTCTTGTATGTTGTATTAACATTGTCATTTATTTGTGGACGTGACCCTTTGTTTGTTGATGATAGTGCTGTTCAGTTTCCATGTATTTGTGATGGTCCTGAAGTTTCTTTTGTAATTGAAATCCAGTTTAATTGCACTATGGTCTGATAATATATATGGGATAACTTCAACCTCTTTGCATACTTAAACATGTTCTGTGAGGTAGTATGTGGTCTATTTTGGAGAATAATCCATATGCATCTGAAAAGAACGTATATTCTGGTTTTGTAGGATGGAACACCATTGACATCTAGTAAGTCTCTTTGTACAAAAGCTTGTCTCAGTTCTAGTATTTTGTTGTTGATTTTTTGTCTAGATGATCTGTCTATTTGTGACAGTGGGTTATTGAGTCTCCCCACTACAATAGTCTTATTGCTTATTTGGTTTTTCATGTCCCTTAATGTTTGTTTTATATCTTTGGGGGCATTAGTATTGGTGCATATATATTTATAATTGTCATCTCTTCCTCTTCAATTGTTCCCTTTACAAGGATGTAGTGACCTTTTTTGTCCCTCTTAATTAGTTTTGGTTTGAAGTTTACTTATTATGCAGAAAAAGCATTTGACAAAATTCAATACCCATTCATGATAAAAAAAAACCCTGCAGAAAATTGAAAATAGATGGCCTTTATCTCAGCATGGTAGAGCCTATTAATGAAAATTCAATAGCTAAAATCATATTAAAAAGCCCAAAACTGTAAACCTTCACATTAAAATCAGGAAAAGAAAATGATATCCACTATCACTACTACTGTTCAACATAGTTCTGGGAATGTTAGCCACAGCAATTAGACAAGAGAAAGAAAGAAAAGCAATAAAGATACAAAGGAAGAAGTTAAGCTGTTGCTATTTGATGTTGATATGGTACACTACATAGAAGACCCAAAAACTGTCAAAAGGCTTCTAGACTTAATTGACACCTTCAGCATAGTAGTTGAATATAAGGTCAATACTCAAAAATGAATAGCCTTCTTGTACACACATAACAGACTTACTAAGAGAGAAATTGGGGAAACAATTCCTTTCACAATAGCATCCCCAAAAATGAAGTATCTAGGAAGCAATCTAATGAAAGAAGGAAAAGACCTCTACACTGCAAAACTACAGCACTCTGAAAAAAGAGATTAAATAGAATATAAGAATATGGAAAGATGTCCCCTGCTCCTGGGTAGGAAGAATCAACATAATGAAAATGTCCATACTATTAAAACTGCTGTAGAGAATCAATGCAATCCGAAATGAAATTCCAACACTATATTTCACAGAACTAGAGAAAATAATCCAAAAATTCACTTGGGACCAGAAGAGCCCTAAAATAGCAAAAGCAATTCTAGGAAATAGAGACATGGCATGGGGTATCACAATCCACAACTTGAAACTATACTACAAATCCACTGTGATAAAAACAGAATGATACTGACAAAAAAAAAAGACTTAAGGATCAGTGGCATAGATTGGAAGATGCAGAAACAACTCCAGATGTACTCAACTACCTCATCTTTGACAAAGGAGCCAACCATCCTCAGTGGAGGAAAGATAGAATAAAAAATTGTATTGGAAAAGCCGGATTTAAACTTGTCAGAGATTAAAACTTACACATGTGTGACTTATTTATTTCACTTAAGACTATATCCTCAAAATGTATCCATTTTCCTATTAATGATTCTAATTTCTCATTATTTATGGCTGAGTAGTATTCCATTTTAAAGAAAAAAAACACATTTTCTTTATCCAGTCTCCAATTGATGGGCAAATGTGCTATTTCCATGTTTTAGCTATTACAAACTGTGCCGCTGTAAACATGGGTGCTCATATATCACTGTCGTATGATTCTATTAATTCTTTTGGAAAGATACCCAGCAGAGCTATGGTTGGGTCAAATGGAACCTCTAGTCCCAGCTCTTTGAGGTATCTCCACATTGATTTCCATAGTGGTTGCACCAGTCTGCACTCCCACCATCAATGGAGAAGGGTTCATTTCACCCCACAACCCTGCCAACATTTGTTATTGTGTGATTTCTTGATGGCAGCCATTCTTTGTGGGGTGAGGTGGAATCTCAGTGTTGTTTTCATCTGCATCTCTTGAATGACCAGTGATGTGGTACATTTTTTCATATATTTACTTGCTGCTTTTACTTCTTTGTCTGAGAAATGCCTGTTCATTTCATATGCCCATTTTTGAATTGGGTCTTTATATTTGGGGAGGCTGATTATTTTGAGTTCTTTATATATTCTAGATAACAGTCCTTTGTCTGATTCCCAAACCAGGGAAAGACATAACTAAAAAAGAAAACCAATCTCCTACATGAATATAGATGGAAAAATCCTTAGTAAAATACTAGCAAACAGAATACAGAGGATCATCAAGAAGATCAAACATCCTGACCAAGTTGGATTTATTCCAGGGATTTAAGGATGGTTCCACATACTTAAGTCAATAAATGTAATACATTATATTAACAGAGTCAAGGACAAAAGCCATATGATCATCCTGATAGATGCAGAAAAAGCATTTGACAAATTCAACACCCATTCATGATAAAAATCCTGCAAAAAATTGGAATAGATGGTCTATATCTCAATTTAATAAAGGCTATCTATGAAAAACCAACAGCCTAGGTCATATTAAATGACCAAAAACTGATAACCTTCAATTTACAATCAGGAGCAAGACAAGGATGCACACTATCACCTCTCCTCTTCAGTATAGTTGTGGAAACATTAGCCACAGCAATTAGACAAGAGAAAGAAATTCAAGAAATAAAGATAGAAAAGGGAGAAATTAAATGGTCATTATTTGCTGACAATATAATACTCTACCGTGAAGACCCAAAAGACTCCACCAAAACACTTCTAGACTTAATTGACAATTTTAGCAGAGAATACAAGGTCAACACTCAGAAATAAATAGCCTTCTTGTACACAAATAGCAGACTCCCTGAGAGAGAAATTAGGGAAACAATTCCTTTCACAATAGCATCCCAAAAAATGAACTATCTAGGAATCAATCTAACAAAAGAAGCAAAAGACCTCTACACTGAAAACTATAGAACTCTGAAAAAAGAGATGGAAGAGGATATAAGAAAATGGAAAGATATTCCCTGCTCCTGGGTGGGAAGAATCAACATAGTGAAAATGGCCATACTACCAAAACTGCTCTACAGATTCAATGTAATGCCAATTGAAATTGCAATGCTATATTTCACAGAACTATAAAAAAGAATCCAAAAATTCATTTGGAACCAGAAGAGAACTAAAATAGCAAAAGCCATCCTAGGCAACAGAAACATGACAAAGCCACTGTGATAAAAACAGCATGTTACTGGCAAAGAAACAGACCTGAGGATCAGTGGAACAGGTTGGAAGATACAAAAATAACTCAAGATGTAGTAAGCTACCTCATATTTGTCAAAGGAATGACCATCCTCAATGGAGGCAAGACAGCCTCTTCAATAAATGGTGTTGGAAAAACTGGATATCAACCTGCCAAAGATTAAAACTATACCCTTATCTGTCACCATGCACTAAACTAAAATCTAAGTGGATTAAATATCTAAATATTAGAAAAGAAACAGTAAACTTGCTGGAAGATAAGTTTGGCAGAACTCTTGAAGACTTTGACATAGGAAAAGACTTGATAAACAAATCCTCAGTAGCATGGGAACTAGCAGAAAGAATCAACAATTGGGATCTCATTTTATTAAAAAGCTTTTGCACTGCAAAAGAAACCACCAATACAGCTAAGAGACAACTACAATGTGGAGAAAAAATTTACTAGGTGCTTCTCAGACAAAGGACTATTATTTAGAATATATAAAGAACTAAATAAAATCAGCCCCCAAATATAAAGACCTGATTCAAACATGGACATTTGAAATGAACAGATATTTCTCAGACAAAGAAGCAAAAGCAGCAAAGAAATATATGAAAAATGTTCAATATTACTGGTTATTAAAGAGGAAGTTGAAAAGAACACTGAGATTCCACCTCATCCCACAAAGAAAATGGCTGCTATCAAAAATCAACCAATAACAAATGTTATTGGGGCTGTGGGGAGAAAGGAAACTTTCTCCATTGTTGGTGGGAGTGCAGACTGATGCAATCACTGAAAATCAATATGGAGTATCCTCAAAAAACTAAGACAAGATGTTTCATTTGACATGGCCATCCCTCTGCTGGGTATCTTTCCAGAAGAATTACAGGAATCATATCATAGTGGTACATGTGCACCCATGTTTATTGTGGCACAGTTTGTAAGAGCTAAAACTTGGAAATGGCCCAATTGCCCACTGGTTGGAAACTGGATAAAGAAGCGGTGGTTTTTCTATAAAATGGCACACCACTCAGCCATAAAGAATGAGAAACTAGAGCTATTCATAGGAAAGTGGATGCATATTGAGGTCATATTCTGAAGTGAAATTAAAAATAAATAAGACACACGTGTGAAAAACTAAAAGTGTAAATAAGATACAAATGGGAAAGAAGAGCTAATGATGTAGGGAAAGTGGGAATGGTAGGGGAAAGGAAATAAGGGGAAAAAAATTAGAGAACAAGAAAAAAAGGAAATAAAGTCTTTGTAAATAGTGGAGGGTGGAGGGGATGAAGGGACGGCAGGGGTATGGGGAATAAATGAGAATCAAGATCTTTCATATAAAGGTGCAAGATTCCAATGATAAATGTAACTCTAAGGTATACTTAATGCATCAATACATTTATAAATTTTAACGCTTCCTATGTTTCCCTTGTTTAAAGTTGAGAAAATAAGAAGAGATAATGTGATATTTATAAATAAATTCTGCATGTGAAACAATGTCCAGAATACTTATAAAAGTCATATTTTTGAAAGTGATTGGCTGCACCATCCAGAAAGAAATGTTAAAATATTTATACTTCATAGATACAAAAACATAGACTTTTGAAACACCACTGCCAGATTGAAAATGGAGGTGTAAGACGTGAAGCATGGAATGGAAATTAAGAAAACTTGTATTCACCCTAGAGGATATGAACATAAACATAAATGATACTTCAGAAAATAGAATCTATGTTCTTAGAAGTTAAATTTTAGTTTTCCTAACCAGCGGATGCCTGACCTCTATAATAGAATGAAGAGCAAAGAATGAAGACTAAATGGCAATTTATTACTGGGAAACGCAGGATTTGATCTTAGCTCTTCCTGGCTAAGACCAATATTTCTGGTCTTGTCGGTATTTATTGATTACACAACACAACAAAACACATAAAGGCAGATGTAAGGAACAGCAGGACTAAGGCACTAATAAGCCAGGCTTGGAGAAGGGGAGCAATGTTGATTCTTGTGAAAGACAGGTCGTAGTTAACAAAGTGACCTGTGTTATCTTTAGTTAATATTTGATCTGGGAGAATGGCTGTACAGAGTCATAAATTCTCAGCTGTACTGTCATCTTGCTATCAGAGACCACAGTTTCATCAATCACTGAGATCACACTTGTGACCACTGGCATAGGTAATTTTGCTTCCATATATAAGCTGAAAGTTCTTCTAGCATCATAAAGGCCTTTCACTGACTCATAATTTTAATCAGTAGGCAAATTATAAGCCAATTGAATAACTTAAAACCTGCCCAGTGTGATTTCAAGCTGGTCTCCTACACTCCTAGATTTGAAAGAAAATTAAGACCATATTTTGAAACTGTAGTATGCCATCTCAATAAATGAAAAATTAATGTTACTTAACATTCCAAGAACAATATTCTAAAATTAAATTAACATCTAAGTTTAAACAAAATCATATCTAACCATATGGAAAATAAATCCAATTTCCAGAAAGAAAAGTGGAGTAGTAACATGTAAGACTCTTAATTTTTGAGTGAATAATCAAAATTATCATTACCACAAAAAGTAATTATAATAAGGACTGTGCGTCAAATTTCAAGGACTCTATTAAGAGAAAAATTCACAGATTTGAATAAATTGCTGTTAATTTAAAATATAGGTGAATATTATTAAATGAACATAGGATGAGTTAGAGGAAATAAAAATGGGCAAAATTTTCTTTTAAATATCCAATATTCCTTATATTATAAAGTCTGTGTAAAATTTTCTAGAAGGTACACCTGATGATACTGTAATAACAGAAATACCAATTTACCAAAACTGGTTTTGCAAACTATAAAAAGTTCTTTACCTCCCGGAAGAGAATCAATCACTATAGGATAGGCTGAGTATCTACTCTGTTCTTAGCAAGGGTTCTATCTATCATATTGTCTTTTTGCCATTTTTTTTTTTTTTGAAATGGGGTCTCACTATGTAGTGGAGACTGACCTGGAACTCACTATGTAGCCCAGGCTGGTCTCGAACTCACAGTAATTCTCCTGCCTCAGTCTCCTGAATGCTGGGATTACAGGTGAGCACCACCATGCCCAGCTTCTTCTTGCCATTTTTGACATTTATAGAATCCCTAATACTTCAATGGCAAAGCGCCACCATGCCCAGCTTCTTCTTGCCATTTTTGACATTTATAGAATCCCTAATACTTCAATGGCATGAGCATAAATTTTTCTAAAATATATAAGCTGGTTTTTTATTCCTTAATTTTATCAGTACATTTTAAGTATACAATATGATGACATTCATCATTAGGAATTTGTACCTTTACATAATATATCTTGGTTCTTATTTTTTCCTATAAACTGTTTTTTCCAAAGAGAATCACGTTTTTTTACAAAAAAAAAAAAATATCTTCACCAAGCAAGCATCTGGGATCATTCCCACGCTGCATAAAGTCAGATATAAATATCAAGGATTATTTCTCTATCTTAAAACAATTAGCTCTTTCATTCATATATATATATAAAATAAATATAATGATATAATGTAATATATATAATATATATGCCTCATATATATGGGGTTTTTCTTTCTTTCGTTTTTTTTTTTGATACCTGGGATCAAACTCAGGACCTTGTTGCTTGCAAGGCAAGTGGCAGAAACACTGAGCTAAATCCCCAGCTCTGGGCTCTTAATTTCTAAATTGTTAGACCAGGGATACTTTACTTTGCTACATAAGTCAGAAAAACCCTAACAGACTGCAATGTATTTGATTTTTAAGAGCTTCAGTTTCAGCTGGGCATGGTGGTACACATCTGCAATTCCAGCATTTGCTCTGTATTTGAAACCAACCTGGGCTAGATTATGAATTCAAAGCGAGTTTCAACTATATAGCAAGACACTGTCTCAAAAAAAATATTCAATCCTCTTGGTATAACTGATTCCATAGTCCATTTTCTCAAAGTTTGTGCCCCAATTTAGTCACAATGATTTTTTTAAAAGCATTCCAGAAAGAGAATGGGAAAAAAAGAAGAAACAAAAGAAATAAAAGATACCAGGGGTGCAGCTCAGTGGCACCATGTCTGACTGCAAGCACAAGGACCTGAGTTTGGTTCCTGGTTGAAAATTTTAAAAAAGACAGAAAAGAAAGAAAGATAGAAAGAAGGAAAGAAAAAGAAAGAAAGAAAGGGAGAGAGGCAGAGAGAGAGGGAGGGAGAGAGAGAGAGGGAGAGAGAAAGAAAGGGAACTTGAGCCAGTTATTTCACTTGTGCATATTGCAGAAAAAAATTAAATATTGAATATTGTAGAAATACATGTATAGTTATGCTCATAGAAATGAAATCCACAATAGCTATTCTATGAAAACAACCTAGATTCCCATGAACAGGTGAATAGATAAAGAATGTATACGCAGCAGAATATTACCCAGCCATAAAGAGGAGCGAACTAATGTCATATGGATGAAGTGAGAAATATGGATGAAGTGAGAAATATGGATGAAGCTAGAAATCGTCATGTTAACTGAAATGAGCCAGACTCCGAAAGTTAAATTATACCGTTTCTCTTATGTAAGAAACCCCAAAACATATATGCATTAATAAATAATAAAGGACAGGGTCAGAAAATCAGGAGGTAGGCTTTTGGAAATAGGGAAAGGGCAGTGAAAAGGAGAGGGGGACGATGGTGTTGAAACTGATTAAAATATGTTCAATGCATACGTCAAATTCCCAAAATAGCCTTCATCATTATGTAATACTAATGTACACAATGTAAGAATGAAGAAAAGGGGAAAAAGGAAGTAAAAGAAGGAAGGAAAGAGCCAAGAAAGGGAGGAAAGGAAGAAAAACAGTGAGCAGGTCAATTTTGGATGAATTTTTATCCCTGAAAGGCAATATGTGCTTGTTTGTTTGTTTGTTTTGTTTTTTGGGGTTTTTTGTTTGTTTGTTTTTTTAGGAAAGTAGGCACTTCCAGTTCTCAAGTGACCTATAACCTTTGTATGAGGTTCTGGAATATATTCTATAAATTAAAAATAATTTTCAACTTGCCATCATTAGTTAAACACAGTTAAATCAAACATGTATTAAGAGTAAAAGTCTCAGTAAATGTAATGAAAAATGTGTGCAATCTACCAGA
Source organism: Fukomys damarensis (assembly GCF_012274545.1). Classification (NCBI taxonomy): domain Eukaryota; kingdom Metazoa; phylum Chordata; class Mammalia; order Rodentia; family Bathyergidae; genus Fukomys; species Fukomys damarensis. Next base: position 51,001,401 of record NW_022900917.1, read on the forward strand.
TAAAGGCATTGCTGATTTGTCTTAATTTACTTATATATTATTCATAAACTTTGTAAATGTTCTGTCTAATACCATGCTAAAATTAAATTTATTTCAAATTGCATAAGACCCTATAATAAATTACCATTGGAGTCCCTCCATGACTCAAAATATGTAAGAAAATCATATAGAAACTTCCCTTTTTAATAGGGGAAGAGAAGACGTTTATGTACCTGTGATACTCAGCTTTCCATTGCTATAACTAAATAGCTGAGATAATTAAGTCACGAAGACAAAAGTTCCATTTACAATGTGAAAATGCCAGTCCATGATTAACTGATTCAATTGCTTTGAGCCTTTGATGAAACAACGCATCTTGTTGAGAGGATCCAGTGAGGCAAAACAACTCCCCTTAAGGGCAAAAATCAGAGAAGAAGAAAAAGGGGGTGGGGTCCCATAATCCTTTTCAGAATCATACTTCCAGTGACTTAAATATACCCCACCAGGCCCCACCTCTTAAAATCCCAGTAGCACCAAGCTGGGGCCAAGTCTTTAACATATGGGCTTTGTGGGACTTTCAACATTCAAACTCCAACATCAAATTACAATTCCTTTTATTTATCAAGTGAATCAGAAAATTGATACAAAGAATAACCTGAAAACAATACAGCTAAGAGAGAAGACTTTATAGAATGAGTTAAGATAACTTGGAAGTTGCAACAACATTTTAATGAATATAATATTGATTACTCTGTATCATAAAGGTAAAACTTTTTTATCTTTAAAATATATTTTACTGGGATCTTAAGCTTGTTTGAAAATATACTTTGAATATATTTGAAAATATGTTTATCTGAAGTAACATTGAAAAAATATAGTTATTTCTCAGTATCTAAGGTGGATGGATTCCAGGACCATCCTCAAATACCAAAACCTATGGATGCTCAAGTTGCTTACAGTACAATACAATACAAATCTTATGTAAAAGTAGTTCTACTGTATTGTTTAGGGGACAACACAGGAAAAATATTCACACATAAATGCAGCTTTTTTTCCCTTGGATTTTTGGTTGCATTGGATTCAGTCATGCATAACCCACAGGTACATAGTAAGAAATATACTGGAAAAATAAGTTCAACTGAAAAGGAAAGGTGAAATATGATATTATCAATGAAAAACAATGGCACACAATTGAATGATACTCTCCAACATCTTCAATATTATTTTTATGATTTATCATCCTCTGTCTTGAATACTGCCCCTCACATACCAGCGACAACTCCAAATACATTTGTTTCATGAAGACTTGATGTGCCATGAAGGGTAGGACAATCTTAGTATCCTAGCTATTAATATCATAGTAAATTCATGAACAAGAAGGCATATAATTTAAATTAGTCTATGTCTTTTAAAAATAGGTTTTGTTTCTTAAATATAAGTCATAAGATCTGATATCTGAATGGTTTTTCAAAATATTTTTAAGATATGTACAGAGACCTTAAGAAATAAGAGACACAGAAATTCCCTAGGGTTTTTGTCGAGTTTATCCCCTCATGTTCACCTGCTCTTTCTTCCTGGATGGTAGGAGAAAGTCTGGGTGTACTTCAATCCATCCTTTAATTCCAGAAGCCATTGTACTCCTCATTTTGCCTAACCCAACTGGAATTCGATTTCTACATCTTACACTAAAAAGAACTTTTACTAAATAAAAACAAACATTGTTTGGATAGCAAAACCACTGAACACTGTGATCATTTCAGTCAAATAATTGTTCGACTTAGTTAAAACATAAAATAAATTTATCACAAATTGTAAGTGAAACAGTTTGCTAACTCCTTTAGCTATTACTTCATAATAAATATATGAAGGGCATAGAATAATTGTAGGAAAAGTAGAGGTATGTGAAATATTCAGCATGGTAAAGTTATTCATTTTTGTGATTCTAATAAAAATCTGCCTGCAGGTCAATTCCTTCAAGAGTTCCCCAGTTTTACATACTTCTAATAAGAAGTATCTGGCATCATGGAAAAAGATTCCAGCTGCTTTGGAGAGTTCTGGCACTGATTGTGAATATTTGGTCACACATAAAACTGAATAAAAATAAAACACTAATCCTATACCAACTAACTTAACCACAAATCTCTTTATTAGTGAGGACATGTAACAGTTGTTGGCCCTTTCTTAGACTCTACTGATAGCATCATAATGTAAGTGATAAAATAGAAAGAAATTATTACAGTTACAGGGCACTTAAAGACAGGGACACAGGCTGAGAAATTAGTTATTAAGAGTTTCCATCATTGTGCAAATGCCATAGAATATACTCCCATAAGTCTCCATCACAGAGCCTACAACGAAACTATTTGAGACAGAGAGAAAAAAAAAAACACAGTAAGAAAAATTAGTTATTAAGAGTTTCCATCATTGTGCAAATGCCATAGAATATACTCCCATAAGTCTCCATCACAGAGCCTACAACGAAACTATTTGAGACAGAGAGAAAAAAGAAAAAAATTCTGGCTGCTGTGTGGATGAAGTTTTCAGAGAAGCAAAAGATGGGCTGCACTCAGCATTTCTAAGTAAGAATTCCTAGTGAATTGCCTCAAGAGGTCTCAGAAGAATGGTATTAAATCACCAGAAATTCAATAGTGATTTATTGTGTAGTTTGAAAGCCATTTTCATACTTACTTTTATATTCATGAATTTGTACTTACTGTGGATTTGATATGTGGGCATAAAACATCTCATATGTTCAAGCTGTATCCACAAATGTTGATTTTTAAGATAGAACTTTTAGAGAAGCTACTAAGGTGAAACGAAGTCATAAATACAATGTTCTGATGTGCTAGGACTCATGTCTTCATAATAGAATGAGACACTAGGGAGCTGTCTTTGTTTCTGAAAGAACAGGTAAGGAATCAGAGAAAAAACTGGTGTGCCCAAGGTGGAAAGAGATGACTCACCATAGACCAACACTGGTGCCATTTACATCTTGGACTTGCAGTCTCCAGGATTGCGAAGACATAAATTTCAAACAGTAAGCCACCAATTCTATTGTACTTTGTTATGGAAGCCTCAGCAGTTAGTGTACTCATTCTTGAATAAAGATTCTGTATTTGTCAGATTTCTGTGACTGTAACAAAATACTTTAGACAGTAAAGTTTAAAAGTTTTAAAAGTTTTACTTGGTTCATAGCTTTGGCAGTTTCAGTCCATGGTGGGTTGACCTTTTGTTTTATGGCAGGAATATGGCAGAAGAAAATGTGCACTACATGGTGTCTTGGAAGCAGAGAGAGAGAGAACTGCCAGAGTACCTGTAACTCCTTTATGCATGTTCCCCAGTGACCTAACTTCTTCTACTAGACGTTGTCTCTTTCATGTTCCACAACCTCTTTGTAGCACAATATGGGGGGTCATGGGGACCAACCATTTAATTCATGGGCCTTTCAAGGACATTTCAGATAAAAAATACTACAGATAATACCAAAATTTTAAAAATTTAAGGTCCGACAAAACCTGAATCTGGTCTTGAGAGCAAAACTAACTAGACTAGCTAGTACAGGGTGGGTCACTGAGGAAAATTATTGTTTTTCTTCTCTATCACTACTGCTGAGTTTGACAAAGACTTACTATTTTTCTTCCTTCAATGCACTATCAAAGTCAAAGTTAACTTCTGGGAGTTTCAATACTGGAGAATGATGAGATTAGAATATCAGCTAAGATTCTTCTATTTCTTTGTAATATAATACATTAACTTTCACCAGAACATCCAGGGCTCAATGAATAATAAATAATATAATAATCAAAATCATTATATTAATAGTGTTGCATGATATCATTGTTTGTGATTGTAGTTCTCATTTCAGTTTTACTACAAACACAGACTGTGTAGAAAAGTGTTAATATGATTAAACATCTACCTACAAACATGAATATATTATGAAGTGTGAATGTGATACATTAATAAGTTATTTCATGTGGCACTATTGGAATATGGAGAGTATTTCACCTTCTTTTCATAACATCAAGATAACTTATTTTAACAAATTCAAAAGGATTAGAAGTTTCAGGAAAAATTGTTTTATATAGAAGTAAGAGTCAACCATGCCTGTAATTCCAGTTTTGTGTGTGGCTGAGTCAGGAGGATCACAAATTTCAACCCAGCCTTGGCAACTAATTAACTTACTGAGACCTTGTCAAAAAAAGAAAAAATAAATAAAAGGGCTGAAGATGTAGCTAAGTACAATGCCCAGGATTGAATCCCCAGTACTGACAGAAAACACACCCCCTCCCAGACTGCTCGAGAAACCTACCTTTCTGAACAACTAGCAGTAGAATTTAGCCTATCCACTTAGTCAGAAAACCATGTGACCTGCATTAGCTACCATATGTGAAGCCAAGAGCAGTTTTCTCTTTTTGTCTGAGAACAAGTCATGGGAAAAAGTTCCTGTTTTGATGAATCCTAGAAAAAAAGATTATCAGTTCTTACTACGTTACATAGCAACACAAACAGCTACGTATCAAATGATTTGTCAGCATATTCTGTGGTTAGTGGTCAAATATAGAATATTTACTGATTCCTAGTTGTCCTAGAATGACACAAATGATACTAAATTCTTTCATTGTGTCATATGCCACAAGACCAGGCCCTCAAAAATCAATGTGACATCCCATGTTCTCTAGTATCTCACAGAATGCTAACACACTACAACACAGAGAGAATCACAATAGGCAATGGACTTAGTGAAGAATTTGAGGATGAGCTCCTCTAAGAATTATATAGGAGTCTACCATATGGAAACTCTGGAAGGCCAGGAAAGAGTTCCTTAAAGAGATGTGGTAGTGAAGAGTAAATGTTTTCAAGCACTAAACAAATATTTAATCAGGCATTTGAAGGTGTGGCTCAGTGGTAGATCACTAGCCTAGCATGCATGAGGCTCTGGGTTCAATCCCTAACACTGTAAATAAAGACTCAATAAGAATTGGTTACACATTTCATATGTATAGAAGCATGAGAACACAAAGAGAAATGCAACACCATCCCTTGGTTCTATTTTGATGCTCGTTTACTTAATGTATGCCTTCCAATTTGCTTTATAATATGAAGATAGCTGCATTTAAGCACATTAGAATATTTAGATTTATTTATAATATTTCATTAAAATTCATGAAGCTATGATGTTTTCTCTTTTTCTTAGTAGAATTTATTCTGTACTACAACAGAATATTAACAATAAGCACATTTTCCACTGGCATGTCTTGAAATCTTCTTTCTCTACCAAAACAATCTTATTACAAATCAGAATGACCAATATCTGATTTTTCTCTAAAGTTGATAAACCAGGGCAGGCTCATGAGGCTCAGTTTTCTGAGCTAATGTAATTTTGTTTCCAATAACAATGTAGTTATTTCTCTTTGAAGAGCAAAGTTTTCATGCTAGAAGTGGTGATGTAGAGATTAAGGTGATATTGCACATGTCACAACAGAACCCAGTGAGAATACATTTTGGAAAGGAAAAAAAAGTAAAGGTGACAGTCATCTTAGGTATTCCAAAACCCCAGAGGCTCTAAAACCACAGCAAAAATCTCTCCTATATAATCTCTAATAAATCTTTTGTTTTTTTTTAAACATGGGGTGAACTGTGAATATTGTCAGCTGTTGTAGAGTTGTTTCAATAATCATCTTATAGACACCCTATCATACAGAAGGAATCTTCATTCTTTACAAACTCCCTGAGAAATGTGCAGAAAACCTGGCATTCATGTCAAAACAGGTAATAATATACAGTCAGTCCCTTAGTGTTTTAAACAAGTAAAAGTAAAAATACACAGCACAGAGCATCATGTGATTTAATAATTTTGTTTAATAAAAACAAATGAAGTGAAAGAGAGATAGTTTATCAGTGTTTGTCTCAGAAAACAATATGCTTTTTTTTTACCACTGCAGCCCATTCAGATGATGCTTGTACTGCATGATATTCAAGTCAATGTATTTAATAGTTAAATGAACCCCATTGCTTGGTAGGGAACAAGCCTGACTCTATTTAGTTCTGCCTGAGGGAAGATTTGAGAAGTAGCTTAAAGCTGCAGGTAATGAAACCAGAATCTGACCCCCTGCACCAGGGTCAGCTCTGCTTTTTCTTGGCTTCCTGGAATTCTCGTTCCACTTGCAGAAGCTTTGCTGTCCATGTACTTTGTGTAAAGGTGCTGTCAGCATTTAAATGGCATTGACACCAGATTGTAATAATTTATTATGTGGTGGGAAAGTTCCAACAATTCAGGTTGAGAAAGTCAGGAGGTCCTGACATCTCTTGAACAAAAATCTTGACCACTAGCAAGAATTTAAACCCGTAATTAGTTGTGTTAGGCTCAGTAAAGGCTCATAAACCTTTCACACAACTCGTATGACCCCAGGGAGAGAGAAAAGGGGCAGCTGCCAGCCCAGAATTTTGACTATAGTTCAGTAGACCAAGAAATTTTCAATCAGTGCCCGTGTAAATTGGGCCAGATCTCAGGTTTTCCAGTTTCTAGTTATGCGTGGGTAAAATGGATCCCACTACTCAGCGGGAAAACATTTTGAAGTAATCAGAATCTGAATAGTGAATCAATATAGTATAAATTTAACATAGCTAGACTGCTAATTATATTTAACCTTTTTCCAATTGTGATTCATACTTTCACATGTTTACACCTACTTCTTTAGTTTCACTCATGTATCAATAGAGAATATACATGTGTAAACAAATGGATATATATAATTCCATATAATTTTATAAGTGATGGCAAGTTTTCAAAAAGTGTGGTTGTTCAGTGTATGTGCATAGTTCTGTCAATGCAGCACTTTTATACTTTTGGAATCATTTAATTTATTTTATGCAGCTTCTGTCTTCTTGTTTTTCTTTTCCAATTTGTTCTCAGGATTTTACCACTCAAAGTCTGCCTTAACTTGCTACTCATGGTGGATTCAGTTGTACCATTACTAAGTCATGTTGTTCAGATCCCATATATTTTTAGAATGTTAGCTGTTTCTGAATACAGAGTGAAAAAAATATTTCCTGCTTATTGAAGACTTCAATTTAGGAACTAAATAATAAATTGTTCCTTTTTATATGTTGTAATAATGCTCAGAGCAACTTTTCTGTCTCTCCCTAAGTAACTTTCTGCATTATTCATTATGGGTATACATTATATTAACTATATTAAGATAGTATCTTATGCTAATAACACTAAGGATAATTAATTTAATAAAATGTAGTCAAGAACAGAATGAATATTTAGTAGATGGAGAAGTAGCACTAATAATATTATATGGAATTATATATATTCTTTTGCATTATATATGTTTATACACCTATTTTCTGTAGATACATGAATAAAACTATGTATTGGGTTGTCTAGTCTCACCTATAAACTTGATTTTAATTTCACTTCTGTCTCATTTAGCATTGTATGTGCTTTTTAGCATTTAAAATATTCTCATCCCTTCTCCCTCAAAAGAAATTCCTATCTTCTTCTGTCCCAAATTTATTCTTAATAGTATATGATTATATATTTTAAAATTTATGATAATGGCACTCTTCTGTAAAATAACACATCTTTATAGCTCTGCATTTTTTCTTGCCCCTTAAAATTTGTATGCCATAATTCAAGTAAATTTGAAGGAATAGGGGCTGGGGATTTAGCTCAGTGGTGCCACCACCTGCCTTGCAAGCGGAAGGTCCTGTGTTCGTTGGATCCCTGGGACCAAAAAAAAAAAAATTTTTTTTCAAGGAGTTAATATGTATTACTTTACCCATTACACATTTGAAGACTAGAAAGTGAATATAATTGTATAAAGACTGTACTGTTCTTGATTTCATAAGATATTTGTTCTTTTTTTTATAATAGCCACCTTCCTCAATTTTCAATGCACGTTTTCTGTGCTCCAAGAGTGGTGAAAAAATTACATTTAGAATTCTGGAAACTTTAGACAATAAACAAGTTGCACTACTTGTTCCCAATTGTTTTTCAGTTTCTTTCAATTTATCATGAAAAAGAATTTCAATCTCTTCAGTCTTATAAAAAGGTATCTGCCAGATATATTTGTTCAATTTATAACCAGCAACCTGGAAACACTTGGACTATTCAGCAGTTTACAAAGAATGAACTTCAGAAACTAAAATTCATTATGGAACATTTGTAAAAATATTAACAAAATGATAGCACTGACCAATAAATATGTAGCTCTTTTTTATTTTAAAAATTATGGTTTCCACATATTTGTCTAGTTACCTGGTAATCTTGCTGGCTTTTCTCAGCAATACGCTATGATCTGCTTGTTTCTGGAATATAGTAAAGTAAGTATTAAGTTGGGCTTGTGCACAGAAACGCTAAACCAAGTGTCTGAACTCTCAGTATGAAAGTAAAAAGACAAACCCAGATTGTGTATGCCTAAGATCAGTTTTACCATTTGGACCTAAACTTGCTATTATTTAGAAGGGAAACAAAGAAGAGTAAATAGGTAGAGTCCACCTGACTAAGTTCAAAATTGGTATTCTTCTCTGTACTGAAATACTGGGCAAATTTATTTAACTTAGTTTTGCTATCCCTGAAATAAACATAATAAAGCAATTTTCACAAAGAACTGTTGTAAAGATTAAGTCATTTATAGATTCCAAGTCCTCGATCAGTAACCTACTTTGTAGGAAATACCCCAGTATTAGCTATTGTTATGTGTCAAGTAATAGTTACACAATTTATTTCACAATATGTGGAATTACAACTTTCACACTCTCCTACAGAGTCAACTTCTATATATCAGAAGCATCTGTAAGAACTGCTATCATCTTAACTTTTATTGAAATGGCAGGTACCCAGGGCATTTGACCATAGTAAGTGATTTCTCATAATCAATCACTCATGATTGCACATTCCTTCATATTAATCAGTGAGGACAACTCTCAATCTGCTACAAAGCTAATGGATGAAGACAATCTGAGTTGTTCTGATTGTGTGTTCTGATTGTGTATTCTTTACAAATATTATGTGTATTGAAGACTGTCACAGTTGTGTTCCAAGTATGTGAAACTACAAGCAAATATAGATGTTAGAGCCTACAATACCTGATATATAAACAGTATTTAAGAACACTAAAAATACATGCTTTGTGCATACAAATTTATAACATAAAAATAAGTCAAAATATAAGAGGCAAATAAAAATAAAAGAAACGAGGACTGGAGATGGTGGTAGATCACTGTAAAGGCACTGGGTTCAATTCCAGGTACAGCAAAAACAACCAAAAAATTAATGCAACAATTATTTTGGATTATTGTTATTGCTAATTTAGTTTATTTTACAGCAATTTTATGTTTACAGGAAAACTGAGCAGAAAGTACAGACTATCTACATACCTGCAAACAATTTCTAGGAATATTAACATATTGCTTCAGTATGGCACACTGCTACTATAGATAAGCCGACATTATACATCCTCATTAGCTGAAGTCCACGGTTTACATTCAAGAGTGGTCTTTGTTTTGTATAATTCCGTTGGCTTTAACAAATGTATAATGTCATGCAGTTACTGTTACAGTGTTTTATAGAACAATTTAACAGCCCCAAAAATATCCCATTACACCTGTTATTTCTCCTTTAATTTCCCCCAAAACCTTGACAACCTTTCATCCTTTCACTGTCTCTATCATTTTGCCTTTTCCATAATATTACTTTGTTAAAATCAGATGGCAGATAACATTTTCAGATTGGTTTCTTACTCTTAGTAATGTGTTTTTAAAGGTTTCTCCATGTTGTTGGAGATTTGATAACATTTCATTTTAGAACTGAGAAATATCATTTTTATAGTTATACCATCGTTTGTGCCTGAGATCACCTATTGAAGGACATCTTGATAGCTTCCACATTTTGGCAACCATGAATAAAGCTCCTATAAATATTCGTGTGTGGGTCTTTGTGTAGACATAAATTTTCAACACATTTGGGTAAATACCTAGGGATGCAATTGCTGAATCATATACTTAGACTATGTTTAGTTTCACAAGATACTGCCAAAATCCCTTCCAAAGTGTCTGTACCGTTTGCATTCTTATACCCAGAGAATAAGAGTTTCTGTTGTTCCACATTCTTGCCAGAATTTGGTTTGTTGGTATTTTTGATTTTGTCCTTTCTAATATATGTGCCTTGGTACGTCATTCTTTTTATTTTCAGTTCCCTAATGAAAAATTATATTTAGCATTTTTCACATGTTCATTTGCTATGTGCAAATATTCCACTTTGATGTGATTTATTCAGCTCTGTTGCCCATTTAAAATAGGATATTTTTTATTGTTGAGCTTGAAAAATACTTTGCATATTCTGAATATACAAATATTTTTCTGATATGTGTTTTGTAAATATTTGCTCTCAGTCTATGGCTTGTCTATTCGATCTTTAAACAGTATATCTTACAAAACAGAAATTTTAAATTTAATTCTTTTTTTTTTTTTTGGTACCAGGGATTGAACTCGGGTCCTTGCGCTTGCAAGGCAGGCCATCGAACTGCTGAGCTAAATCCCCGGCCCTAAATTTAATTCTTCATATTAGATACATAGCTGAATAGTAATCATAGGCTCAAGAAAACAATGTATCAATTATATTTAATAATAAATTGAGCCAGTACCCTTTTTCAGTCTTCTGAGTACTACAGCATAAAGATGGAGCTGTCCTTCTCTGTGGTCCAGAAATATTGCATAAAAATATGGAAAATAATTCCAGAATTTTTTTAGGAAAACTAAAATAAATTTGGGAAGTACAACAAGAAAATTTAATAACTTTGTGGAATATATGTTAACTTTCAAAAAAATCAAAAAAGATATGTGCATACACATCAGATCATAGATAGTATATATTAAATTAATCATTTAGATTTATTCTTATGCATACATACAAACACTTATGCATCACTTAATAATGGAGTGTGTACTGAAAAATGTGTTTTTAGGTGATTTTTGTGCAGATATTAGAACTAAGATGGATATGACATCACTAGGAAATGCAATCTCACTGAGCCACCACCATATGCATAGTTTACAATTTATCAAAATATCATTATGGAGTGCATGATGGCATTGATTGTATACATATTAATGCTAACCAAGGATTTCACAGGAAAATGAACATTTATATGTGACTTGGGATTACAATCTCCCCTCTAAGGCCAAATAATAACTTGGTTGTACATTACATGTCAACTCCAGTAGTTTAGTGGCATGTGCAAGTAAGGCAATGCTGAGAAGACTCAGAAGGAAAAAAAATCTCTCAAGGATGATCAATGGAACCTTGGTCATAAATACCCAGAGTATTTGATCTGAACTTTCTACCATTGCCTGGAAAGGAACAGTTCCTAGGTGAGTCAAGTGTTTAATTACAAAACATACTAAAATTGAAAATCTGTGGGTGAGAAAGATATAGTATGACCTGCCAGATGTTGAGTCCTTGCTTCTTTGTTCCACAGTTTGTATCATGGTAAGCTTGAAATGACAGGTGTGATGGACACTCTTGCTTTGGTAAAAGTAGAGGATCCCTTCCTTTGCATATCTGAGCAGAAATCTGGGTTACATAATATTTCCATCTTGATAATCCGATAGCAAAATGAAAATACTTTCAAAGTATCATAGATTTTTGACATCATCTTTGTACTCCTGAGCTGTCCATTTAGGCACTGGATAAGAGTCTCAAGAATACAAAAGAAAAAAAATAGGAAATGATAGAGACCTGTGGAGAATAGTTGCATTCCTAAGATATTCTACATAAAAATCATAATAAATAAACTTCTAAGATATCAAATAGTGAAAAAAGTAGGCAATGCTGTTGAAATACTCCAGTGAAATATGAAATGTTATGAAAGTACAGTGAATGCTTAAATTAAGAGTAAATGCTATTTACTCCATTAAAAAACACACTGCCATTCATCTCTCACACAGCATCTCCCCTCACTTTGAACATACTTATCCCATCCCTTGTGCCACTTTCTGAAGCAGTACTGGAAGCTCTTTCATGAGCATCTATTTGTGGCTACCTTGACAACCAGAATAAATTCAAAATGTTTACAGTAATTTCTGTCAAATGAAAATATTATGATCCACCCTAATCCATCTCATTCATCAGATCTGGCTCTATGAGACTTCTGACTATTCCCAAAGTCAAAATGACCATCAAAGGTAAAAATCTTTCATCCATTCCTGACATCCAGACTACACAATTAAGGATACTCATGGAGAGGACTTTGAGAATCACTTCAGGAAGTGTCAAAAAAGGTACAATAAGTGCAATTAAAGGAAAATGGACTATTTTGAGGAAGAATAATGACAATGTATCTTTTACTGCAAGAAAAGATTTTGCAAAAAGTAAACATTCACTGTATTTTATGATTGAGCTACATAATTACCTTCTAGCATTAAGTCAAATTGACGGGAAAGAGCTGACAATGGTCTTCCAAAAGTGACTCTTTAAAATTAGTAATATTATAAATTTCATAATCATTACTCAATATTCACATACAAAATATGAAACGTTGCCTACTTAGTAAAGATGTGTTTATCTAATGGATTCCAATATAACGCAAATATTGAGTTAAAACCAAAAGAACAAACCTATAGCTTAGAATGCTGACGGTTTTCCTGCCAGATCAGCAGTAGCGTGGCAAAACTGGTTAATTGTGCTCCTCCCTTCATTTCATCATGAACAAATATCTAAATTTAGCAAATAAGCCAAATACAGGAATTTCCAAGCTTGTCAAAATATGACAGCAATTAAATTGACATTCCTTCTGCACTTCATTTTTAAAGGAGTATATTTTTCAAGGCCTTGACAGTCAAAAACTATTTAGATTATTTATGACATTTCCAATGAGTTAGTAACGTTTTTTATTGCATTACATTCTGCATAATATAATTTGTCACTATTTCTTTATTAAGCTTGTTTTATATTCATAGTTGTCCCGCAACACTATATTTTCCTCTTTGTCAGCCCAGAACTTCATTATGAAGGATGAGGTTTTATCGTTTCCCAGTGAGGCAAATGTCTACAGTGAATAAGTGTCATTATGCAGGAACAGGAATTTAGTTTTCCTCCATTAACCAGGCAAGCTAATGACTCAACAAGTTTATAGCTTGCCACAAAATTTGATAGCTCAATGTGAAATAGAACAAATGAGAATGACGTGGAAGTAAAGATTACAAATATGTACACTTTTTTCCCCCTTTGTGGTGAATTTTCCAACTTTTCCTAAAGTGAGGTCCAGATTTCCATGGCGTAATGAGTAGGGACTCCTTCCAGATTTGTTCTTCTAACATAAAATGACTTTAGTTCTCTGCTTCCAACATTTGAACAGGTCACAAACTCATCTCTCCAGATCCAGTTCAGTTGGTGGGCATAGTCAAGTATTAGGCACTTGCCACTTGTCTCCACAAGACATCATTACTTCAATTCCTGGGAAAGAAAACAAGAGAATCCCATTTAGGAGAGTATAGAGAACGGTCCCCACAGTGAACTTTAACTCTTGTTTCTAAGAGTTAGCTTTCAGGGAAGCTAAAATAAGATGACCTGAGAAGTGTTTAGTGTATATATAGGTAATTACCTCCTGAATGTGTAGTGTAAAACATTTGGGAGTTGGCAAAGACCTACAGAATTTTCATCTCTCACCAATACTAAAATGTACTTATAGCTTTCTAGAAAAGTAGGGAAACTGAGGAAAACAGAATAATTTGTTTTGTATCTTTACACTAGTATGCATTGGTTACTCTAGAAGTTAATTGATACGATAGCGTTAAGGTATTAGAGAAATGTTTTCAGAAAGGAAGTTAAAGCATCCCAAATGGTAAGGATGGAGTATTGATAGTGAAGGGCTACCCAACAAGAACAATTGGAAGATAGCCTTATTTTGGGTAACAAAACTCTGTTGTTAAAGTCTCAAAAGAAGAGGGCAACCACAGAAGAGGATATTTAATAGGTATGTCTGGAAGGTCAGAGCAACCTTCATCCACTTCATAACTGTACCAAGAAAGGACCCTGTATTAGTTAGGGTTCTCTAGAGGAATAGAGTCAATATAAAATATAAATATAATTAAGCAGAGATTAAGTGAGTAGATTTCCAAGATTAGAGGCGAAAGACTCACAGGGGCCATCTGTCGATCAGCAGAATCCAAAATGACCATTTGCATGCTGTAGAACAAGTGGATCCAGTAGCAGTCAAAGGTTAAAGGCCGAGAAGCTCAATGTAAAATCACTGGTGTGACTGTTGAACACTGATGAAACTATAGACCAGTGTCCAAAAGCAATGGCATGCCACACACCATTTGACTCCTAGAAATATCATTTGGGCAAAAGGACCCCTAATCTTCTGACAGGCAAATTGCTTTATCAAAAAGTCCAGAGTGGTTTTTACCTCTTGCTCACTTGGTCCAATCTGCATAATATCAATGTAATCGACCACTATAATACCTTCTGGAAGGAAAAGATTAAACTAAATTGTAACACAGGGCTGGAAAATTGATATACAACTGAGATAGAAAAGTAAAGTGTATTGCTGGTGAGGCCACCTGAAAATAAATTGCATTTTTGGTGGACCTTATGGATAGGTATGAAGAAAAACATTTGCTAAATCAATAGCTGAATATTAGGTACCAGGACATATGCTAATCTACTGAAGCAAATAAATCACATCTGGAAGAGCAGCTGCAATTGGATTATGCTTGATTAAGCTTAAGGCAATCCACTGTTATTCTATAAGTTCCATCCATTCTGCACAAGCCAAATAAGAAGGTTAAATTGGGATGTTTTGGGAGTCACCAACTCTGCATCTTTCAAGTCCTTTATGGTGATACTAATATCTGTGATCACTGGAATTGGGGAAATGAACACAAGATGGACCCACTGTAAATTGAATTTTGGCTGAAATTCCATTGCTCACCTGACTTGCAAATGCACCTATTTTTACCAAAGGGCCACAGTTATGTCTTGAATCTCCTGGAATCAGACTTAGTTCAGAATTACTGTCCAATAGTCCCTGAAATGTCTGATCATTTCCTTTCTCCCAATGTTAAATTATGCTGTCAAAAGGCTGTAAGTCCCTTTGTAAAATGATGAGAGAAAGACTGACAGCATGGTTTTTTGTTAGTAATCGTCTTTAAGGGAAATAAATCACTTCTTCATTTAAAATGTTCTGAGTCCATAAAATGGCATAAGTTTGAAAATTGGTTCAAGAATCAGGGGTCTCTGTCTCTACAGTTTGAAATAGATTTTGTGCATTGGCTCTAAAATGTTCCCATATATAAACCCAGTAAACATTTAGGAAGCTTCCTATCTATTTCACTTCTGAGAACACTATGACTGATCAGCATATGCCATAGGTCTGCATGTGTCAGGCCAGTCCAATTATTGCTCTGCTTCTGCAGTCCATTACAGTAACTATGCCCACCTTGCCTATGGTGGTTGAGAGCTGCCACTTGGACCCTGTCACTCCAGGCTCCCCTTATGCCTATCACATTTCAGTCTCTGAGGTCCCCACCAAAGATCTGGCATAGAGAGAACAATGCAGGGCTCATCAAGAATACTAGTGCTCCCTCTCACAAATCTGTTTCTTAAGGTCTGGGGGAAGGGTATATTTTCTGGACCTTCACAGTATGGAAGGTTAGGTGCTACAACAAATCATTGCTGCGTTCTGATTCACATAAGCCTTTGAATGCCCTCATCAATAGTAAACCAAGCAATATCAGGGATCTTTACCTCATTGAAGGTAGGCCATCTTTTGATCCGTATTTATCTAACCAACCAAATAAACCATTAAAATACTTTTTAATTATACCCCATTAGCCATTACATTAAATCCAAATCTCTACAAAATGAGCTCATACCAAGAAGCATGATCCAGCTTTCTATTTCTTCTACTATTATCCTATAGCCTTAAAATCCATTTCCATACTTGTTCCCCTGACATTGATTATTAAAAATTAGAAAACTCAAAAGATCTTTAAAAGAGCAGTGGATCTCTTCATAAGTCGTGTTGTGTACCAGTTGACATATCACCATTAATGATCACAGACCTGCAAACAATTCATTGTTTGTAGAGATTATGTTAAAACAAAAAAATTTTAAATTGAACTTCCTTCAGAGTGGTTAATTTTATCTTATGTGATTTCACATCAATTATAAATGAGCAAATGAATAGAGATTGGAGAGTGTCTACTGCAGTTTTTGACAAAAGTTGTCCTATTCGATGAAAAAATGCAGTGTAAACTTGTCAAAAAAGAAATAGAATTGGATCCTTGAAATATTTAGTAACATGAAAAAAAAAATTCTTAACATATCTGCATTTTTTGTTCCTGCTGTATGGTTTAAATGTTCAGAGTCCCTCAAAGGCTCAGGTGTGCAGAGGTGGGACTATGGAATTGATTGGATCATGGAAGCACTACACTCATCAGGGGATGAATCCATTCATGAGTTCAAAGCTCACTGTGCTGCTAATAGGCAGGGCCTTATCACAGGATGTGGTTCAATGGGTGCCTGACCTACAAGGCTGTATATCTTACTCGGTCTCCTCCCTTTGTTCACTGTTTCCTGAGCATCATGATGTGAGAAACTTTCCTCCTCCAGATCTTTCCACTATTTCATTTCTGCCTTGAAGTCAGCCAACTGTGAACTGAGATCTTTAAGCACTGTGAGCCCAAATAAACTTCTCTACCTTTTAATTTTGAGTCTCAAATATCATGTTTCAGTGATAAGATAGGATAAAGTTTCCTCTTAGTCCAAAATCCTGTGAAGTTTAGATTTCTTAGCCTAAGTCCCAGTACTCTACTTACATATCTGCTGACAAGTTCCAGTTGTTTGAAAATGTGAAATAATCTGCTCGTTCATTTATTTGGGTAAATTTGTAGAAAGTAAAGTAAAAACTATATCTTTGATGTTAATTATTTAAAAACAATAAATGACTCATATCAGTCAAATTTAATTAAAATTTTTCCATAATCTTTCATTGAGGATTGCCACAGCGAATGTGTACAGTCAAAGCTCTTGGGAATGGTTATGTGTAAGGATAGCTATGATTTAGGTGCAAACAAATTTCATAAAAATTTAGCTTAAATTAATTTTAAATCATGTTAATTGAGATAAAATCTACATACAATAAGACTTACTTTTGCTGTATTCTTCAATGTGCTTTGACAAATGTATACTATTGCTTGCCTATCACCATATTCAGGATATAGAAGGGTGTAATCACTGTAAAAACTCCCCTCATCCCCTTTGCAGTTGGTCTCTTTGCCAACCCTTAGCAACTATTGATCTTACTATTTTTATAGTCTTCCTTTCCATAATGCTCCAGAATAAAACCAAATATTAGGTAAAATCCTACTTATGAATTTTTTTCATATAGCATAACACTTTAGATATCCATTCATATTTTTGAGCATATTATTTTTTTCTTTTATATATGCATAATATTTCCATTTATAGATATGGTTCTTTTTGTAATCAGTTTGTGGACAACTAAGTTTTCTTTCTTATTTTTTTGACTGTTCTGAATAAAGCTACTGTGTTTACAAGTATTTATGTAGATACATATTTTCATTTTTTTGTTTGTAAATATCTGAGCAAAAGTGACGTGTGTGTGTGTGTGTGTGTGTGTGTGTGTGTGTGTGTCAACACGCGCTTTAGTACTTTTGGCTTTTTATTTGGGTTTTTTTATTTTTCATTAGAACTGAGGAGATCAAACACAGGGCCCTATGCATGCATGCTGAACATGTGCTCTATCATTAAACTATACCTCCAGCCATGTGTTTGTTGCATGCCTGTGTGTGTCAAGCTTTGAATTATGTTGCTTTCCAAATCTTGTCTACTTATTAGCCTGTTGCTTAGTGTCTAAATAGTGGATATTTTCCAGATATACTTATTTTGTTTGATTTCTAGGTTAATTATTTTAGGGCTAAACAATATTATTTTTACTATTTCAATTTTTTAAAATTTATTAAGACATTTTATGGTTCAAAATGTGATCTTTTACAATAAGTAAAATGATTTTTTATCAGTATAAAATGCCTCTCTTTATTTCTAGTAACATTTTGCCTTAAGGTCTATCCCATCTGACTTTAGCATAGCTACTTCAGCTATCTTATGGCTATAATTCACATCATGTTATCTTTTGCTATAATTTTGCTTTCAGTGTCATCATAATTTTAAGTTGAAAGCAGTTCTCCTATACAGAACACATAGTCAGATCTTGTTTTTTATCTGGTCTTTTTCTACCTTTGGATTGGATTGTTTAATCTATTCATAGTTAATGTTATCAAAATATTGTTGAATTTACATTTTCCTTTTTACTTTGTATTTTATATGTCACATTTATATTTTTCTTCTCATTCACTATAGATTTGCTTTCAGTAAATAATGTCTAGTGAAAGATTGTAATTCTTTTAATCTTTTTAAAGTTATTTCTTCACTGTTGTTCTATGTCTTAACCTATTGGAATCTATGTCAGATTTACATTAACTTAATTGCAGTGAGACCTGGAGATGTTACTCCTCTGTAACACTATCCTTTTCCCATTTTTATGGGAATATTATTGTACAAATTATGTGGCATCTTGTTACTGACCGAGTAATACATCATTATGTTTATCATTTTCCATAATTTCATATCTGTTACAAGAAACAAATATAATATTTTCAAGCAAAACTCATTTGTCCCCAAGTTTGCCTTCTCTCTCATTCCATGTCCTGAGTGACGGCATCCTTACATCACCATCGGCAGGATTCCAGGCACACATCTGGCACCTCCATCCTCTTCAGTCAGGATGTTCACATGCTGCCTACATCACTGATACCACTCTCAGACTTTTAATACACATTTGTCTTACCTAAGCAAGTCCCCCAATGTCATAGCTCATCAACAGTTGCTTTTCCACATTGTTCTGTCACTTATGCTTGTAAGTTCAATTACTTTGCATGATACACAGAGTTCAAAATAATGCATATGTGCTTCACTTGTCTCTACTCACCTCTTCCCTCTCACCGTTCCATCACTCTGCTTGGGTCTCCATCCTCTGTTTTCTATCACCAACACATGAAATATTCTGTTAGGCATCTTGGCCTAACAGACACTGTTCTCCTTCTGTCTGTGATGCCCTGATCTTAGTTCTTTACCAGTAGAGTCCTCTGCTAGTCTAGGAAATAACTCAAATAATTTAATCAACCTTTGGAAGACAATTATAGTTGATCCAGGAATTCTTTCTGTCCCTTATATGTTCGTAGTATTTTGTAAGTGTATTCAGTAATGCATTCACTACTTTGAATTGTGAATGTAGATTTGTATACTTCATTTTCTGCCTATCTTGCCTGTTAGCTCTTCTAGGTCTGAGGCACTTCTCATTTTAAAATGCAGAGAAGTTGGTGCAGAATAAATATTTATTGAAAGTGGGTAAATTAACTAATTTAAAGATAATAGAGACAAATATCGCCTTCCTGATAACACTCTGCTGGTGGAACACTGAGGATATTTGTGCTTCTTTGCAACAGATTATCTTCCAGGTATTTATTAAAATTCTTCTTTGAAAATACCATCTAAGTCCTATGATTTCTTCTACATTCTATCTCTGTGCTAATTACTCATTTACCTACTATTACAAAACCTTTATTCTTCAAGCTTAAATGAAGTAATATTTTTTTAAAAAGCAACACATAAATTCAAGGCCCTTGCTTCAATTCCTTACCCTGGGGAAAAAGGGAATTTAAAAATGCAGAATATAGGTTTTGATTTTCTATAATCACTTATAATTGTTAGGGCTATGTTAATAGAATCTAGATTGGGATTGGTTGCTAGGAGGATTTGCAGCAAAAGAAATAAGGTTCTCAACCAGAATGGACAATGCTGAATTGTACAAAATCAAGAGAAAAAGCATTTACTAGCCATGGGATGAAGTGTAGAAAGTTCTACATATTAACATAAGCAAAATGAGGTTCCTGGCCTTAGGCATCAAATTCAATCATTTCATCTCTCCAAGTAGCTCTTTCTCTATTTTAATATCCCCACAGGCACACACTCACAAAGATAGAAATGATGGAAGTGATTTTGAATTTTAAATCCAAATCAAAGTCTAAATGGAGTACGGAATACAATATTTAGTATACCAGGCTTAGCATCCTAGCTCCTAAGTCTCAGAAAATGAAAGGATCTGTTTCAAAATTATGATAGAATAATGTTTGCTTATTTAAGTACCTAATATTATTTGGCCTCTGAATTTTAGGTACAAACCTAAATGTGGAAATTAACCAGTATACATTGATAAATCATTATGATTATAAAACTGTAATTTTGTTATTAGTGTTGATTGCTGGGCACTGTTTATAAGACAACCATTTAAATATTATACAATGAGAACCTCTGCATGGTAAGTTTAATTTTTTAAAAGTGTGAACATAGATGATAAAAGATAAGAATTGTACACCCATATGAGCAAAATAGGACATTTAGTTAAATGTTTATATTATCTTGAAGTTGGACATTGGCATTAAATTTTATATTATGTACAATAATGTCAGAAAAATAAAAGACCCAGCCCTAACTTCCAATCAGGTAATACTAGAACCAGGCAATTAACACACCTTCAACATCACCCGCAGGATGATAAAATTACATCTGGCTACTAACACATTACTCTACTTCTGAAAGACATTTGATGCTTTCTCATCACCTAGGGATAGAATTCACACTCCCTTGTGCTGGCATTTAGGTGGCTCAGTGTATTCTAGTGGTGAGAATCTTGAACTTGGTTATTCTCTATAGAATTATCTTTAGGGACCTATGTATGGAACTAATGATCTAGTACTTGCCTAGCATGCAAGCTCTGGATTGAATTATCTGTACCTATAATAAAATATAATACAGTAAAAATTAAGTAATAAGTTAATTTAAGAACTGTACAAATAGGAATATTGTATCTGTTTCCAAATAAAAGATCAAAAACAAAAAATAAATAGAATAGTCTACCCTAAACCCATTTTTCTGATAAAGCTTAAGTATGCAAAAGGATCCCCTCAGTTTGATATAATACAGTGTCAGAGAAAACCCAGAGGGGAGCCCTGGGGGATTTAAACAATAATATCTGTGAAAAGCAGATCAGTAGCTGTACAGAAATTGGCTGCCTCAGCAGGCACCTAAACAAGAGATGGGGGTGAGTGAGGCCTGATATACACGCTACAGACACACATATCGATTCACCACCACCTGTTGTTATGGTTATAGGCATGCAACTGAAAGTTTGAAACATAGCCAGAATCAATGTACATTGGGTACGTAGACCCCTTTATAGCCTCTAAGAAAATTTAGCATCTATCACCACCTGCTCTGTCAGGAGAGCTGGACAAATTACAAATACTAACAAAATGTGTTAATATAAATAAAAATAAAATTAGGCATTCAGGGTTGATTCTACCATCTCATGATAGGATCCAAATTTATGTGTATATTGGAAAGCCTTGTGACAGATGGAAGAGATATTGGGCAATCTGGACACAAACCGCATTTGTATTGATACAATCGTGGAGTTATAACCTTATCTACGAAATTTAGAGAATACCTTCGAACAGCTACAGATTATGCCGAGGTAACAGTAACTGGTTTTAGGAATTTTAAAATAACACTAAAAACAGTCCCCGGTTAATAAATGACATTGTGTGTTAGTACTATTTTAAATGATTGGATCATAACGAAGTTAGGAAAAATATTCTAAAAATATGTATTATTGGTTTTTTATTCACCTACTTAGACAAGGAAATCTAGGAAGACAATGAATTTGCATGACATAATGGAGAAGCTGAGAATAAAAGGCATGAATCTAGTGAGATGTGAGCATAATGTGTTGTTATTTACATGTGTCTGTCCGCACTCATGCAATCATTTACCCATTACTTATTCATTCAGTTGGTGTTTACTTTTTGCTATGTGCTAGCCCAGTACTGTGTTTGGGGTGAGTCACTGGAGAACAAAGCAGACATGATGACTCCTTGGATTTTATTTTTTAGGCAGGCTAGGGATCCCGAACAAGTAATTACGTGAATAACCCTGCAATGTATTTTGAGAAATGACATGAAGTGAAGGTGGAGTGCACTAAGCGTGCTGGACACGTCTAGGGAAGGAACGCGTCAGCTAAGACACAATGTACATTGTTTAATCATAGGAGATGATGTAACGGATGGCAAATGAGAGAATTTTTTGCTTAAACTTCATTTCTTGCTAAAATGGAACGTAATGATTTGTAACTTTATGCTGTTTTCCTCATAATAGCGTAGGAGAGAATATTCCTCCATACTGAACCATTTGTTTTTTCTAATTTTCATTAGAAAATGCACTCATTGATATTTTGCCCTTTCTAATATTGCATGGTTTTCTAAATGATTCTTATATATTCTTTGCATATTTTACATGTGGAAAATATTTTTTCAATTCTCACTTTGTTTTTAAGGGTTTTTTATGGCAGATTTTGCCATACATACTTGTAATGTATGGTCAACCATAGTCAGCATTTTATTTATGATGTTACATTCATGTTTTGTTATTAATAAGATTTCTTTCACCTACAATTATAAAGTCATTCTCCTAGTTTTCTCTAATACATTTATAATTCAAATTATTATATTTATTTATTTTCTGTTTAGCCTTTACATCCCAGTGTGGTAGAGAATGTACTTTTGTATGTTACATGTCTCTTGAAACAATTTTTGACCTAGCATATGTCCCATATGCACTAGAGAAGGATATGTGTGCTGTCTGGGGTAGGGTGTACTGTACATGTCAGTGAGAACTATTTGGCTTATTGTGCTAAATTCTCTATTTCCTTATTCACCTTCTGCCTGAATATTGTCTGTTTTTGACAGTGAGACATAAAATTTTGTATTACTGTATAACTATTTTCAGCTTCAATTCCATCAGTCTTTGATTAATATATTCTGATGGTTTGTGTTTCTTGCATTTTTGAGCTGTGTAATGTCATCCTTTTACTTCTGTTAACTTTGGTGTTTTCAAGTTTATTTTTATCAGATATTGTGATGCTCACCTCTCTTTTGCTGACTATTGTCATGGAGTTTGTTTTTCCATCCTTTCTCTTAAATCACCTGCATTTGTTAATCTAAAGTCAGTCTCAGGCCAGGGATTTAGCTCAGTGGTTCCGGCTCCTGCTTTGCAAGCTCAAGGACCTGAGTTTGATTTCTGGTACCCCCCAAAATAAATAAATAAATAAAGTAGGTGAGTCTCCAAAAGACAATCTATACTTTGAATATACTTTTATATCCCTTTTTCCAAGCTCTGTCTTTTGATTGTAGAATTCTAATAACATGCATATAAAATATGTACTGATAAGAGGAACTTAATTCTGCTATTTTGCTATTTTTTCACGTGCTTTATTTCTTCTTTTGTCTTTTTTCCTGTATTTCCGTTTTCTTTTGTGTTGAATTGAATTTTTAAATAAAATGTTTAAATTCTTCTCTGATTTCCTTTTGTATACATTGTATAGCTCTTTTACTGGCTTTTATCATGAGATTGAATTTAAAATTCTGTAGTTGCACCACTCGAACTTTAATTCATGCCAACTTCACTTTAATAACATAAAAACCTTACTCACTATCTTTAATAGTTTTACCCCTACTTCTTTTGATTGATTATATCACAAAATATATCTTTGTAGATTACATGTTCAAAAACTTAAACTAACCCTTTGAAATGCAACAATTCCTTGAAATTTGTGGCAGATTAAATATGATATTGAAGTTACAGTAATCTGAGCTCTGATTAATAATTATTTTTTAATTGCATTTTTGTTTCAAATCATGTAGAAAATCACACACAAGCTCTTAGTGACATTGAGTAGAGCTCCAGTGGTGTAATTGGTTAGTGTGCACTACTTTTACAAAAATAATACTAACTTGTATAATTATGCATATATTTACCTTTATAGAGATCTTTGTTTCTTCATCTGGCTTAGTGTTATGTCTATAGTCCTTCTATTTCATCTTGTAGGACTCTCATAAGTAACAGGCCAGATCTAGTGTTAACAGTTTACCTCAGTTTCTGTTTACCTGGGAACATCTTAATTTCTCCCTCACATTTGAAAGGAACTCTTTCTGGATATAAGACTTTGCTTCACAGCTTTTTTTCTTTTAACATTTTTAATATATTGAATCATTACCTTCTGGCCTGAGAATATTTCTACTTAGACATTTACTAACAATCATATTTAAAATTATTTCTGTGATGATTTTTTGTTTCTTATTGCTTTCAGGATTCTTTTCCTCTGTCTTTTAAAAGGTGTGATGACGAGGGGCCTGGGATTTAGCTCAGTGGCACTGCACCTGCCTTGCAAACTCTAAGTCTCGAGTTCAATCCCTAGTACCAGAAAAAAAGTATTTTTAAATAAATAAAAAAAATTAAAAGTGTGATGTTGATTTGTCTTGGTGTGAGTTCCTTTAAATTTCGTTTACTGAGCTTCTTCGATGTTCATATTCAACTTTCATCACATTTGAGAAGGTTTGGTAATTATTTCTTTAAATGTCCTCTCTGCCCCTTTCTTATTTTCTTCTTCCCCTGTATATCCCATGAGGCAGCTAATATTTCACTTCATGGTGTCCTCCAGTTAGGTTGTAATTCCTTTCATTAGTCTTTTTCTTTCTGCCCCACAGATGGGATCTTTTCTACTGTCCTATCTTTAAATTCTTTCTACTGGTTTTTCACATTTGCCTTTGAATCCTTTTAGTCAATCTGTCATTTCAGCAATTATGCATTCCAGTTACAGAATTTTCCCTTTTTTTTTCAGTTTTTCATCTCTTTATTGATAATCCCATTTTGTTCTTTCATTGCTTCTGTGGTCTGTCCACATCTTCCTCTAGCTGTTTCAACACCTTTGTGACACTTGTTTTAACATCCTTATGTAACACATCTGCAGCATTCCTTTCAGACATTTTATTGATTCACTTTTTTTTTCTTTAGATGGGCTATATTTTCCTGCTTCTTGGGATCCATTAAGATTTTCTTGTTGTTATTCAAAGATAGACCATTGAATCCAATAAAGTGATGCTTCTGAAGGTAAGATTCTCCCTCTTGCTCAGGGTGTACTGTTTTCTTTCTTTTTTAATTAATTTATGTTCATTAATTAATTTTAATGAATGTATTTAAGGTATACAATATAATGGCATTCATTATTGGACATTTGCACCTTTACATAATCTATCTCGTTCTTAATTTTTCCCCATTTCCCTACCCTCCCTTTAACCCTTCGATCCCTATTTTCTATTATTCTTATTCTTTTCTGTTTTTCTGTTTTTTGTTATTGTAGGGTACCTTTGTGCCAAAGACCAGCCTAAGATATAAACTTAATTATTTCTCTTGGTTTTTTTCTGAACCTGTACCTGTCCCTAGCCTTGTACACTTTCTAATTTTTTTCTTATATATGTAGTTGATTTTGAATATCCTCTTCTTTAACATTTAGCTTTCAAAAAAGCAAAAGAGAAAAATGAAAGATGGCTGGATCCTAGCCCTCTACATCATCTGGAAGTCAATTCAGCCAGGATAGTATATTCTTGCACCAATGGTGAAAGAGGTAACAAAAATGACTCTTCACCACTTTGTCTCTAAGTCTGTGATCAGAATCAGCAATAATTCAATCATCAATATCTCATATGTGAAAGACAGAGCAATTATTGCCAATTGGCTATAAAAAAACTGGGTGCAGGTTGTGAAGAATCATGTGCAAAGCTGTATACCATGTTAGTTGTGACTGTATTAATTGATGGAAATGACTGAGACTAAATGTAAGATATCATCCACTCTCTGGTCTTTGCAAGCCTTTAAAAGATGCTGGAGTTCCAAAAATAGTCATATCAGACAATCTGCCAGTGCATTACTGTCCAGAAAAGAGACACACTCCTGATGTGTTGTACTCAGGCATCTGCAGAGAAACTCCCTCTCCTTTGTACTAGTTTTCTAATTAAACACTTCTGTTCAATTCTCTTTAGTATATACCTCAGGAAAAAACTGCCGGGTCATATAGAAAGCTGTGTTTGACTTTCTTAAAACCGACAAACCATTTTCCACTATCTTGATTACTTTTGTGAATGTTGTAGGTTGAGAACTATTTGGGTGTCTCCTAGTTTCAATTGCCCACTCCATATATCTCTGACTTCTCTACAAACCTTTATTTTCTGTCTGTATATCTGCTTAGCAGGTTTCTCTAACCAACTTGTCTGAAAGTTGTTCTATAATCCCAAATTACTTGAAGACCCTATGTCTTTTCTTATGATATTCAAGACAGTCCTAACTCATCTATGCTGCATTTTACTTATGATCATAAGTAATTATAAAGTTCCATTAAGCAAAAGGTGAAAAGAATTGTAATACTTTATCCTTCAGTAAACTGATATAAGTTCTACATGAGTTTGATTTCTTCATATCTACATTAAGAATTTCAAAGAACATTTGATAAATATCTCAGTGATATGAGGTTTTCATTACCGTGTAAACAATTTTATTAATTGTGAAATCATGAAAAGGTTTATGACTGCCAGTTTACCTACATTTTCAAATAGCTGAGGAAATTTTCTGGACCTGGCTGCAATAACTTATAGACATTATATAAAATATGCATCAAATAACAAGCATGTGATTCCTTCTCAATACTACAGTGATTATGCTATTGACTGAATGAAACTTTAATAAAACCACAGAGATGTGTTCACTTGCTACCGTTCAGCAACATCACATATTTAGTTCAAATACTGCCTTCGTTTTGAAGAAAAAGTGGGAACCTTAAGTCTAATAAGTGTTCCCTCTTCTTGTTTTATTTCATGAAGCTCTTGCCTACTTGTGTAAGTTAATATACAATTATTTTGTTTGTCTTGGTCTGAAAGCTTTAATGGTGACATTAAAATTTATAAGTTGAGGATAAGAAATCAATAAATGTGATCTCCCTTCATGATTTTAACAGGCAAATTAGCCCACAGAGTAATTTCAGTGAAATACTTGTAGACTGAATGGCACTGGGCATCCTATATAGAAGCCAGTTCAATCAAAGTGTGATTGAAGTAGACTTTATCTAAATGCCAGAATTACCAGCAGAATTACTTAAATAGTCAAACTTAGCAGGGCAGGGTGCTGCTGTTTTTTTCAGTCTTGCTCAGTTAAACTTTGTATGGTCAGAACTTCTGTACTGCTATGCAGGAATGGGAAAGAATGACACAGCCTGAAAAAGATCTTGCACAATACAGAGCTTGGGTAGGTGGGATACTTGAATATTCACAGGCTGCAAATCCAAACACATCAATGGGAGAATTAGGGGCTGCATTCTTTCTCATTTGTCCTGCTCAGACCTTCCAAGCAGAAAAACAGCTGGAATTCAGGATACATTTACACATTGCTTTGAACATCTTTAGAGCATTCCATGACACTAGAGGTGAGGTACAAATGAACCTGAAATCAATGCTTCATTTCTTTCTGGTTTAACAGAGGTTCATAATTTTGATTAATAAGTGTCTTCTGAATTATTTTAAGATCCAAGGATCAATTTCTACAGACTATGATCACTGCTTTACTAATTTTAAAAAATTTAATTTCTGTCTCTCTCAAGGAGAGTCCACCCAGGTCCTCACACTGTCTGCATCAGTTCAAACTGCTGGGGTTTAAATCCCATTTGCAATCCTTTAACTCTGAAACCTTGGAATAGGTGCTCTGACTCAGTTTCTTTATCTATAAAATAGAGATAACAATAGTATTTATCTCACTGGATGGTTGCTAAGATTGACTTCATTTTTTATAACACATTTATAAATATATTTAGAACATTTGAAACTAGTCACTACTCTCCGCCTGAGCCAATTTCAGACACTTGTCGTACCCAAACAAACACTTCTTATGTCTACAACAACAACAAATGGACGTGGAGATCAAATGAAATAGCATTTATTTGAGCAACAAAGAGTGGCTATTTGGGTAACCTGAGTCAGTGCAGCTCTGTAACGCAACAACAGGAGAGCCTTTTCATGAGGGATTGCCATGTTGTTTTTAGAGGCCATCGCTGACTGGCTAACTAGAAATCCTAAAGGGCAAATTCATTCTGATTGGTTTATTAGCATACTTGCTGCAGAGAGGAGTTGGAGGTTAGCAGACACTGACTTCAGTTGTTTCTCCAACTCTATTGAAAGAGTCTGTGGCTTGACCTTTAGCAGGTAGGAGTTCAGTCCTCTCTTACCTTCACTTTAGAAAGCACTAGTTACTTCATTTTATCTCACTTCATTTAAGATCAAAATCAATCCAGTAAGAATGGTTGTGTACAACTCAGCAGTTACACATATTTATTTCCTTTCAATGTAATAACCTACTCACTGCAGAACTGTTGTCTAGAAAATTACTAAGTGCTAACTAATCAGACTCCTTTGCTGTTCAAGAGGAAGAAGCAAGTGGGACGGAGAGGATATCTAAACATTCTCTTCCATATCTCATCTTTGTGGGAAAGTGTGAAGTTGTGCACTTTCTTTGGAGAATATGGAGTGGGACTACTAATGTTCCATTCCTAGAAAAAGTTAGCAATTATACTTGATACACTTGTTTTCATTAAGTTTGTTGGTACATTTTAGTTATACAGTATAACGACATCATCATTGGAAACTTATACCTTTACATAACGCATCTTGGTTCTTATATTTTCCCCATTCCCCTGCCCTCCCTTCAACCCCTCCACCTCTCTCTATTTACAAAGACTTTATTGCCATTTTTTCCTTTTCTCATATAATTTCCTTTCCACAACCCAATTAGACCTTTTCTTCCCATTTCACAGTAGCAATTATACATTTTGCTCCTTATTTACACTTTTACTTTATCACTCTAATATTTGTTTACACTGACTTCATGTGAAACTCTTTCCAACTAATGTACAAAAATTCTTTGATGAACAAAGCAACAAAGACTGAACAAACGCATCAATACACTTTCTTCATCCTGTACCAATAGTAACATTTTATAATATATTTAAACTTGCATTGTTTTCTATACTTCAATACACTTGCACCCAAATTATCTGGAAAATAGAGACCAGGTTATATCAACAGAATTGTTTAAATCTAGTACAATGAAATAAACCAAAATATTTGAAGGAAAAAAATAGTTCAGCATATATGCAAAACAACTATAATGGCCAGCTCAAGCAATAGCTAGACCCAAATATGACTGGTGCTTCACTTTAGAATTGAGAGCTTTCTAAAATCTAGTCATGGGAACCATCCAGGAAGTGCTGAATCTAAGGAGATTGGTTACATAATCTGTCTCATGATAGGTAGTTTGATTCTAGGGAAACTAAACAAATCCACAGAGGTTCTGAAAATGCTCGATCAAATCACATTTAAGCTTCCTTTATGAAGAACTAAATTTCCATAAAAAATTAAAATGTCAAATCCTAAATATTTCCCCTCACCCTTCAAGCCTCTTTTGTTTTGGATGTTCTCTGCCAGAAATTCCTCCACGAACTTTCAGAAATATCTTTAGAAATGCACAGAAAAGGGCTGACAAAAAGGAAGTTGGAAGTCAAAGTAATTCCAGACCTAAAGTGGCTCTAAAAACCTGTATAGCCTGAATGAGGCTCTCTACCCCAGATTTCTGCCATTAAATGACTTTACTACTTTCCGTACCAACATGACTCTCTGTTAGCCTATAGTTTTCTCAACTTTCACTTATGCAATTCATTCTTTGGTTCCAGCTAGAATGTCAGAAAGAGAGAACCCAACTGATCCCATCTAATATAATACCATTAAACATGGGCGGCTTGCCCTTGAGTTGAATATTCTCTGCAGGCAATAAATCCCTCATACTCATGTCAACAGTGACCCAGTGCAATCCTTATACAAGGATTGTGGTGAGATAATTTCTGCTGGCAGACCTTTCTCATATGTGGTTAATGATCCACTCACATTTTCTTTTTAACATATTAGTACTGTTCATGTCATGTGCACAAATTTAGAGCTCCTTTTCTGATTGATCATTTATTTACCAAATGCTGTAATTTGGGTGAGTGTCCCCAAAGGTCTATATGTTAAAAGCTAGGTCCCTACAGTGGTAATATGAAAGGTGATTTAATTTGAGGGAGCTGGGACCTAACAAAAGGTGCTAAGGTCCTTGCAGATTTACCCTCAAACAACTGTGGAGCCCTACTGCCTCTCTCTCTCTGTCTCTCTCTCTCTCTCTCTCTCTCTCTCTCTCTCCTTCCTGGCTCTTGTAATAGAAGCAGATTGCTTTGATATGTGTTCCTCATAATTGCTATACAGAGCCCTCACCAGAGGCTCAAAGCAATTGGGCTGCTCAGTCTTGGACTGAAACCTCTAGAGCTGTACCCTAAATAAAGCTTTTCTCTTTAAAAGTAAATAGCTTCAAATATTTCATTACATTAAAGCAAAGCCAAGTAATGCACCTAGTTTTCATATACACTATAAGATACTACAAAAAATCCATATTAACCAAACACTAAACTGTAAAATAATCTAGACATTTTAAAGGGACTTAGGAGATAAATATTAACTTGTGTTACCTTGGGTCCAATTCAAATTTTATGAATCTTTGTGTAATGAAGGTGTAAACTGCTCTGAAGCTCAGATATGCTGCCATTAAGAGGGTGTGGTGTCTCATTCAGATAACAGATAAGCACAAGTTTACTTCCCTGTGCTCCACAGAACTAAGTAAAAAGCGATCAATTCATAAACTTATAGAAGATACCTGGTGAAGGTTAGTGTACTACCCTCATGCCTACCAGCTGTTCACCACTCAGCCCAACAGCCTGTTCTAGTCTCCAAATGAAGTACAATTAAAATATGGCAAACATTGTCCTTTTTCCTGAGAACTGGAATTCAACTTTGTGATGACTTCTTAAAATCACAGTCCATTCTCCAGTCCAGAATTAAAGCTAAATTGGATATTTTCATTCCCTCCCACTGCTAACACATTGCTGGGTATGGTTTGCTATCAAGGCATTGCACAAGCTGTTCCCAGTTTAACAACTATTTGTGCCAGACCATAAATTTCAAGGTCAGCTCAAAGTCATGCAGTGCTGTGCCAGAGGATGCAGGAATCTGTGAGAGAACTTTCTTGGCAGTTCTCTCCAAGTCATATCTCCTCATTCTCCTTATGGAGTTCTATGTAACAGCTAACAGGGTGTTCACACACGTTTCTCACAGGAAAGAAGACAGCTTTTAAAAGATCATATTATTTGTTTTGGTTTCACACTGTCCCTTTAATTTGTGTAAGTACCTTATTAATCTAAAGTCAAGATACTTATTAATGTTTGCCGATAAGATCTATCATTTGAAAATGCATAGGGCCTATTGTCAGCTTTACAAACAAGCCTTTGGCTATATCTATACACACGAAGTGATGGAAACTTAATTTTGTAGCATGGTTCACATGATCGTCTTTAAGATCACTATAGTCTAACACATGATCAATTTTGTTCAAGCATTCAGTCTCAATCATGAAAATACACTGTTAATGTGTCAGCAGTTTAGTTCCTAACAACACGCACACACAGCTGTCAGTAACCAGATGCTGCTGATGTAGATAATGGGGTTTGGGGAAGGCACAGTCTCCATTTCAGGCCAATGGGACATGACTTGGCTTTATGCTGTGTTACTTTCCTGGAAAAATTTGTGTACTAAAATGATTTGACTGCAACTTTGTACTGGGAATAAAGTTAGAAAATCCTCATGTGCTGGGAATAAGTATATAGCCAGGATAAGAGAAAAGACACATTTCAATTTTTAAAAATCAAGGTCTTTTGGTCAGTAATTAAAATATCCAGTGACTCCAGCAGGTCAAAACTTTTAGTTTGGTTTAATTTTGAAAACACACACACACACAAAGTTGTGAAGGCAGTAGCCAGTGTTCAGGGATGTATATATAGTTAATTTCTCTCTTTTCTCACTCATCTAGCTTTCCCTTCTTTGTCCTCTCTACTCGTTGTGCTGTGTAGGGTGGAGTGTGGGTTCTTCAATGTCCTCCCACCAGTAAGACCATAGACTTGCCATTTTCTGAATGAAGAGTATTCATTTTCCTGGAGTCATCGTACTTTCCTAAACCCCTGTGTCTTCCTCACACTCCAGGCATCCT
Source organism: Fukomys damarensis (assembly GCF_012274545.1). Taxonomy (NCBI): domain Eukaryota; kingdom Metazoa; phylum Chordata; class Mammalia; order Rodentia; family Bathyergidae; genus Fukomys; species Fukomys damarensis. Next base: position 51,033,532 of record NW_022900917.1, read on the forward strand.
GTGACACTTCCAGCTTCTGTACTGAGGTTTGTTCACCATTCAAGCACCCTTTTGCTCACAGGAAGCAAACACTTTGTCCTGCAATTGCAAACTGGTCCATGTGGCTGTGTTCTTGGGTCCCAGTTTTGCCCTTCACATGTGTTGGACAAGATATCTGTGATATTTGAAGAGAAAGGAACGGACTCCTTTTATCAGATTATCTTCATTTTTTTTTTTTATTATCCATCTTCATTTCTAGAGAGCCCCAGTATAGCTGTTATGTCTGGCATTTACTTAGTGGATATATGGCTAGATGCTTGCATGCCAAATTGGAAATCTGAAGATTGATGTTAACTGAGTTTTATTTTTCCAATCCCTCCTTTTTAACCCCTATTAGAATGTAGCCTCCAGAAAATCAGGGATTTCTGTGGGTGTTGAACAATAAATAGTCTCCATTTTAGAGATGGATTGCAATGAATATTTCCTTCCTGAGTTCAGTGAATGGGAGGAGAAAATAATCAGTACAACCTGTGGCTTTTCCAGGAGATAGAGAGTGACTACGGCTTGAGGGCAGAGGCTCAGTTCTTTCCCAAGTGACTTGAACATTATGTGTAAAAAGGGTACAATAATCTCTCATGTCTATAGGAATTTCTTTTCTGTTACCCAAAATGTTGAGCATCTGTAACACGACCAACCCAGGGCTATAATATGTTGTAAAATATAAGCATTATTGTCTTTTTAAAGTATGTTCTTAACATACATTCAAATAATTACAGATCTTCAAATAGATCTAGGCATATTTGTAATTTGAGGCTTTGGGCTATCAGAATTCTTATGAGAGAGAGAGAGAGAGAGAGTGTGTGTGTGTGTGTGTGTGTGTGTGTGTGTGTTTTGTCAGTTGAATTCTGGAAAGAGTTTGACAACTTAGCCTGCCAAGTTTTTCTTTGCAAAAGTTTAATCCCATGCAATTCCTGTGAATGAAACTGCTGATATTGGCCAGTGTTGCCATATTTTCCATATAATGTTGTTAAAATTCTACTACTTGCTATTTCACTTGTTAGTTTATCCCAGGAAAAGCAGATTTTATTTCTATTTAGTTTTGAAAATGTCTTCACAACTTTTTGAAGAAGTTAAAGTGCTTTAGTATATATTTTTGGTTATGCTGTAAATCAAAAGTCTCACATTTGGATTTAATTTTAAGAATAGATGACAGTTACAGTATAAATATAATGATTTATTTTTACTTCAAATTTTTTAGTTCACTAGCTCCTAAAATAGGAGCACACATTCTAATTAGTTTTCACATTTCAATTAGAATGCACTAATAGCTCTTAGCTTCCTGACATTTTACTTGGCAACAGGAATAATTGTTTGTAAAATTCCTATGTAGAAGGCTGCTAAGAGCAAAGCACTAAGCTAAAAGCACTGAGTTAACTAATGCAACAAAACGTAAATTTATATTCTTTGAGGTTCTAATTATTTGTTAATTAGGTGTCAATTGAGTGATAAAGTTATTTATTGAGGTGGGACAACAAAGATGTAAGTCTATTACCACATATACTTGTTTGTCAAGCACTATGCCCTCTGCAATTAAGTACCATTGATTAAACATGGATATTTTCTCTAGAAATCAGACTTTCACATGCATCCTATTATTCTAAGTGATATTTTATATATTTTCAAGTTAATAAGCAGATTCTGATTTATTATGAAACCAATGATAGGCTCCCTGTTTTAAAAGGAAAAAAAGAGAGAGCCACATTACTCAATTCTCATTCTGATTTTGTATGTACATATGCATAGATTTAGATTTGAGATTCTTTTATATTTTGTATTGGAAATTTCAAAAGAAATTCTTTCAGAAGAATAAACATACTATTCAATGTAAAATATTGCAAATTACACATTAAAAATCCTTCATTCTAACATTGGGAAGTATACATAAAGGAATATTAAATGTATACATCAAACATATAGGATTTTGAAGAATTTATGGCTAAAATTCCTCTTGAAAGAAACTTTGAGATTTTTGAGCAAAAGAGGAAACAAAACTTAGCCTCTAAACATGCACTCTTTGTGCTTTGTTAGATACCAAATTATAAGTATAGTGAAGATTATACACATGTACAAATCAAACTTGTCCCAACTTTAAAGAACACAGAAATGAATCTTCCTAAGGAGAGACAACATTTCTAGTATAGAACATTCTTCAAGTTGCCTGAAGAAGTTTCAACCTCATAAAAAGACCATACTTTTGAAACTGAAGGGGCCCAATAGTAGTGCACATTCCTTTATTTAGTAGAGGAAAAAGCATAGAGTTATGTTACACTATAGCACTGGTGACAAACCTATGGCACATGTGTTATATTTTTCTCCTAAGGCAAAAGAAGTTAATGTGTGAGTTATTTTTTTTAATAAACTAAAACCTACATATTCCGGTTTAATTGCATGTTGACACTTTGGAGTAAATAAGTGGGTTTGGGGTTGCACTTTGGCATTTGGTCACTAAGTTTCACCATCACTGCACTAGAGTGACATTTTAGAAAAACATGACTATTTTCTACATAATTTTAAAAACAGCTATAATTTATGGGTATAGTACAAAGCTTTAGAAAATAAGAGGCAAGAATTTTTAAACTTTTTCTATTTTTTAAAAGATGAAAATCTATTTATCTCAGCCTCATTATAAATGATACAATCTCCTTCTTTCAATACAAACTTGCCTTTCTGAGCTCCTGTTTTTGGGAGAAAGTAAATAAATAAATGACACAAATCAATCAACCATAAATATAAACTACATATACACATGCACACACATGACACAACAACATATGGGATGAATTTGCTTTTTGGGTGCTTAGATAATTTTTATGATGTCTATACTATTTATATGTCTCATATTCACACCTGTACTCAGATGTAAATTTATACTTAAATGCAAAATCTTTTATTTTAGAAAAAAACTCTCTGTGGCCAACTTGAAGTTGCTTCTTGAATTTGGAAAAAGATAAAAAGGAATAATTATGTTATACCTAAAGAAAAGGGAGGTTAAAAATTTAAAGAAAATGAATAGAATATTTTATTCTATTCTTCTTCCCAAAGAATCAGGAGAGAAAATATAATATATTAAATGGCTTAGAGTCCAATGAAGACAAAGCTTAGAAATTTGTATTGTATTTGAATATGAAGTGATAGAGCAATCTTTTAAGAATTTCAGGATATGAATAATATACAATACATCAGTTATCCATTGCCTTACAGCATGTTGTCCCCCAAATTAACATTTTAAAAAATGCATATTTATTGTCTCACTGCTTCTGATGGTCAGGAATCTGGGTGGGATTTATATGGTTTTCTGACTTAGATTCTCCCTCATAATTGCAGTCAAGGTGTTCACTGTGACTATGTACTTATCTGAAAGCTAAGCAGAGGAAGATCAACTTCTAAACTTGCTCAGAGAGTCATTGGCAGCATACAATCACTTGTGGGCTGCTAGATTGAAAGACTCTGTTCTTTACTGCCTGCTGCCCAGGAGTTACTACCAGCTACTTGCTACCTACATCTTTCCACATGGCTTTATTAAAGAAAGAAGTCCAGGAGCCAGGGATTTAGCTGAGCTGCTCTGCTGCCAGCCTTGCAAGCATAAGGTGCTGAGTTCAATCCACAGTAGCAAAAAAAAAAAAAGAAAAAGAAAAAAGAAAAAAAAAAAGAATGAAGTTCAAGAAAGAGGCCAGAAAGAAGTTAGAGTCTTGACAGATCATCTAGGCAAAAAAATCAACAACAAAATATTAGAACTGAACCAAGCTTTTGAATGCGTGGACTTAATAGACATCTATAGAGTGGTCCACCCCACAAAAACAGAATGTACATTCTTTTCGGCTGCACATGGGTCATTCTCCAAGATAGATCACATATTACCTCACAGAAGAGGTTTGAATAAATGCAAAAGAATCAAAGTTATTCCCTGTATATTATCAAATCATAGTGCAATCAAGCTGGAGAACAATAGCAAAAGAACCCATAGGAACTTCACAAACACATGGAAATTGAACAACACTCTCCTAAACAAACAATGGGTCACAGAGGAAATCAAACAAGAAATCAGTTTTTACACATAAATGAAAATGCCAATACAACATACAGGACACAATGAAAGCAGTTCTACATGAAAAATTCATAGCACTGAATGCCCACACTAGGAAAACAGAGTGAGCTCAAATAACCAACCTAACAATGAATCTTAGACTCCTTGAAAAACAAAAGCAAGAAAAACCCAAAGTTCAAAAAAGAGAGGAAATTATAAAGATTACAGCAGAAATCAATGCAATGGAAACTAAAAAAATGATACAAAAAATAAATGAATCAAAGATTTTATTTTTTTGAAAGAATAAATAAAATTGATAAACTCTTAGCTAACCTTATCAAAAGAGGAAATAAAGGCTCAGATCCATGCAATTAGGAATGAAAAAGGTGAAGTCACAACAGATCCAAAAGAAATCGAGGGGATAGTCAATAACAACTTTGAGAACCTGTACTCTAACAAAATGGAAAACACAGAAGAAATGGACAGATTTCTAGATACTTATGAATTATCAAAGTTGAACAAAAAAGATAAAAACATTTTAAACACCCCAATTACAATCAATGAAATTGAAAATGTAATTAAAAATTTACCAACAAAGAAAAGCCCAGGTCCTGATGGATTCACTGCTGAATTTTGCAAGACATTTAGAGAACTACTGCCATTACTCTTCAAACTTTTCAATGAAATTGAAAGGGAAGCAAAACTTTCAAATTCATTCATGGAAGCAAATATAACTTTGATTCCCAAACCAGGGAAAGACACAACTAAAAAGGAGAACTACAGGCCAATCTCTTTAATGAATATAGTTGTAAAAATCCTTAATAAGATACTACCAAACAGAATACAGAGGATGATTAAGAAGATCATACATCCTGACCAAGTTGGATTTATTCCAAGGATGCAAGGATGGTTCAACATACATAAGTCAATAAACGTAATACACTATATTAGCAGAGTCAAGGACAAAAACCATATGAGCCTCGTGATACATACAGGAAAAGCATTTGACAAAATTCAACACCCATTCATAATAAAAAAAAACCCTGCAAAAAATTGCAATAGATGGTCTATATCTCAACTTAATAAAGAGTATCTACGAAACACCAACAGCCAATATCATGTTAAACAGCCAAAAACTGAAAACCTTCACGTTAAAATCAGGAACAAGAAAAGGATGCACACTATAACCACCCCTCTTTGATATAGTTCTGGAAACTATAGCCATAGCAATTAGACAAGAGAAAGAAATTAAAGCAATAAAGATAGGAAAGGAAGAAGTTAAACTGTCATTATTTGCTGATGATGTGATACTGTACATTGAAAACCCCAAAATCTCTTCCAAAAGACTTCTAGATGTAATTGACATTTTTAACAGAGTAGCTGAATACAAGGTCATCACCCAAAAATCAATAGCCTTCTTGTACACAAATAGCAGACTCACTGAGAGAGAAATTAGGGAAACAATTCCTTTCACAATAGCATCCAAAAAAATGAAGTACCTAGGAATCAATCTAACAAAAGAAGCAAAAGACCTCTACACTGAAAACTACAGCACTCTGAAAAAAGAAATAAAAGAGGATATAAGAAAATGGAAAGATATCCCCTGCTCCTGGGTAGGAAGAATCAACATAGTGAAAATGGTCATACTATTACAACTGTTATACAGATTCAATGCAATGCCAATTGAAATTCCAATACAATATTTCATAGAACTTGGAAAAAGAATCCAAAACTTCATTTGGAACCATGAAAGACTTAGAATAGCAAAAGACATTCTACACAACAGACACATGGCAGTGGATATAACAATTCCCAATTTGAAACTATACTACAAAGCCACTGTGATAAAACAGCATGATAGTGGCAATGAAATAGACCTGAGGATCAATGGAACAGATTGGAAGACACAAAAACAACTCCAGAAGTACTCATCTTTGACAAAGGAGCTGACCAACCCCACTGGAGGAAAGATAGCCTCTTTAATAAATGGTGTTGGAAAAACTGGATGTCAACCCACCTAAGATTAAAACTAGACCCTTATCTTTCACCATGCACTAAATTAAAATCCAAGCAGATTAAAGATCTAAATATTTAAAAAGAAACACTAAACTTGCTGGAAGATAAGTTAAGCATAACTCTTGATGACAATGGCATAGGAAAAGGTTTTAAGAACAAATCATCTGTAGCACAGGAACTAGCAGAAAAAATCAACAAATGAGATCTCCTCTTTTTAGAAAGCTTCTACACTGCTAATAGCATCAACAGAACTAAGAGACAACCTACAGTGTGGAAAAATTTTTGTACCAGCTGCTCTTCAGACAAAGGACTATTATCTAGAATATATAAAGAAATCAAAACAATCAGTTCCCCAAATATAAAGACCCAATTCAAAAATGGGCATCTGAAATAAACAGACATTTCTAATACAAAGAAGTAAAAGCAGTACGTAAATATGTGAAAAAAATGTTCCACATCACTGGTCATTCAAGAGATGCAGATGAAAATAACACTGAGATTTCACCTCACCCCACAAAAAATGGCTTCCATCAAGAAATCAACCAACAACAAATGTTGGCAGGGTTGTGGGGAGAAAGGAACCCTTCTCTATTGTTGGTGGGAGTGCAGACTGGTGCAACCACTATGGAAATAAATATGGAGATACCTCAAAGAGCTGGGACTACAGGTTCCATTTGACCCAGCCAAGCTCTGCTGGGTATCTTTCTAAAAGAATTAAAAGAATCAAATCACAGTGATATATTCACACCTATGTTTATAGTGGCACAGTTTGTAATAGCTAAAACTTGGAAACAGCTCATTTGCCCATCAGATGGAGATTGGATAAAGAAGATGTGGTTTTTTTATAAAATGGACTACTACTCAGCCATAAACAATAAGAAATTAGATTCATTCATAGGAAAATGGATACGTATTGAGATATACTCCTAAGTGAAATAAATAAGTCACACGTGTGTAAATTCCAAATAGTTTCTCTGGTGTGAATAAACTGTAATAGTGCATAAGATCCTAATGAGATAACTGGAATTGTGAAATGGGAAGAAAAGGGCTACAGGTGTAGGGAAAGTGGGAAGAGTAGGGGAAAGGTAATAAGGGAAAATAAAAAAATGTGAGAAAATGAAAAGATGGAAATAAAGTGTTTATAAATGGGAGGAGAAAAGGAGGTGAAGGGAGGGCAAGGACAAGGGGAAAAAATGAGGACAAGACCTGTCATGTAAAGGTATAAGATCCCAGTAATGAATGTAATTGTACTGTATACCTAAAATGTACTAATAAACTCAATGAAAGAAAAAAGTAGTTATAATCTTGTGTAACATAAATATGAAAGTGATATCCATTCACATATGCCATATTCTGTCCTTTTAGAGAAGTCCCACATTGCCAACCACCTCAAAGAGGAGTGTAACACAAATGAAAATACCGTCAGAAATGAGGATCATTGAGAAGCACCCTTGATCCTGATGTTAGCGTAAAGATTTCAATTTTTGACCATTAAGTATGATGTTGGCTGTTAGTTTTACATAGATAGCTTTTATCAGTTTGAGATAGTATCCACTTATTCCAATTTTCTGTAGGGATTTTATAACGAATGGGTGTTGAATTTTCTGCATCTGTTGAGATGATCATGTGGTTTTTGTCTTTGGCTTTGTTAATACTATATATTATATTTATTGATTTACATATGGTGAACCATCCTTGAATCACTGGGATGAATCCTATTTGGTCAGGGTGTACTATCTTAATGATATTCTGCATTCTGTTTGTGAATGTCTTACTGAGGATTTTTGCATCTATGTTAATCTATGAAGTTTTATCTTTGGTTGGATTTTTCTCAGCTTTTAGAATCAAGGTAATGGCTGCTTCCAAGAAAGAATATAGGAGTATTACTGCCCTTTCAAAATCATTAAAGAGTTTCAGCATTATTGGCAATCATTCTTCTGTAAATTTCTTGTAGAATTAAGCAGTGAAGCCATCAGAACCTGAACTGTTATTAAGTTTTTAATTACATATTCAATTTTGTTGACTGATATTGGGCTGTTTGGATTTTTTGTCTTTTCAGTTCAACTTTGGTAATTCATATGGTTCTAAGAATCTATCCATTTTTTCTGTGTTTTCCATCTTATTGGAGTACAGGTTCTCAGTAGATACTGATGATCCTCTAAATTTCTGCTGGATCTGTTGTAATTTCCTCCCTTTTCATTTCTAATTTCATAGATTTGAGGCTTTTATTTCCTTTTTGTTAAGGTTGTCTAAGGGTTTGCCAATTTTATTTATTCTTTCAAAGAACCAACTCTTTGATTCCCTGGCTTTTTGTATCCTTCGATTAGTCTCCATCACATTGATTTATGCTCTGATCTTTACAATTTCCTCCCTTGTATGAGCTCTGAGTTTGCCTTGCTCTTCTTCTTCTTCTAGAATCCTGAGATTCAGCCTCAGGTTGTTTATTTGAGCTCACTTTGTTTTCCTAAACATATTCACTGCTATGAATTTCTCTTAGAGAAGTCCTTCACTCTGTTCCATAAATTCCACTATGTTATATTGGCATTGGCATTTAACTTCAGAAACTATCTAATCTCTTCTTTAATTTCCTCTCTGACCCATTGGTTGTTCAAGGGGTTGTTACTCAATTTCCATGTGTTTATGCAGTTCTTGTGGTTTCTTTTGCTATTTATCTCCAGTTTCATTGCACTATGATCTCATAATATACAAGGGATAACTTCATGCTCTATGATCTAGTATGGGCTGCACCTATGTGCAGCAGAGAAGAACATATATTCTGATTTTGTTGGGGGAACACTCCATAAACATCTATTAAATCATTTCCAAAGTTTGGTTCAGTACTCGTGTTTTCTTGTTGATTTTCTTCCCTAGACAGGGATTCCCACCATCACCACTCTTGCTCAATAGAGTTCTGCAAACATTAATCACTGCAATTAGACAAGAGAAAGAAATAAAAAGAATATAGATAGGAGATGAAAAAGTTAATCTGTCATTATATGATATGATATGATACACGACTCCAAAAACCCCACCAAAATACTTCTAGACTTATTAACAAAATTCAACAGAGTAGCTAAATACAAGGTCAACTCTCAAAAATCAATAGCCTTTTTGTGCAGGAATAGCAGACTCATTGAAAGAGAAATTGAGAAAATAATTCCTTTCAAAACAGCATTCAGAAATGAAATGTCTGGGAATCAACCTAACAAAGGAAATGAAAAATATTTACTCTGAAAATACAGCATTTTGAAAAAAGAGATTGAAGAAGATATCAGAAAATGAAAACAAACCCCTTGTTTTTGGGTGGGAAGAACCAATGTAGTGAAAATGACAGTACTTTCAAAACCGATACACAGATTCAATGCAATCATGATTGAAATTCCAGCAGAGTATTTCACAGAACTAAAGATAACAATCCAACAATTCATTTGGAACAAGAAGTGACCTAGAATAGCAAAAGCAATTCTAGGTAACAAAGACAAAGCAGGGGGTATCACAATTCCCATACTGAAATATACTGCAAAGCCACTGTGACAAAACAGCATGGTACCATCAAAGAAACAGACCCAAAGATCAGTGAGTAAATTAGAAGATGCAGAAACAACTCAACATATGCCACCACCTCATCTTTGAGAGAGGAGCCAAACACCTTCATTGGAGAAAAGATAGCCCCTTTAATAAATGGTGCTGGAAGAACTGGGTTTTAACTTGCCAAAGATTAAAATTAGACCTATATTCTCACCATACACTAAATTAAAATCAGAATAGATCAAAGATCTAAATATTAAAACAGAAACATTAAACCTCCTAAAGGACAGGTCAGGTAGAAATCTCAAATGCTGGTTTAGGAAAAGACTTCATGAACAAAACCTCAGTTGCATGTGAACAAGGACAAAGAATCAACAACTTGGATTTCATGTTATTAAAGGTGTAGGGAAGGTGGGATGGGTAGGGGAAGGGTAATAAGTGAAAAGAAAAAAATGTGATATAATGAAAAGATGGAAATAAAGTGTCTGTAGATGGGGAGGGGAGGGGGGGAGAAGGGAGGGCAGGGTCAAGGGGAAAAAATGAGACCCAAGACTTGTCATGTAGAGGTACAAGACCCCAACAATGAATGTAACTGTACTGTGTCCCTAAAATGTACCAATAAACTCAATTAAAGCTGAAAAAAATTCTCTGCACAGCAAGAGAAACTACTAACAGAATGAAGAGACAACCCAGAATATTGGGGAAAAAAATTTTACCAGCTTTTACTCAGACAAAGGTCTATTATCCTGAATATATAATGAACTTTTAAAAAATCAGACTTCCCAAATTTAAAGACCCAATGCAAAAATGGGCATCTGAAATGAATAGACATTTCTCAGAAACAGCAATAAACATGAAAAAATGTTCAACATCATTGGTTATCCTATAGATGCAAATGAAAACAATGCTGCAATTCTTTCCCCAGAAAGAATTGCTGCTATCAAGAAATCATCCAATCTCTTCTCAGACTTCTGGCTAAGATCAAGTGAAGAAATCAACCAATAATAAATGCTAGCAGAGTTGTGCAAAAAAGGAACCCTTCTCCACTCTTGATGGTACTAAAGACTTGTATAACCAATATGGAAATTAGTATGGAAATCCCTCAAAAAAATTAGGATTAGAGGTCCCATTTGACTCAGCTATTTCTCTTTTGGGTACCTTTGCAAAAGAATCAAAGGTATAACACTATATGTGCACTCATGTTTATAGAGGGACAGTTTGTAACAGCTAAACCTTGGAAAGAATTTAAATGCCCACTAACTGGTGACTGGCTAAAGATGTGAGTTGGATTGGTTTTGTTTTGTAAAATGGTGTACTGACCCCCACCCAGGCTTCTGAGCAAGGACCAGACCTGTGAGGAGCTGAGACCTGAGCCAAGTGGAGCTGAGCTGCTACCCCTTCCCATCCTGGTACTCTCAGCAAGGAGCAGAGCCACACAGCCATGTAGAGAATGACTGCAGCACCCAACCCCCTGCCTCTGTCCTCTTGGCTGCTTTGGTACCTGTATTGAAACTGCAGAGGCACAGAGGGTCATAAAGGCCATTGTTCCAATCTCTAGAAGATAGAGTAGAAGTAAACAGCAGAAAAAGAGAAGCGAGTCTCTCTCTCTCTCTCTCTCTCTCTCTCTCTCTCTCTCTCTCAGGCTCCTTGATGAAAATTGAAGCCCACTGGAAAAATGATCACCACCTCCATTGGAACCTGGACTATCTGCAGGGGAAGGGCAGTTGCAACGTGTGGTAGAACCTTGCAGAGTTAACCCTGCAGGAGGTCAGGGAGCTCAACTTGGGCCGTGAGCACAGAAATCAGCCTGAAACTCAGGGATCTGCTGCTGGCTTGATGAGAATAATTGATTTAGATCTGTGCACTGCTGCCCACATTCTCTATTGTGACAGCAGAGACATACCCTGAAAGAGGCCCTTCATTTTTATTTTTAATTTTCAAAATTATATTTTTATTTTTAATTTTTAAGAATTTTTCTACTCTTTAAATTTTTTATTTCTTATTTTTTGTCTTCTCTCTCTCTCCCACATTATTTTTCACTTTGCTTTTTGTTCTTGTTCTTGCCCTAATTCAGATTTCTTCTTCTTCTTTTCTTCTTTTTCATTCTCTCAATTGTCATTAGTTTGAAAAGAAAGTGAAAACAGCTAGCTTTCCTATTGCCACTAGGTTGTTCTATTCTTGTTTTTCTTCATTCATTCTGTCTTTTCCTTTTGTCTTCAACAGTTTCCTAGTGTTTGAATGATCTTCATGTGTCCTCTGGCCTCACTTCTATATTTTCCTTATCCTTCTACCTATCTATCTTTCCTTCCCTAACTCCTTCTAAGCCCTGATCCTTAAGGGAAAAGTTGATATATTGAAGGGTTTATTCACTAAAAACATATTTTGGGCTGATTCTTGATTTTGATTTAATTCATATGGTTAAAGGTAATAGATTAATAACTACCACAAATTGTAATTTCCTAAGCTGTACTTGATGCTATTGTGTTACTGATTGTATTACTTGGGTGAAGGAGTTGGGATTGATCTAATCAGTTGTCCTTCCTAATACAATGAAAATGAGATTGCATGAGAGTCATTAGATACTCAAAACCAGCTAGATATGGAAGAGTAAAGTATTAATCCAGAAATTAAACCAAAGACAGTACAAACAACAAAAATAGAAATGAAAAGACATTTGAGCAAGGCACAAACATGGACTTCCAGTTCCCCAAAGGCAAATTCTGGGGGAAATGAAGTACAAAAAACTGATGACAAACCACCTGGACATCATGAACCAATAGCACAGGAAGTAACAAAACAGAAAAAATTTTTCACATAACTACAGAGATGGTGAGCAGAATGAAAGACATGATTAGAGATTCTAGAACAAAAATATTAAAAAAACAACAAGATGAGTTCAGGACCATGTTAGAAGTCATAAATGCCAAGCATAGGAAAAAATGGAAACCATGAATTCCCAACACAGAAAAGAAATGATATCCAGGAAACAGATTCAAATAGAAAGCTAGAAGGTTAAAAACTCTATTGAAAGTATACACAGCAGACTGAGCCAATCTGAAGAAAGAATATCAGAGATAGAAGACAGGACAGTGGTCAGTGACTGTGAACAGAGAGATCTCTTAAAAATAAGAGACTATGTCAAATCAATCCAACAGCTCCTAGATTGCAGATTGCACACAGGATAATAATATAAAAGTGAGAGGGGTTGATGAAAAAGCAAGAGAAAGTACAAATGACATAAAAAGATTAGGTGTGATTAATGACAGAAAAAATCCCAAACAGAGCAAAATAATTTGACATACAGAGAAATGAGGCATAAAGGATTCCAATTAGCCATGATCAAAACGAAAAAATATCTACGCCTACACATATAATAGTCAAGATCCTGGAAACCCTACAGAAAAACAAAACACTGCAAGTAGTTAGAGAAAAGAAATGAATCATACACAAGTGAAATCCCATCAGAAGTACAGCAGACTTTAAGCACAAACCCTCAAGTCAAGGAGAGCCTGAATTGAGATATTTCAAACCTAAAAGAAAACAACCTCCAACCTAGACTGATGTATCCTGCAAAACTCTCTTTAGAAAATTGATGGGGAAATATGATACCACCAAGACAAAGAACATCTGAGAAACTTCATGAATACCAAACCAGCACTCTGAACAATTCTAAACATTATCCTCAAAAAAGACAATGAAGGTCACAACTCAATGAGGGAAAACACAGCAAATTTATTGGGCAAGGTAAGAAATTAAGGGGAGAGAGGGAAAGATTAAAAAGAGCCAACAACAGCAAAATAACATAACAATGATATGTCAATGCATATCAGTTATAACCATCAATATTAATGCCCTCAAATAATCCAGAGGAATCCACTTGCAGACAGAATTAAGAAGCAAAATCCAACAATATATTATATACATGAACCACACCTAGTTCAAAAAGAAATTAATAGACTGAAAGGATGGAAAACAGTTCTATGTGACAGGAGCCCAGAAAAAAGCAGGGGTAGCTATATTATTTGCGTAATAAGTAAACTTCAAACCAAAACTAATTAAGTGGGACAAAGAAGTTCACTATATCCTTGTAAAGGGAACAATCCAAGAGGAAGAGATGACAATTACAAATATATATGCACCAATACTAATGCCCCCAAAGATATAAAACAGTAAGGGACATGAAAAACCAAATAAGCACTAAAACAATTATAGTGGGGGGACTCAATAACCCACTGTCAGAAATAGAGAAATCATCTAGACAAAAAATCAATAACAAAATACTAGCACTGAGACAAGCTTTTGAGCAAATAGACTTACTAGAAGTCTACCGTGTTCCACCCTACAAAATCAGAATATGCATTCTTTTCAGAGGCAAATGGGTCATTCTCCAAAACAGACCACATACTAGCTCACAGAACATGTTTAAGTATGCAAAGGAATTGAAGTTATCCCATGTATGTCATCAGACCACAGTGCAATTAAACTGGAGATCAAGAGCATAAGAAACCATAAGAACTCCACAAACATATGAAAACTGATAAAATTCTACTGAACAACCATTGGGTCAGAGAGGATATTGAGGAAGAAGTTAGACTGTATCTATAATTAATGATAATGCCTATACAACATACAGGAATCTAGGGGACACAATAAAAGCACTTCTATGAGGGAAATTAATAGCAGTGAATGCCAATGCTATGAAAACAGAGCAAGCTCAAATAAATAACCTAATGCTGAACCTCAAGCTCCTACAAAAAGAAGAGCAAGACACTCCCAAAGCTCATATAAGGGAGGAAATTATAAAGATCAGAGCAGGAATCAATGTAATGGAGATTAAAAGAATGATACAAAAATTAACAAATTCAAAAGTTGGTTATTTGAAAGAATAAATAAATCAGTAAATCCCTATCCAAATCTGTCAAAAAAAAAAAAAAGAAAGAAAAGAAAAGAAAGGCTCAGATTCATGCAATAAGGAATGAAAAAGGTGAAGTCACAACTGATCCAGAAGAAATCTAGAGGATCATTAACACCTACTTCAAGAACCTGTACTCTAATAAAATGGAAAACACAGAAGAAATGGACAAATTTCCAGATGCACATGAATTACCAAAGTTGAACAAAGAAGTTGTAAAAATTCTAAACACCCCAAATACAATCAGTGAGATTGAAAATGTAATTACAAATTTAGAAAGAAAAGACCAAGTCCTGATGGCTTCACTTCTGAACTCTATGAGACATTTAGACAAGAACTGTTGCCACTACTCTTTAAACTTTTCAGTGAAATAGAAAGGGAAGCAATACTCCCATATTCATTCCTATAAGCAAGCATTACTTTGATTACAAAGTCAGGGAAAGATCAGAACTAAAAGCCAATAAATATAAATGCAAAAATCCTCAATAAGATATGGGCAAACAGAATTCAGAGGATCATCAAGATCATACACACCAACCAAGTCGGATTTATCTGAAAGATGCAAGGATGGTTCAACATAAGTAAATCAATAAATACAATATACACTGTATTAGCAGAGTCAAGGACAAAAGCCATATGATCATCTCTATAGATTCAGAAGAAGCATTCAACAAAATTCAACACCCAATCATGATAAAAACCCTGGAGAAAATTGGAAAAATGGTCTTTAACTCAATCTGATAAAGACTACTTATGAAATTCCAATAGCCAACATCATACTAAAAGGTCAAAAACCAAAAATCTTGATGATAAAATCAGGAACAAGATAAGGATGTCCACTATCACCATTCCTGTTCAATATAGTTTTGGAAACGTTAGCTATAGCAATTAGACAAGGGAAAGAAAAAAAAAGCAATAAATATAGGAAAGGACGAAGTTAAACTGTCACTATTTGCTGATGATATGATACTCTACATAGAAGACCAGAAACACTCTGTCAAAAAACCTCTAGACTTAATGGACAGATTCAGTAGAATAGCTGGTTACAAGATCAATACTCAAAAATCAATAGCCTTCTAGTACACAAATAACAGAATTACTGAGAGAGAAACAAGGGAAACAATTCCTTTCACAATACCATTCAAAAAAATGAAATATCTTAGAATCTACATAAGGAAAAAAGCAAAACACCTCTACATTGAGAACTACAGCACTCTGAAAAAAAGAGATAGATGAGGATATAAGAAAATTTAAAGATATCTCCTGTTCCTGGGTAGGAAGATTGAACATAATGAAAGTGGCCACTTACAAAACTGCTATATAGATTCAATGAAATCCCAACAGTATATTTCACAGAACTACAGAAAAATATCCAAAAATTCATCAGAAACCAGAGAGACCTCAAGTAGCAAAAAAGTAATTCTAGGCAACAGAGACATGGCAGGCGGTATCACAATTCTCAACTTTAAACTATACTACAAAGCCATTGTGATAAAAACAGCATGTTACTGGCAAAGAAACATACCCAAGGATCAGTGGAATAGATTACAAGATGCAGAAATAACTCCAGACATACTCAGCTACCTAATCTTTGATAAAGGAGCCAATCATCCTCAGTGGAGGAAAGATAGCCTCTTTAATAAATTGTATTGGAAAAACTGGACTTCAACCTGCCAAAGATTAAAACTAGACCCCTATGTTTCACCATGCACTAAACTAAAATCCAAGTGGATTAAAGATCTCAATATTAAAATAGAAACACTTCACTTGCTGGGAGATAAGTTAGGCAGATCTGTTCATGACAATGGCATAGGAAAAGACTGTGAATAAATCTTCAGTAACATAGGAACTGGCCCAAAGAATCAACAGCTGGGATCTCATCTTCTTAAAAAGCTTCTGAACTGCAGGAGAAACCACCAAAGAAGCTAAGAGACAACCTACAATGTGGGAAAAAGTTTCTACTATCTGTTCCTCAGAAAAAAATCTATTATCTACAATATATAAAGAACTCAAAAATCAGACCCCCAAATATAGAGACCTGATTAAAAACTGGGCATCTGAAATGAACAGACACTTCTCAGACAAACAACTAAAAGCAGCAGTTAAATATTCGAAAAATGTTCAACATCACTGGTCATTCAAGAGATGCAGATAAAAGCACCATTGAAATTCCACCTCATCCCTGAAACAATGGTTGCTATCAAGAATTCAACCAATAACAAATGCTGGTAGGGTTGCGGTGGAGAAAGGAACCTTTCATTGTTGGTGGGAGTGCAGACTGGTGAAACTACTGTGGAAATTAATATGGGGATACCTCAAACAACTAGGATTAGAAGTCCCATTTGACCTAGCTATTCTTCTGCTGGGTATCCTGCCAAAAGAATTAAAAGAATCATACCACAGTGATATATGCTAACCCATGTATATAGCAGCACAGTTTGCAATAGCTAAAATTTGGAAACAGCCCAATTGCCCATAAATGGAAACTGGATAAAGAAAATGTGTTTTTTTTAATATATGTATAGAGGAGTACTACTCAACAATAAAAGATAAGAAACTAGTGTCACTTATAGCTAAATGGATGCATATTGAGGCCACACTATTAAGTGAAATAAATGGGAAACACATGTGTAAATATCAACTAGTTTCTTTGGTGTGAAAAACTAAAAGTGTAAATAAGGATCAAAATGTATAATGCATATTGTGAAATAGGAAGAAAAATTCTAAAGGAGTAACAGAAGTGTTAGGGGAAATAGAAGGGAAAAGAAAAAAAATATGAGTAAAATGCAAACATGGGAACAATGTCTTTGTAAATAGGCAGGGGTAGAGAGGGTGAAGGGAGGTCACAGGAATGGGGAAAAATAAGAACTAAGATACATCATGCAAAGGTACAAGATCTTAATGATGAATGTAATTGTATTGTATACGTTAAAAGTACTGATAACTTAATGGGAAAAAAACTAAATAAATGAATAAATAAAATGGAGTACTACACAATCATAAAGAATGAGAAACTAGAGACATTTACAGCTAAATAGATTACAGCTAAATAGATTTACATACTCTTAAATGAAATAAATAGGACACACAGGTGAAAATACCAAATAGTCTCTTTGGTGTCAGAAACTGAAAGTGTAAATGAGGACCGAAATGTATTCTAGATAATGTGAAATAGGAAGCAAGGAAGCAAGGTTCAAAAGGGAATGGGGTGTTAGGGTGTGGAAAGAAGGGAAGGGAAATAAATGAGAAAAGGAGAAAAAATGGAAACAAAGCTTTTTTAAATAGGGAGGGATGGAGTGGTGGAAGAGAGGGAAGGGGAATGGGAAAAAAACAAGGCCTATACTACAACGTTACTTTGAATAAAATTACCTTTTAGGGTAGCGATTTAGCTCAGTGATTCCACCACCTGCCTCCCAAATGGAAGCACCTGAGTTAGATCCCTGTCTCTCTCTCTCTCTCTCTCTCTCTCTCTCTCTCTCTCTCTCTCACACACACACACCCTTTTAGGAATACTGTAAGGACAGTTATAATCTTTGTTTTTCTTTTTGCTTTTGTTTTTTCACATGCAAACTCCAAGCTCCTTGGTGTCTTGGTACTATCTATACCTGTACCGCACATATCACCTCAAAGGATAATTACTGGCTTGTGTGAGCTTCTTTTGTCATGTGTGAGGAAGTGGCAATGCTTTGAGAGAGAATGACAAATTCTGTCAGTCTTCACAAGTACTTGCTGACTCAGAAAACATATTTTTAAATCTCCCTCATCTCTATTCATACAACTATCCATTCTCTGCTTTTTCTCCCTGAATACAAAATCTACATCAACAATGCACTTTGATATTTATGGTGTCTTTCATATCTCCAAATAAAATCATGAATATTTCCTGAGAGCCTTTCATACATTTAAACCAAGTCATTTGTGTTTCCCAAAGTTTTCCCTGCATTTACTTTACACAACACTTTTATGCCAGAGTAAATGGAAGTTGACAGTAAGAAGAGGAGGAATTTTACTACTCCTTTGCCTCTTTCCTTGGGAAATATATTTTCTAGAAACAAGAGTTTGGTAATTTTAGAAGTTATCTCAATCTTTTATTTCTCACAATATGGTGGAGCTTACAAAGTTGAAATCTAAAAGTCAAGCAGAAACATTTGTACAGCAAGAATCACAAATGAGCAATGAGGTTGAGAAAACGATGGAGTTAGCAGAGTTCACAACAGAATCTGTTGTAAAGTATCTTTAATTTCAACTCAGAAGAAATCTTTATGATATATTATATGAAAGAAACTACTGGTCAAATCTGGTATCCAGAAGGGTTGTTGAGGTGCTTATCTACTTGGATCCAATAGATTTAGTAGCCTTAGCAGGTTTATTGTAACAACATTCAGAACATGCCACCCTAACATAAGCCACTTTAGCATACTAATTATTTTGAGTTAAAGGCCCTTGAAAAACAAAAGACAAGAAAAACACAACCTTCTTTTTGTTTTTAAAGCAGGAAATAAAATTTCCACATAAAAAGTGTTTTTCCTATAACAGGATGAAGATACTCATAATTTGAAATGAAGAGTTGAATGCAAAAGAAATCTAGACAAATAAATCTCACTAAACTAACCTTTCTTGTTCAGTCACTTCCTCAATTAACTGCTGTATTCTAATCCTCTCTTGTCATGGTTCACAACTGATTATTCTTTGTCCAATGTATTATATAAGTTTCTAGCACTGTCTGCTGCTTTGAATATTTTTCTTGTGAAGGAGAGAGCACATATGTGTGTGTACATATACATACACATATACAAATTATGAAATAAAATTTGCACATTTTCTACTTTTAATTTGTTTTATTAATTTGTTTATGCCCATTTAATTCTTAGACATTACTGAAAATCTTGAGCAGGTAGAGGAGAAATTTTACTTTTCCTGAAACTGTATTTTAAAGACTACCAGGTAGAGGACTTCTAATCAATTAGCTTTAATATGAGTAGGGTTGTTAACTCAACTCCCATTAAGAAGTCATTCTAATCATTGTATTTTGCAGATTCTCTGACATAGGCTAAGATTTGAGTAGGTATTTTAATTTGTTTGCATTAACCCCCTCATTCAAATTCTGTGTCCTAATGTTTTCTAGAACAAGATAGAAAGTGTGGTGTAGGACCACAGCCTTTTTCTCATAATCTTTTAACTATTAAAATCCTGCTCCTATGCAGCTTGCTCCAGATGAATGGCAAAAGTCACTATTATTCATCTTTAACTCCATATTTGATAAAATATATGCACATTTTTAAAAATTTTGCACAAATATACTCAGGAACAATTTCAATTTATTTGCATTAATTGTTGCACACACAAACCCATCTTTGCCTACTTCTAAAAAGAAACTCTCTGAAAGATGTCTTGCCGTAAACATCATGGTTTTCCTCTTTCTTGATCTTATAATTTCTGAATTTAATTATACTATATTTTGTCTAGAAGTTTCTTATATATTAACTCACCTGTGTCTATGTTGGGTCTATTCTGTTTTCCTCCTCCATTCTAACTATCAAGCTTTCTCTAATATTCATCTGACTTCATATGACTATATTAGTCATATTATTGCATCGTGGGTTTCTTCTAATGTTTTCTCAATATTCTCTACCTAACATCATTGAACACTTTTTTGCTATTGTCCTAACTCTAAAAAAAAGTCTCTCCTCATATATATGTATGTATGTATAAGTTTGCGTGTTTTAATTATTTCACTTAACATTGTGGTCTCAAAGTGCACCCATTGACCTACAAATTGCTCAAGTAATAGTTTCAATTAAATAATTTTTGTGACCAAAAAAAACCAAAAAGTCTCTCCTCATCTCAGTCATACTATTGAAATCCATATAGATATCAGCACCTCCATTCCAGAGTTCTTCAACTTTCTGCTATTATCTGGACTTAAGATTGTCTGTTCTTGCTTCAGTCTTTCTGGAAATCAAACTTTTTAACCTATAGACCTTCTAGGTAACTGCCTCCTGAATCTTATGGCTCTCACTGTTTCTGTGGAGTACTTTTAAATTTAAGTAATAACAAAATAGATTTGTAGGGGCAAACTTTCTGAATCTTGCCAGTTTAACAAATTCTACCCTCATGCTACAATTGATCATTTTGTTAAGCATATAAAATTGCTCATTCTGCTTTCAAGTCCCCAGAAGATCCAGTTTTAATTCCTATATCACATTTTAGCTTCTATTGTAATTACCATTTCTATACTCCAAAATGAAGTTCCCAGGCCTTTATTCTGAAACAGACTCACTCAGTTCTAGACTCGCCAAGAGGCTAGAAGTTCTCCTGCTCTGCCACGTCATTCTGACTTCTCCACTACCTTTCTTTCCATCCTCCAAAATGCATCAGTTTCTTCTCAGCCATTCTGTTTTCTGTGGCGTATTTAGCTATATGTGCTTCTTTATGATCATATTAATAGTCATGGTCCATCATTAAAAGATATTTTGTTTTAAAATAAAATTTTGGGCCAGGGATTTAGCTCAGCAGTTTGGTGACCTGCCTTGCAAGTGCAAGGACCGGAGTTCAATCCCCGGCACAAAAATAAATAAATAAATAAATAAATAAATAAATAAATAAATAAATAAAATTTTATTTTAATATAGAATATTATCAAAAGAATGAATTGTAGCTTTATTATTTAAATAACCCAAGTCTAAAATTTCTTTATGATTTAACTCTATGAAATGATAAAAGAAAATTTCAATATTTATCCCCGGCACAAATAAATAAATAAATAAATAAATAAATAAATAAATAAAATTTTATTTTAATATAGAATATTATCAAAAGAATGAATTGTAGCTTTATTATTTAAATAACCCAAGTCTAAAATTTCTTTATGATTTAACTCTATGAAATGATAAAAGAAAATTTCAATATTTACACTGCTCTTTTCACATGTGAAATAGTGATTACTCACCTTTCAAATGTGACTAGATTGCATGATGAAAAGATTTTGGGCTCGAGTCCTATATAGTTGGTACAAATTCTATTTCCTCCGCTAATTAGCTGTATAAACTCTGGGCTAGTTATTTAACCACATGAAAATATAGTCTATCTTGATCTACTCAATACAGTAAAGACTAGCAATCAACATATCAGTGCCCAATAATATGCATTCCCAGTGTATAAGTTTGGGGGGAAAAGCCTAGTTCCATTTTCCACTTTCTTTTCTTTTTTTATACCTTTATTTATCCCTAGCATCTTTTCAATGCAATGTATTTTTGCTACATGATCTTTTTTACTTATTAAAAGTTATTACCATAATTCAGAATTTATTTCTATCTAAATAATCTGTTCTCTACATCACCAGAGACTTTTTTCTAAACTCCAATCCTTATGTTTAGATAGTTCTGATTAGGTTACTTCCCTCCTCACATACCTTCAGTGATTCTCTTTTCAGAATAAAATTCAGTGCAAGTTTTCTAACTACTTCCTCCCCTCTCAATGTTAAGACATGTCTTATGTGAGTTTCCTAAATGTAGTCTCTATGGCAACAAAATTTCCTTTTTCATTCTTCTCTAAACATATGATATGCTTTCTCATGTGTGCTATCTTTTCTAACTGAAATATACAACTTCCAACCTGACCTGTCAAAATTCTACCTGCCTTTTACTGTCAGGTTGCATCATAGTTCATAAAACTTTCAAAAATATTTAAGACAGAAGTGTGCAGTCATTCCTTGGGAACCTCAGGGCAGAGTCTCCCTATTACACATATACAACATTCACTGTAATTATTTCTAAATATGCCCAAACCATTGTATTTTAAGATGTTTAGAGGTAGGAACCCTACCTATTTGCTTTTGTTTCTCCATAAAATCAACATACATATTTTATACTTCATAGAAATCAAGCATTGTCTCTTGGTGAAAAAATGAACATATAACAGAATGCTTCACATATATATGCCTTAACAATTTGTCTTAATATCTAGTTAACTTATTGCTATTTAAAAAATCTATTTACATTTTATTTGGAAAAGAAATCTAGTGTTTATTGAGTGGCTATTTTGGGCCACACAATACAATAAGGTATTTTTAAAGCATATGATATTTTTTGTTGGTATTGTAAATTATGATACAATATTATTAAGGTTACTACTATGGGGATGTTTGGATTATGTGCTTTAATTATCCTCTAGATCATAGCTTATAATTTACATATCTGGTTCATTCTGGGTAAAAGTTATCCATTTATTAGATAATATCATGCCTTCTACTTTCTTGGAGTAATTTGAGGTGTGCAATTTGCCCCCCACTGGTTCCACCCCTGTATTTTGTATGTGACCAGTGATCGGTATTTTATGGATGACTAAATAAGTATAAACCAATCAAATAACTTTATTTATTGACAGCTTTACAAAAAGTAAGACATCATGAAAAATATCCAAAAGAACTCTTTTTGTATTTAAGATCAATGAAAAAACAAATATTGTTTTTTTACACACAAGAATAAATAATTTATTGCCCTTGACTCTGGGAGTTCAACAATCTTGGTTAAGAGAAGCATAAGATCAAAAAGTAGTAAACCTCATGCAAAGTACTGTTGTATGTGCTTTAAATTTACCAAATCTTTCAGGTTGGAGCAATTAATATCTCATTTTTGGAAATGGAGAAATAAAGCTCAGAATATTTAAGAAGCATGCTCAAGCTTGCAGTGCTAAAAGTTTCTGGAGTTACTGTTTTATCCCAGGTAAAGTACATTTTCTTCTCTTCTATAACAGTGTTTCAGATCCACAGGGTAATTCAGGTCCACACATAGTTATTATGATTGGAGATAAATATATTATATTGATTGTTAGAAATTGAAACATACAGATGTGGCAACGAGAGTTGAGAGAAGAAAGTAATTGTTATAGGAAGGTTAGGAAGAGCTTCATGGAAAAGGTAACATTTGCTCTAGACATGAAGAAACAGAATCTCTGTAGAGGATGAGAAGAATTTGTAGAAGACCTGAGCAAGGGAAGAGAAAAAAAAAAAACTTCATTCTGATTTTGTATGGGAACAAACAAGTCTACCCAGAGTATCATTTCTAGGCAGAAAATTAATGGCAAACTGAGGCAAAGGAACAGATTTTGGAGGATTTATTTGGCCAAATTAATATGTCTAAGAGGCAGTGTGGAGTTGTTGAAGATTTCACATCAAAGAAGCCTCATGAGTATAGTGATAATTTACACACGTTAATATGGTAGGAATAAAAATTTGCCTGAATAAAGTGAGCCCTGAAAGTTTTATTAAAAAGAAGAAGCATTTTTATTTTCAAACGATTAATGAAAAAGTCCTATTCTTAATAATCCTGAGGCAAGTTGACAATCTTAAATCCTCATACAGGCACAGAAAAGCACAGTATTAAAAAAAAATGAGAGAAGAGAAATATGTTCCATAATTGATTTCTAAATTGGACTAAAAGGGTGAAAAGTAATCCCTATACCTTTCTCTTCTTTTAGCAGCCATAATTTTTAGTAAGAAAGTTTGACATTTTCTGTACTATGTAAAAATTGTACCTGATTAAACCATCCAGACTTTGTTCGAGGACTTTTACTTTTATATAAATGTCCTATGGTTAGAATATTGGGAAATAATATGCAGTTGGACAAATTGGCAACCTTTTCAAATAAATCAATGAAGTTTCGTAAATAGCTAAGACATCACGTGTATAGATTTGCAGACTGTTAAAAGAGAGATGACAAATTAAAACAATCAGATTAGTTCAATCTTTTTAGATGATGTTTTATTGTTAGTATCTTTTGGCAATAATATCCTTAACTGAAGTTATAAAATAAGTTTTTAATTTTACTTATCGTTGAAATTCTATGATATGTCAAATATGCATTGGGTATAGTATTTTTCAAGGAATATATCAAAGGAGCCCAAGATACTAAAACTAGGTAAATTTATGAAACACCTCACTCTAATATTTCTATTCTTTGCATTTTTTTCAGTTTGGAAAGTGTACAAGGTGGGTTCATTTCATTACATTTCATTCACTCATTACTTTGAGTCAATTTCATTTTATATCAAATGAGCAAATTTTTATTTCACAAAGAAAGATGTTTTCTCCCTTGCTTACCCTTATTTCTCTTCATCTTTTTCCCTCTCACTTTTCAATCAAATCCTCCCACCCAAAAGGAATTGTTCCAATTGAAATGTCTAAGAATGTTCTATCACATGCACACACACACACACACACACACACACACACACACATACACACACACACACACATCTCTCCTCTGGAAATTGCTACAAAGGAATTTCACCCTATGACTCACTTTCTTCTTGGCACTTCATTAACATCAGCATTAAATCAGACCCCAATTGGAATCTAGTATTGTGAATGGATTATTCTGCATGAGTTGGCTATTGTAATTCAAAAATCTGTATTTGTTCAATTTCCTTAAAGCTATATAGTTATGTTGTTTTTTAATTCATTTCCAAGTCTGGACTCAGTTCTTGAAGAAAATTTCAATGATAGTCTAAAGATACTATTTTATGGTACAGTCTTTTCAGAACTCATGTAATCATTTGCCTATGAGTAATCTACAACCAATTGTCTATTTTGATCTGCATGTATATTTCTTTTATAACTAATGACACAGGTGTTTTCTCTTCATAAAATGTATTATGGTATGTAAAATAAATTGCCTATAAGCAGATTCTATTAGAAGTATCCAAGGACTATAGCAATTAATTACTTTATAATATAAATTTATTAATTACCATGTGCACTATTGAAGGAGAAAAAAGTGTTTTTGTGAGGATGTGATTTTTATCAAGTCAGCTGTATTTGGGTTATTTCTAACCCTCTCCAATATTTGAATAGTTATATAAATGGCTTGGAATCCACTGTATAATTCTTCTATTTGCACTATTGCCTTCTAATTTGGTATCTGGAAGCTGCATAAGCCAGTTGCATCAGGCTGGAGCAATTAAGTGGTGATTTGGAGCATTTAGCTGGAAGATTGGTTGTGAGGAGGCCTCCCAGCCATGATGCTCACAGGAAATAGATTCTGTTTGTAATCTGACTCATCAAAATGGTTCACAAAATAGTTTCACAGCCATACTATATCAGAAGCCAGTCAGCCCTTCTGAAAACACTTGATGGGGAAAATTTTGATCTTGCCTAAGCCAATGTCATGAACAATTGCCAGATTATCTACATAGCTTTACTTTCACAACCAGAAGTGTAATTTTAAAATAGAGACACAAAATCCAAAAGTAATTGTGGGAAAATTTAAATACTTTACAAATTAACAAATTATAATCTGACATAATTTTAGCAACTCATAACTTTAAATTGGCTTCTGAATTTCTGTTCTTTTCATTTTTTGCTGTACTATATTGGACTTTATCGCTATAGACTTTCTTCCTTGAGGCCATATGAGTGCATTTTCTCAACATCAAAGAAGTAACTGTTTTAAGTCAGTTTAGTCCAACCCCTATTAAAGCCAGAAAAGAATTGCAATTAAGAGAAATTTATCTGAAGACTATGTCCACTGTCTTCGCTTAGAAAGCCTGATTCTTATCTGTTAAGAAAATCAGACCATCAGAAGACCAAAATCTGGAGCAATTAATTTGAATTGGGTTAAAGCAAATCAAATAGCACATTTTACAGAGTGCTAGAGAAGAGAAACAGGTACTTACTATACTAAAGGAATCAATTGCTAGATGAAAAATCTCGAGTAAAAAAATGTGGCTGGGCTGAAACTATAGTAATTAAAAGAGAAAAGTGAATTCAGTGGAACTAAAAGCTCACTGAAGAGCCCAAAACAGATTAATTTCATCCTCCTAAGAAAGCATCTTGTCCCTTCGAGGTAACTCCATAATTCTAGATAATTCTGAGTAAATAGATCTACTATAAAGTAAGGTACAACTGAAGAAAGTAAAAAGGAAATCTAATGTTAGGAACAATAGAAGACAACTTGAGAAATAAAATACTTCCATGGGAGCAAAACCACTTGAGCTGTGTATACTGCAAAATCCACTCAGATTCTTTTATTTTGTTGAATCACACAGTTATTCTATATATGGTGTTGCTTAGGTCACCAGCAAAGGTTAGAGTTAAACTAACACTGCATTCCTTTTCACATTGGAATTAACTCACGCATGCTTGAATATTACACACTTTCCATTTGTAATACAGAAATACTCATATGAAATGAATTATTATACTTTTTGTAAAGATGATGTTGATAACAATATCTCTTGACAAATTTAGTATTCCTGAAAGTCCACCATGAGAAATTTCTTATATGATTCACTATTAGGAAAAGCTATATGTCAGTTTTTAAAAGCACAAATAGTTCCTTCATTCTGATAATAATAGTCCTATAATTTATTAAACCTTAATTTTACCACCCAAATATAGCCACTTATTTTTCTTAAGAGCAAAATTTTAAATTTAAATATAATAGCTAAAGCTTCAACTTTGGAAAAGAGTAAGATTCCGTTTGAACTTAGTAGCTGTAAAGTACACACCAGATTATTCAGTATCTTATGAATTTTCAATTTTCTTATGTAATAATGACAGCTCTGAAGCCACTAAAACTTGAAGGCACCGCTAAAAGATGCATTTATAATAATAAAAATACTATCAACAATTACTTGTTAAACACTTAGTAAAAGCAGTTTCTATGCTGAGCTTATTCTTGCTATCTTACTTACTATGACCCTATAAGGTGAGTGCAGTAATACCTCAGTTAAGGAATGCTTCTGTTTATGAACAACTCACTTTGTGAAAAGAAGCCTTCCACGAAAATTTGTTTCCATTTGCAAACTGCACATCAGATGATGACCATGGCCATTTTCCCCACGCGAATGCAACTGCAGCTATCTTTCCCACTCTGACATGTGCTTGAGGCTTTCTCTGGTCAATATTGCAGCCCCAGAAAGACCTGTGCACACTTTTTGTCAAGCTTTTTGTGTGCCTTTTAGCACACATAATACTACACAGTATTGTTCAGTCCAGCATGGCTACAAAGAAAGTGCATAGCAAGAATGGTGGTAAAAACAAAGTGCAGAGTGGTAATGAAGGTGACAAGAATGTGCAGAGGAATAATGAAGGTAACTGGAATGTGCAGAGTAAAGATGGTAAGAAGAGGTAAGAAGAAGGTTTTTTTCCAAAAATAAGATTGAATTGAAGAAGGATACTGTAGAAAGACGTGAGTGTGGTATCCATGGCCCTTGAAGTATAAGATGGTGACTTCTGAAATCTCGAGCATTTTGAAGAATAAAGATGTCATCAACAGAGCTGATGTGGCAACAGGAGTAACAATGTTAACCCAAATGTTCATCTGCTGGTAAGTGGATTAACAAATGGTAACACACCCATACCATGGACTGTTTTGTTTTTGTTTTTGTTTTTGTTTTGGCGATAAATGATAATGAACTGATGTGTGTGACCACATGGATGACTCCCAAATGCACTGTACTAAGTGAAGAAAATCAGACTCAGGAAGCTACACTTTACTATATAATCCATTGATAAGACATTCTGGAAAGGCAGAACTGTAGGGAAAGACATCAAGTCTGTGGCTGTGAGGGGCTGGGTGTGCTGAGAAGGTTGATTGCCAAAAGGCATGAAGGAAACTTCCAGACAGAAGTAAATATTCTACAACCTAACTTTTTGGCAAAGGTTTCAGGACATTCTGTGTTTGTCAAATTATCAAAATGAACACTTAAAAGGATAAGCTTATATACATGAATTATACTTCAATAAAGCACACTTTAAATGAGAAATCAAAGACTGAAAGTGCATCTCAAGGACAGAAGACTTGGAAGCATGAGTGAGGCCCTGAATTCAGTTCACAGTGAGGCAGGAGAGTAGGGCATGGAAAGCTTCTGGGGAAGTAGGGGTGGTTTGTTAGCTATAAAATCCCAAGACACCGACCAAAACAGCTCCTTAAAGCCCTCTGTGTGGCCTTCTCATGAGAACTCCCTGAAGGTTTTTGGTCTTTTTTTATTATTATTAATTTTATTGGTGCATTTTAGTTATACAGTATAATGACATTCAACATTGGAAATTTATACCTTTATGTGAAATATCTTGGTTCTTATTTTCCCCATTCCCCAGCACTCCCTTCAGCCCCTCTCTCTACCCCCACTATTTACAAAGACTTTGTTTCAATTTTTTTCATTTTCTGGTATTAATTCCATTTTCTTCTTTCCTTTCCCCAACCACTCCAACTTCCTCATACCCTTTAGGATCCCCATCTTCCTATTTCACATTATCTATTATGCCTTTACATTTATAGCTAATGAATGCACATTGAGGCGAAGCTCTTAAGTGAATTAAATAGGACAGACAGGTGTAAATACTGAAAAATTTCTCTGGTATGAAAAACTAAAAGTGTAAATAAGATCCAAATTATATAACTGATAATGTGAAATAGAAAAGGGCTAAAGGTGTAGGGAAAGTGGCAGGGTAGGGGGAAGGAAATAAGGGAAAAGAAAAAATATGAGAAAAAAAATGGAACCAAGCTTTTGTAAATAGAGACGGGTGGAGGAGGTGAAGGGAAGGCAGAGCTATAGGGAAGAAATGAGAACCAAGATCTGTCGTGTAAAGGTGCAAGATCTCAATGATACGTGTAACTGTACTGCATACTTAAAAAGTACCAATAAACTCAATGAAAAAAGGAAGAAAGTGTAAATAAGGATCCCTGCAAGTTTTTGCTAAGATGGCCTAGCTCTGAAGTCAGCCTGAGAAGTGGGTGGTATGAAACGGACAGTGGAGCTCTTGGCTACTGTGCTGTTTTACAGTAGTCCACTCTCACGGTAGAATTTACCTTTTTCTTACTTGTACTTGGCCCAAATTAATTCTACATAGTCTGTTTCTTTTCCTACCTTTAATAAATGTAAAACTTTGTTACTGTTTATGCTTATCTTGATCAAACCTTTGTTCAAGACAAAGGAATGTAAAAACCAGTACTAGAAACAGAGTCCAGTTCCATATAACTAGGACTGAAAAAAAAAAAAAAAAAAAGGTTTTAGA
>NW_022900917.1:51063188-51068624 GCF_012274545.1 Fukomys damarensis
AAAAAAAAAAAAAAAAAGGTTTTAGACTGGGGTTGTATCCAGCAGTAGATTGCTTGCCTAGTATATTCAAGGTCATGAGTTCAATCTTCAGTATCACACAAAAACTAATTAGATAAATAATAAATAAATGCAACGAAATATATAAAAGATAGAAGATAGAAGGGAGTACGACAAAATGTAGGGCCAGGAAAGCAAGGCAAAGAAGATATTTTTTAAAAGAGGGA
This sequence comes from Fukomys damarensis, assembly GCF_012274545.1. NCBI lineage: Eukaryota > Metazoa > Chordata > Mammalia > Rodentia > Bathyergidae > Fukomys > Fukomys damarensis. Next base: position 51,063,413 of record NW_022900917.1, read on the forward strand.
GTTATTAGCTGTCTTATCCTACTGAGGGCTCAAGTTGGAGAAGGGGAGAAACTGATCCCAGGATTTAGCATGCCAGGGGTGAGGAGCCCGCAGGAAGAGCAGTCTTCCTTGTGTGGTAAGCACAGAATCCACACTGGAACAGGCTAAGAAGAAATTGTTAACGGAGGGCATTTTTCTTTAAAGATACCGAAAGATGAGATGGTCATAGAGGAGAAAGTGAGTGGGTGAAATGTTTTCTTTGTTGTAATATAGGAGAGGTTAGAGCATATACGTGTGCAAAAATTAGAAAAAAGGAAAAAATGGATGCTGCCAAAGAAGGAATTGTTAGGTAACAAACCCTGACAAATGTAGTAAGTATCTGCCATCCTTATACAGAAAGGCGTACTTTCTGGTCAGAAAGGGATCCTGGACTTGACTATACATAATTATATCACTGTAGCCTAGTAGTATATGAATACACACCTCAGAATAAAGCAGAATAGATACCATCTGAAGAAAGCAGAAGGAATAAGTGCTTTTACAGACACCTGAATTGAGCAGACTGGAATACATGGTACGACAGTAAGCCCTATGATTTATGTCAAGACAGTGGAAGTAAAGTGAAATTGGTGACACACTTCTTTTACCACAAGAGATAACTGCCAGAGTGATCTACAGAGGGTTTTTATTTTTTCACCTTAAATTTGGGCAGGAGTTTACCATGTGTTGAGGGGCTTCTAAGGAAATTCTACCACTTCAGTCTTTCATAAGACCTAAGTCATTCACTGCTCAAACACCTGAGAAGGTTGTCCGAGAAGAGACCAGAGCCGGTAGTGCTCTGGTAAACTACTGTTATCTTCCGTCCTATTACGAGGAACAGCTGATGAAACTCCAGCTATGTCCTAATTGTCTTCTAGTTGTGCTGTGTATCAAAGTAAAAATCATGCTGCCCTGGGATCCAAGTGGTAAGACTGGCCCCCAAAAGCCTCTGCCTGACCATGTTCACATTGTGGAACCCAGATGAGGTCCTGCCCACCGCTCCTATCTCAGAACAGAGGAATGGGAAGCCAGAGCCACCTGCCATGCCTACAGCATAATGGGGCATCTTTGGCAGCAATATCTGAAAACGAAGGCTGCTGCTTAAAGACATTTAATAGATCTTGTACAAAGAAAAAAAAAACACCTAAGCACAGAAACAGTGTGAATGTATAATCCATCCAAAGAGCTTCTGTGAAGAACTGAGATGAAAACAGGACAGACAGAGTTTGGCTAGAAAGGGACAAAGGCAAATGAACTCTCAAAACAAGGAGCAGGTAAGCATTGGATGATGCAAACACCACTAAAATGAGGGGTTCTGCCTTGCATTAACTCCAGGAAACTTTACCCCAAATTGCATATTTTTCTTATATGTTCCCTGCTTTTGTGTTATCTTCCTAACTAAACTGCAGACTCTACAAGGAGCTAGGACTTGATTGCAGTTGAACCTCAGATTACACATATACCTCTGGATTAAACAGACATTCAACTATCTGCAAAGGAACTTGTTCGCATTTCTGAGACCAAAAAAGGGGCAAAAATCTACTATCTGTGTTGGGCTGAGTTCATCTAACTATATAGCACTGTGGTTGTAAAATGGATGCCACCAAATACATATACAAATCAACAATTAAAGCACTTAGTATAGATTGAATAATTTCAGAAAGAAGAAAAGTAGTCCTTGCTGTGCAAAATGTTGCAACAAAAACCTACATGTTACCACTACAAAAAACATAATATTTTTCCTTTTTTCCCTTTTTAACAATTTCTAAAATATATTTCTCTCTGATTTGTTCATGCTATTCCCAAATTGTCTATTTTCTAGGTTAAGAAAGTATTCCTTTTCCTTTTATAACACAGTGTACATGATTATTCAGAAGATATTCAGTGCTACAAATTTACTTCCTTTACATTCCTCTGATCTTCTGACATCCAGTGCGAGACACTCTGAAGTAATAGTGTTCTTCCTCAAGAGCTGATTGTTAGCGATTCTGAGTTTGAGGCCTCTGTGGTGCCTACCCTCAGGTACACACACAATTACATTGCACCCCTCTTATCACTGTAGTTCACTTTTTTCCCTCTACTGTGACCTTATATCCTCCTTCAATATAGGATCTTTTGTGTCTTTTGTACTCCTAACATTTTTATGATTCAACACAATGCTGGTTTATTCTGTCCTCTTTTTGCTCTGAGCTCTGTGTGCCTGCATTTTGTAATGGATGGTAAATGTGGAGTTCTTTTCATTAAAAGTAATCTCTTTTTTTTCAAAGCATAGCCTTTGAGAGCTGCTGCCTTGTTATGCATGTTCAAGAAAGAACTAAGCTTCTGAAAGTTTCTGCATGCTGTTCCAGCAGAGGCCCTTAGTTTGTGTAGTGTAAGGTATACAAAAACTGAAGAGCATATTTCTCAGCTCCTGGAGAAAAAAGTGAATTATATGTGTAATATGTGACATAGATTCAAAGGGTATACAATCTAACAAAACTGTACAAAAATAAAGTCAAATTCAAATGATTCGATACTGCATAATTCAACATCAGGACATCACTTCCTCATGACATGACCTTTAAAAACCAGAGCTAAATAAAAAATTGTCTTCAAAAATTATTTTACATGTAACTCCATGTGGTGCTACAAAAAGAATTGTTGCCCAGACATAAACCTTCCATAAAGGAACACAAAAATTATGGGAAGCAGCAATTGAGACAACCTTATTCAATTCAATCTGGAACCAAGACATGCTGTGTACAATTCGTAGTCCTTTGAGACAGGCAGACATTTACACAAAAGAAACAACAAATTAATTTTTATTCCTTTGCTATAAATTCATCACATTTGGAAGATCAAAGTACATTTTCTCATTGACGGAAAATACACGTGCTAACCTCTGCCCTGACCAATCAGAACTGTGTCATATTTTTCTGCCTAGCTTCACCAATTTCCACTCTTTCCATTGTAATCGTCATCAACCCCATCAATCACCATCTCCAGAAAACTCTACCATGTCTCTGGTTTCATCACTTACAAAAAATATGGAAAAAAATCTTTCCCCGAACCCGTGAGGTATTTCACTTGTGAAAGTCCATGTTTTAGTCCAAGCCTTCTCGTTAGTTCTATGCTACTGTACCCTGACTCTCTTCAACTCTTACAAACTGTCTTTTTAAGCAAAGCTGCAGTGAATGATAGTGCTCCACTGGAGGAGGCCTGCTGAGGATTGCTGTCAAAAGTGTCACCTTCTAGTTTTCCTTTGACAACTTATTTAGAGAACTACTTTGGGCAACTCACTGAATCCCTCTGCGCCTCATTCTTTCCCACAAGTGAAATGAAGGAGATGTGCTAAATTATTTCTAAATTCCCTTCCAATTCCTGCATTTAATTATTTCATTCAGATGGTGTTGAATGTTCTTTAGAGTTTTTTCCATTCATCAGAATTTTCAGAATGAATGACTTGTTGATGAAAGCTTGTTGGGAATTTTGGCCCTCTCTGGGTTCCGCATAAAATTAGTCTACTTTTTTCCAAAGCCTCATAAATCCTTGAGAAAGAGTTAAGTATTAAAGAGGCCCCGATAACAGTTGATTAGTTTAGTAAAAGATAAAAAGCAAGTGCTCTGATTGAGAAAGCCCTCTTGCTCCAGTTGGAAAACCTGGCGAATTCTAATCCCTCACGTGAGACTTTTGTCAGAAGTGTTTTAAATACTCTGAAGACCACAACTCACAGTCCCCAAAGACACATAGATTCTATATCAAAAATCATCATGCTGGAAAGATGATATGATCCAAGAATTGATTAACCACAAGCATGAGGTTTAACACTTGGGGAAATGTCATCAGCACTATGAGAAAGAAAGTGAATCATCTATGTGCCTAGGCAAAGTTTCAAAAATGAATCTCGAGTGAAGAACAGATGGTGAGATGACAAGCCAAAGATATCTGACATTTCTCCAACATATCCAAGACAGCAGCTTTTGTAATGTGAATGACAAGACAAACTATTAGGTATTTATTGAGAATCTTTTGCATATCGAGGGTGGTCATAAACATTGGACAAACTGAAAGAGAGAGAGAAAAGAAAGAGAGAGAGAGAAAGAGAAAAAGAGAAAGAGAAAATGACAGAGGGAAGAAGGGAGCGAAGGAAAGGAAGGAAGAAAGAATGGAAATAAGGAAAGAAGGCAGAGAAAGGAAGGAAGGAAAAGAGGGAACGAATATGTAAAGAAACATAAAGAATATGCAGGAACAGACTAAAATCAAGGTAGTTACATATAAAGGCTACATGAAGTAAACTATGCTATTTGGTTTAAATGAACTCTACTATTTAGAAGAATTACATTCCAGTGTATTACGGAAGTTCAAATGAGATTACAAAATTGCTTCTCGAATTTTTGAGAACATAGGGAGTACAGAAGAGGTACCATAGTACTAAAAATAAGGAAATAATTCTTGAATTTGAAAAAAGGAAAGATAGCATCTAGATTTTATTCATTCAACAATGGAGTGTAGTGGCACAGTCCTGTGATCCCTAGGAGGCTGAAACAGGAGAATCTCGAATTTGAGTCCAGATTAAACAACTTGGTGATTTAGAGAAAAAAGAAAAGTTTTGTTCATGTAGCTCAGTGCCATCAATCAATATAAAAATAAAATTTTAAAAAATTCAAATATTAGAACAAACAATAAGATTATGTGTGATCACTTAGGACACAAAGGTGCTCACTAAAAGCCAGACTAGGTCTATTTATTTAAAAGGCCTGAAGAACCTAATCAGTTACAGTGAAACATAGAAAATGCTAAGTCAGAAATATCTCAGGGAAAATCATTCTGTGGAAGCTGCTGCTTGTCTGCTTTTTCCCGACCTGTGTATCAGGATTTTGGTTACAATAACTAAGTAATGCTACTGTTAAAAAAATGAAGTACCTTTTTTAAAAGTTCGTGCTCTTAATAAGAAATTTCATAACTCTCTACATTCATGCAACAGAATACAAGAGCTACAGAGTGACTCTTGAACTGACTGACCCGGAGTCCCTCATTCCACCTCAAGGGGCTGAATGCTTCAAGATTAGCTGATGTAGACCCAGGAAGGACCCAAGGACCCCAGAGGGGGTTTTTCTCAGCTGCCTGCCTACCTGCCTGTCTGCGATCACCCGGCGGCGTGCGCGTGAGCTCCCGGCCTGCGCGGGAGCTCCCGGCCTGCGCGACAACAGACCCA
>NW_022900917.1:51074088-51090243 GCF_012274545.1 Fukomys damarensis
TTTTTTTTTTTTTTTTTTGGTACCAGGCATCGAACTCGGGTCCTTGTGCTTATGAGGCAGGAGACAGAACACTGAGATGGATCCCAGGCAATTCAGTGTTAACTTTTAATGTGAGGCCCGTGACTATTTGACTTTCAGACTTCACACACATGTGTCTTGTCTCTCAGAATAGCATCTGTATCAGGGTGGACTCCTGTCACAGGCTTTCTTATCTGCAATGTGCTCTTCACAATACTGACTGCTGGATTCACCAGATATAATGGAATCCCTGTCAGGATGCAGCACTTTGTCTGTCTAGCCGAGTGCAGACTTCCTGTGCTTACCATTTTCGGTATTATCTTTGCCACTATCTGCGCCATTAGTGTGTTGTGGTAATGGAGGAGGTGGATTCAAAATACTTCCTGGCAGGAGGAATTTCTTTATGCTTGAAGTTGGCACTGAAAAGTGGTTCCCCACTACATTAAAAAATACTATTTCTGTGTCACTCTATTAAACATTGCCTAGAGAATGTGACATCAATTTGCAAAAAGATGAACCTAAGGTCCAAAATTATTTCTAGATTTGGGAATACAGGTTAATTATAGAGATGGATATTTGAGTAGTGAATAAAAACATCTTAAATTCTGAGTTCATCAAATTGATTATATAAATAATATGATGATTATGCAGTTTAGCAATGATAAAATGTAGGAATTTCAACTGATCATAAGCTCCCTATAAGGGAGCAAATGATTGTCAAATATATAATGAAAATTTAGATCCAATTAAGATAAGTAAATTGGTCATCAGAAGAATGATAATGTTCCTGTATTGCTTTATACTATTTGGACTTCATTTGGTATATTTGATTTTGCATGGCATATTTTATGGAAAACATTGTCATTTTGAATTTCTCGATTATTGCTCATCATTGCCTAATTTCTCTGTGGTTACAGTTTAGTCACCAAGTGACAAAGGGTAAGGGACGAGGATTCCATGTATTGCTTTTCAACTCCTGCAACTCCCCCCATCCTTTTATTTCACTGACTTTGACAGTCATTTCCCTTATTGAAATGATCACAACATCATTTCCATGTGTTGCAAATCACTTCTTTGGATTCTCCATGCATTCATATCCATTGTTCAATGTTATGAGAAGAAATCATGCTACCAAACTCACTGTTCATGGCTGAGGAATGTGGATTTGTCATCTCATGCAATGAAAACTCTTTTGACCCCATGAATAGCTACATCACATATTCTTGTCATTTATGAATTTTTTGGCTGGACAGCAAAAGACTCAGATTGTGAAGGAAGGGTTAGCTGGATCTTAAAGGGATTTATTTATGGTATCCGTAAAATGACAACCTACATGAGAGTTGATAATTAAGCTGTAAGAAGAGTAAGCAAATAAGTGTCATCTATATTGCAAAGAGCCCAATCAAGATTCTAAAGTCTAGCAATCGACACCATAGGAAGTAGAAAGAACTTTGCTTGTGCAGCCTGAGAGTGAGGGAATATCTGGCAATATTCGTATAGTGTGATGTATGGTAGGAAAGAAGGGGAGCAGTCCTAGAGGGATTAATGAAAGAAAATGACTTGCATATAGAGGTTGAAATGGAAAACTTACCAATGATTTTTTTACCCAAATATAGACTAGATAGCCTTTAGAGGTCTGAGCTACCCAGCATAGGTGAACCATTTTTTGTATTTCCTGCCTTCAACTCTATTGAGATTTAATTTGCTCTTCTCATTTAAAAATAACCAGTGACAATTGTTTTCTACCTATCTTCTCTGATAAAAACAGAGAGTTAGACTTTGTGGAGATGGAAAGGACATGAGAAAGGGAGGGCAAGGAAAGCAAACATGGGTCATGATGTGATATCTATATAGACCAGTTCCCCGCTATGAGAGCATCTACTATGCAGGGCAAACATATACTATTACTTTTTTAAAAAGTGAGTTCAATACCGTGTATTTGCCTGAGAATAGCTTTAACTGTATATCAGATTTTGATATACCACTAAAGTCCTTGAATATTTACTGAAACCTACTTTATTGCCTAGTATATGGTCAATTTTTAAAAATGTTCCATTTGTACTTGAATATGTGTGATGTTCCATACATGTGGTTTATATAAATGTTAGCACTCTTCAGATCTTCTATATCTTTACTGATTTTTTGTCAACCTATTCTCCATTGCTGAAAATTTAGATATAATATACTATTCTTGTGGATCTTTTTCTTCTTATTAGAAAGCTAAGTAATGACCTTAAATTGTTTATTGTAGTGGTCGTTAGAGTGTGTTGTATAAACAATGGAGATTTAATGTTTTGAAGAGAGAATTTAGGCTTTGGAGTGGTGAATAATTAAATTTGAAAGCTTAACCTCAGTGTATGATTTCTAAGAGCTTTACATATGGCAAGTAAGTTTCAACACATTAGTGTCAGTGAGTGGGATTACAGGTTAATGGAAAAAAAATATAGATTATTTTAGACAGATTTGTTGTGTTGCTCAGACTGATCTTAAACTTCTAGGCTCAAACAGTCTTATGTCAGACTCCCATGTAGCTAGAAACACAGGTGTGTGCTACTGGACCTGCTATACTAAATTATTTTTAAAGCATCCTGTCTAGCCTAACATATAAGGAGCAATGAAATTTGCATTTGTTAAAAAGCTCCCATTATTTTTTTCCCTCCAGCATTAAATCAGACTGGCTGTCATATATAGACTGTCCCCAAGGAGAGGACAACTTCTTAACACATTTAGGGATGAAGCCATTTATCCCCTGAATTATTTAGGTTTGGGGAAAGAGGTTCTCTACTCGCTTCCCTTTTTCCTGTTCTTGTTTCCATAGGCAGTCTGTCTGGTTTAAGCTTCCTGTGGTCTCTCCACTTTTGTTAAATTTCTTATTCACTGATTGTTAACACCTAGAGTTAATGAGTTGTTTTTCTTTTTAAATTTATTTTCATGTCATGACATGGCATGACTCTATTGAAAACATAAAGAGAAAAGGAATATAAATGTGTATGTATATGATTTTATATTTGTAAATTTGTAATATATTTGTGTGTATTAAATAAGAACTCTAATATTTCAGTAGACTTCATCTGCTGTTTTTGCTATAGAATGCCTTTAGTTAGATTAATTGCACTTAAATCATGGTTATTCTTCCAGAGTGCATTACAACAAATCAATAAAACTATACTTCTCTCAGACAATCATACTGATCTTTACAGGGGAATATTGTCACTACACTAAAGCAATTTTATGATGAATGAGTTAATGAATTATTGCATGAAAATCTTAAAGAATATATTTTTGCATTCAATTTTGGTTATATTTTAATAAAAAGGGAATTATTTACCTAAAATTGCTCAACCACCAATTTTTAAAAATTAGCTAACTTGGTACAAGATCCCAACAATGAATGTAACTGTACTGTATCCCTAAAATGTACCAATAAACTCAATTAAAGCTGAAAAGAAATTAGATAGCTTTGTCTATTTTTAAAGACCAGATATAACTTCTAGTATCTCTAAGGAGGGATACAGAGAAATCTGCAAATGGAACTGTATGATTTGATACTCTGGAGCTGTCTTAAAGTTTCCCTGACTTCCCTGGCCTACCTTCACACACCATATTCTAGAAAAGTATGTTTTCCTGACCTACATCCTGTTATAAGACTTTGAACCCTTACCCACAATTGGAAGGAGGGGTGGTGTCTCTGACTCAAATGGGAAAGTAGGAAGGAAAAGCTGAGTATTGTGAATCTCAACTGTGAGAACTATGAATTGGAACAGAGGCTACAATTAACCTCTGTTGGGTGCCAAACTGGGAGGGACTAAAGAACTGGGGCACATATGGCTGCATTCAGGCAAAGTGCATCCAAAAGATGAGAAAATCTCCAAAGGGAAAGAAAAATCAAAAAAGAGCATGTCTAACAGACTCAGAGGCCCCAGAGAGACAGAGAGCCTGGTTCAGATTCTTAAGAGGACCATTTCCTTTAGTACTTTCACTCTCTCTTGAGCTGCTTGTAGTTGACATTGTTTTTGTTTTTGTTCTTTGTTTTTTGTTTGTTTTTTTAGTGTAACAAGATAGCTGGATTCTGGACCATATGAATTTGGGGCAATGTGTATCAGCCAACTTTTCTGAGAGCTGTTGATATCTGTCTTGTGTATCTTACAATATTGCCAGTTGACCAGGGCAGACTCTTTGAAGTCTACAATGTTTCTACTTATGACACTGATAACTTTATCACCATCATATTTCAGAAGGAGCTGTAAGAGAGACTTGGCAGTTCTAGGCATACAAGTATTGCACTCCATTCCAAATCAGAACAGCCCCATCTAATGATTAGCCACCCACAATAAATCAGGCTCTGTTACAGGTTCAGTGTTTATTATCTTATGTGTTAGCAAAGGCACCAGAATAATTTAATATATAAAATACATTATATATTTAATATTTAAGGATATATCAATCCGTACATATTAAACAGTCACAAGCAATGGCATATGTGATTAGAAAACATTAAAATTGTTAAATAAAAGGTTTATGAAATAAATGAGAAGTGACATTTTTTGAGAATTGGGGAAGTGCTGTTTAGCACTATCCCAACAACTGCTGCAGTTTAAGAGGAACAGCTCTATAAAACCATTCACCAAAGCCTAGAAGCTAAAATCATGTATCAATTAAAATAATTATTTAAAATATAATCAAAGGGGGTCTTGCTTGATAGTAAACATTAGGTGCTATAGCATTCATGGATATCCATCTTTTTTTCAGTTTTAAATTTTTATTGGCACAGATTTGCAGTATATAATGATTACATTCATCTTGTGGAGTTGATACATGTGCAAAATATATCTTAATTCTTTTTACCCCTTCCAGTCCCCTTAGGGCTCCCTCCCTTCATCTCTTGATCCTCTTCCCATTTACAAAAGATCTACTTCCATTTTTAATTATCTGTCTTTTACATTTCACTTTAAATTATTTATATTTTTGATTTCTTATATGAGAGTAACTGTGATATTTAAGCTTGTATGTCTGATTTATTTCATTTAACATTATTGTTTCAAGGTACAGCCCTTGAATCAGTTGATAACTAGGATTAGCTTAATAATCAACTCAGACTCCCATTTTATTTTTATTACATTTATATAATTACAAAATAGTAAATATGTAATTGATTTTGTAGATATTTCTAATATAATGAAGAATGAGGAAAAATACTATTGATAAAGAACTTTCCATGTGAGAATGAAATTATTTCTTTTGTTGTGATCAAAACCAAAAATATTAAGGTTCCTCTCCTATCAATAATATAAAATAGCTTGTTCTTCATCTCAGTTGAGAAGTACCAGAAAACACAAGATGGTAGATAAACAATAATGTTTGGGCCAGGATTTAGCTCAGTGGTTTGGTGGCCTGTCTTGCAAGTGCAAGGACCCGAGTTCAATCCCTGGTACCAAAACAAAACAAAGCAAAACAAAAAAAAAACAATAATGTAGGGAAACATTATTTGCTTGCTCAAATTACAACTGTATTTAATCCTCCAAAATGGCTTAACATGTATTTATATTAAATGAAAGTTGCTCCATTTTCCTCTCTGACTTCTGCTACTAATGTAGAAAACAAAATGTATGCTAATTGTGTCAGTAATCCCTACAGAACTTTACTAGCAGGTGTAGAATCATCTAATTTCTCTTTTTGGTCAATAAATGGTGAAACAAATATCTCTTACATTTTTTTGAACAAAAAATTAAAAAAAGGTTGAGACTAAAATACCATTTTATAAATATTAACATTTGTGGGAACTATCAAATAGGATTTTTATTTTTTTAAAGATTTCACATATTTAAATATCATTAAAATATGTATATATATATATTTTCTTTTTATTGAGTTTATTGGTACAATCTAGGTATACAATACAGTTACATTCATTATTGGGATCCTGTACCTTTACATGATAGGTCTTGATTCTCATTTTTTTCCCTTGTCCCTGCCATCCCTTCACCTCCTCCTCCCCTTCCCATTTACAAACACTTTATTTTCCATTTTTTCATTTTCTCATATTTTTTCCTCTCCCTTATTGCCTTTCCCCCACCCACTTTCCCTATACCTTTAGCCCTTTACTAAAATAAAACATTTTTAAATATTCCTTAAGTGTTGGACTCTAGGTTCTACTTGGTACAGAGTCAAAACTTCTAAGCAATTTTAAAACATCAAATTTTTAATTTTATAATCTATGACTTTGTGTGTGTGTGTATAGATAGATAGATAGATAGATAGATAGATAGATAGATATATCTTTTACTTTATAATTTATTGTCTATAAATTCAGAATTAAAGATTGGTCAGAGCAGAATCTGTGCTGCTTGATGGAGGGGTGCCATAGTGCCAAATGAACATCTGTTTATTTTGATGAATTTTCTATGGGAGACTCAATGGCTCAAACATTGTGATTTCATTGTGGTGATGGTTGTGTTTTATTGTTTGATTTGGTATTAATCAATTTCTCTTTTGTTCTCCAAACTTTCACTTCTGTGCAGAGTAGAAACATTTCTTTTATATTTTATTGCATAAAAATCAGGGGACTTTTTCAGTTTCAAATGATTATTTTACAGATTTGGATTAGAAAAGGCAAGTTTCAGAATCACAAAAACAAATGCTCAGCACAGGCACAACTGGAGGTGGTATTGCTAAGTCACTAGGGACGAATGCTTAGCCCAGCAACCTAGTGAAAACAAGGATGGGTTTGTGCCCTCTCTGATTGATAATATGTACATTTGTTAAAGATGATGATATGATTTTCATTCAACACATAAATAAAATAAAAATGTCATAGGATTGTATAAACTGGTGATCTTTCACTGGGCTGTGAAGGTCATCCCTTCATGAATACAGAAATCTCCCACATTTGAATATGAACTTGCAAATCCATTATGTAACATAATATTGTATGCTTATACTTTATGCATTTTAATGAAATATTAAACAGGCTTATTTTGAGTTCATAATATAAATTGCAGTAGAGGTCATGGCAGTAAAATGAATACAATTGTTTCCTTAGAATATGCCTTTTAAAGTTTCACACTTCTATAACCCAGGAATAAACTGAGTAACTATTCAAAACAATGCAGTTACAAAAATTGCTATCATCTTCTGTTTTTCTCTTTCTCATGATCTTTATCAAGAAATATAATTCTTTGAATATCTGCATGTCCCTGCAGCATGCCTCTCCCCCCACGAGGTCAGAGGCAAACTGACTACAAAAGATTTTGCTAAGGTGAGATGTCCTACAGAAGAAAATAATCTAGATGTTTATTTCCCCCTCATTTGTTCATATTAAAGAGTTCTGCTGCACAGTAGGTATAAAATTAATAGGCAGTTTATATAACATTCACAATAAATTGCCAGATTAAAAAAAAGTTTTCTCAATTGTGTGACTCTGAGATTCAAGCAACAAAATTACAAACTTTATTCTTAACTTTCATCGGTGCCAGCATGTTGTCTAAAACATCTGCTCGGGTAATATGTCATACGCAATAGCCTGTGCAGGTTAGGCCAGTACATAATAGAAGTAAATGTATTTTTAAATGCCAAGTTTTAAAAGAAGACAGGGCTGCTTGGTATCTCATTATAAGTGAAATGACTTTTCATGTCATCCCATCAGTAGTCGGGCAGCTTTGGGGAGAGTTTCAAAGGTCAACATCCATAACTCTTGATCCTTTACTCATTCACTATTTTCTCATGAGAGAAATACAGGAAGACTATTTTCTAAGTGTACTTGCATTTCATCTAACAAATAGAAAAAATGTTGCTGTGAGTTTCTGTATATGTCAACAATTGCTTCAATCTGGTATATATACTGTTACCAGAAGAACAAAACATCACGGGGGGAAAAAGTGAGTTTAAATTATTGTTCCTTGCTTATTTTCAATATGTAGAATTACAGAAAATATACCTAAAATAATTCAAGTAATAACACAAGGCAAGGCAAGGCTTTCTTGGAAATGGAAGGGATTGGCTTCGAGAGCTTGATTCTTATGTTTGAACAGGACATCAATACTCAATAAACTGCAACAAAAGCAGTTAATAAAATTAACAATGAAAAGTTGTCAGATAAAAAGTAATGATTCTAGCCTGCTTACCAGTGATTCATTAATGCCGTTGTGCAACAACTCTATTTACAGAGCCTGTCCTAGGGGGCAGGCCATTTCTAGGCTCACAAATGACTAGGACCAACAAATGGTGGGAAAATGATGAGGAATAAGGAAATAAACATAAAGAGCATTACGTTTGGGTCATAAGTCTAAAAGTCTGAGTAGTATATCATTAGTTCTTTGTCTTTATTGTTCTTGATTCATGTTTTCATTTGTAAACTCAGAAAGATTAAAGAGAACATTGACATGGTAACAGTCATGCTGAGTAGGTGGAAGGGAGGCAGCACTTAGTATTAAGGTTACACACTAACAGTTTGAGGCTGACGTGTATTTCCTGAGTTGATAAGGATCATTTGTTTGTTTGTTTATGATGCTGGAGATTGAATCCAGGGCTTCAAGCATGCTAAACACGTATTCTACCACTGAGCCATCCCTAGCCACTTAACTGTTTTTTAAATATTTGTCTATTCTTCCTTCATTGTTCACTCCCACCCCCAAATTACCTTCTTTGTTACACCAACTTTCTAATTGTAAAATAATTAAGAAACTCTAGTAAAAACTACCAACTAGACTGTCTAATCTCCACAGCTAACATATTTTCCTTTCCATTAAGGTCTGTAAGCTTTCTGCTGTTTTCTTTCAATTGCACTGCTCCATCGAAAGCTATATAATCCAATAATAAGGCTCAAGATAAAAAGTACATGGCATAGAGTACTTTTCAATAAATGAATTCTATCAAAGGCTTCCCATGGCTCAGTATAATCCCAGTGTTAACATTGCTAACATTCCAGAAATTATGACAGAGATAATGGAAAAATCATTTTTGACAAATGGGACTTTTAAGATTTGCTTATTGTAGAATTACCACAGCAGTTGTCCTCCTTTGCAAGTAACGTGAACTTGCGTGATGATCAGGAATTATTTGAAATACAACCAAACATTTGGCAGTTTCTGATGTAATGCAGCATGAATTCCACAGTTTCACCTGTGACTATGCCTATCAAAAATGCTTAACATAAATTTAATCAAGTCTTTAGATCTAATTTACAGATTACGAGAAATACAGAGGGAAAATGAAAATGAAAAGAAAAAAATGAGGAAAATATCAGATCAGTCAAAGATGAAACAATCTATGAAATAATTGTTCCCATCTTTGAGTCAATGGGTTATTTATGCATGAAAGATATTTAAGTGGCTCAGAAATAATGTTAGCACATTATTCTTAAATGGTTCTGTCTTTTTTTAATGACTATAAAATGTACTTTGAGAATAGCTGCTGAAATTTAAATATGGGCTCAGTATTACATTATAGCTTTAAATTACTATTAAAATCATTGATTGTGATAATGGTATGTGTTTATGTATTTTCTGAGATATGTACTGAAGCATCAAGAAGAGAACCATGAAAAAGTGATTCAACAAGTAAGAAAAAGGGTTATCAGACATAAAATTTTTGTATACATTTTATCTTTTAGTATTCTTAAAAGCTTTTAAAACTAAAGCTGCCCAGGTAGCTTAAGCTTCATTACTTATTTTCATCAGCAGAATCCTTTCCATATTATCTAAATAATTATTTAATAGAATTTTAGTATAATAAGTTTTGGTTGTCTACAATCTGGATAGAATCTGCTTAGTAATCCTCAATCCCAGACAACCAAGATTACCTCTCATGTACCATAAATGTAAAATACTGTTCATCTAAAATTATTATGAATTTATCTTCTCTAATAAGTAGAATTCATTGAATTCGATTTCTTACTGGGTTTAGGTCGTACATAAATACTTTATAATGTTTCACTAACAATAGAACAATTAGGATTGAGTTGGGCTGGTGTTAACATGGTTTCCTAAAATATCTCCCTCTTCAATAGGAACCGCTTTCTTTTTCATCCCTTCAGTGGTAGATGAACATAGCCTTTGTTTCAGGTACATATTTGGGTTCTAGAGACAAATGTTCAAGGGGCTGCACAGAGATTGAATGGGGGAAAAAGATGATTCGTCCATTTTGCTTAGATCCCCAAACTGCCAAGCATCATAATACCTTGAGCCTTCTCCTTTTTGAAAAGGAAATAGTGCATTTGGGGGCAAACATATTGATTTTGAATCTCTTATAATAGGCTTAGATCTCCAGCTCCCAGGGATTGGAGGTAGCTGATGAAGACAACAGCATTTGGGAAGTGAGAGAAACAGACTCACATGAAGATCAAGATGTATGGGAAGCACAGCTTCCCTGGGTAGTGTACACAAGTCCACGGAAGGGGTATTTCTTTAACTAAATCTTGAAAAATGAAAATAAACTTTTCAAAGAGACAAATAATGGGCAGTCTCAGAAATTTTGAATATGTATTATTGCAAAAACAGTAGTATCTCTAAAAATGAGGGAAAAGAAAAAGTTAGATTGTCAAGATAATATTTTAGCAGAAAAAGATGATGAGTTCAGTGATAAAAGGCTATATTCTGGCCATATTAATGTATCATCAATAAGACAAAATAACTATGGTTCTTTTCTCTTTTACTAGTTTTACAAAAAAATAAGAAGAAGATTTAACAGATGACTTGTTATGGTTATTATCTAAAAGACCCCCAAAAGTTTCATTGTGCAGTGGACCCTGGATTTATGAACTCAATTCATTCACAAGGGCTAGTTGTAATTCAAGTTGGTCAAGCGAAGGATCAGACTTCTCTATATAGCCTTCAAAATCTCTCTCTGTATACAAGCAAATCTCAGTGTCTTTAGAGAGTCATTGGCCCAGTATTTCTGAACACCCAGGAAAGGATGATGTAACATTCCTTCCAGAACTCTTTAAGGATTAAATCTGTGTCTGAGGCCATCTGAAAGCACAAGTGGCTGACGTTCTGGTCATAACTTAAGACTTCATTCATAAGTTAAAACTAAAATTCTGGTCCTAACCCAAGTTGTTCATATCTTAGGCCAGTTGTAACTCAGGGGTCCATTATATTTAGGCTTTGAGTGCCATCTGTTGGGCCTTTGAAGTGGCTGGATCACCAGGATTCTAACTTCATTAATGACCTAATCCATCCTTAAAATTATGATTTGATAAACTGAAAACCTTCATGGCAAAGTCCGGAACAAGATAAGAATGACAGCAGTCACCACTTCTGTTCAATATAGTCCTGGAAACAGTAGCCACAGCTATTACAGAAGAGAGAAAAATAAAAGCAATAAAGATAGGACAGGAAGAAGTTAAACTGTCATTATTTGCAGATGATATGATACTCTACATAGAAGACCCAAAAAACTCTGCCAAAAGACTACTAGACTTAATGGCCAGATTCAGTAGAGTAGCTGGAGACAAGATCAACACTCAAAATTCAATAGCCTTCTTTTATACAAATAACAGACTCACTGAGAGAAATTAGGAAAACAATTCCTTTCACAATAGCATCCAAAAGAAGGAAATATCTAGGAACCAAACTAATGAAGGAAGCAAAAGACCTCTACATTGAGAACTACAGCACACTAAAAAAAGAGATCAAAGAGGATATAAGAAAATGGAAAGACATCCCTTGCTCCTGGGTAGAAAGAATTAATGAAAATGGCCATACTACCAAAACTGCTATACAGATTCAATATAATCTCGATTGAAATTCCAATAGTACATTTCAGAGAACTAGAGAAAACAATCCAAAAATTCATTTTGAACAGAAGAGATAGATCTACAATAGCAACAGAGACATGACAGGGGGTATCACAATCCCCAACTTGAAAATATGCTACAAAGCCACTGTGATACAAATAGCATGGTACTGCAATGAAACAGACCAGAGGATCAGTGGAATCAATTGGAAGACACAGAAACAACTCCAGATGTACTCAGCCACCTCATCTTTGACAAAGGAGCCAACCATCCTCACTAGAGGAAAGATAGCCTATTTAATAATTTGTGTTGGAAAAACTGGATTTCAACCAGACCCATATCTTTCAGCATGCACTAAACTAAAATCAAAGTGGATTAAAGATCTAAATATTAAAAAAGAAACACTACACTTGCTGGAAGATAAGTTAGGTAGAACTCTAAAAGACATTGGCAAAAGAAAAGACTTTATGAATAAATCCGCAGTAGTATGGGAACTAGCACAAAGAGCAACAACTGGGATTTCACCTTTTGAAAAGCTGCACTGCAAGAGAAACCACCAATAGAACTAAGAGACAACCTACAATGTAGGAAAAACATTTTTAGCAGCTGCTCCTCAGAAAAAGGTCTATTATCTGGAATATATAAAGAACTCAAAAAATTTAGATCCCACAAATATAAAGACCTGATTAAAAAACAGGCATCTGAAGGACCATGGAATAGCTCAGTAGTTCCAGCCCCTGCCCCACAAACACAAGGTCCTGAGATAGATCCCTGGCCCAGTACCAAAGACAAAAAAAATTTGGGACTCTGAAATGAACAGACATTTCTCAGGCAAAGAAGTAAAAGCAGCGAATAAATATGTAAAAAAATGTTTAACATCACTGGTCATTCAAGAGGTGCAGTTGAAAACAACACTTAGATTCTACCTCACACAAGAAAGACTGGCTGTTATTAAGAAATCAACCAATAAGAAATGCTGGCAGGGTTGTGGAGAGAAAGGAACCCTTCTCCAATGTTGGTGGGAGTGTAAGCCAGTGCAACCACTGTGGAAATCAATATGGAGATACCTCAAAAAAGTAGAATTAGAGGTCCCATTTGGCCCAGATATTCCTCTGCTGGGTATCCTCTCAAAATAATTAAAAGAATTGTACAATAGCTAAAACTTGGAAACAGCCCAATTGCCCATCAACAGGAGATTGGATAAAGAAGATATGGTCTTTCTGTAAAATGTAGTACTATTCAGCCATAAAGAATGAGAAACTAGAGTCACTTATAGCTAAATAGATGCATATTTGAGGCCATAAACTTAAGTGAAATAAATAGGACACAGTGTAAATACCGAATAGTTTCTTTGGTGTGATAAACTAAAAGTATAAATAGTGTTCAAATTATATAAATAATGTGAAATAGGAAGAAAAGGGCTAAAGAAGTAGGCAGAAGTGGGAAAGGTAAAGGAAAAGAAAGAAGGGAAAAGAAAAAAATTAGAAAAAGAAAAAATGGAAACAAAGTCTATAGATAGGGAAGAGTAGAGGGGGTGAAGGGAGGGCAAGGGTATGGGGGAAAAAATGAGAATCAAAATACATCAGGTAAAGGTACAAGATTCCAAAGATCAATGTAACTGTATTGTATACCTAAAAAGTACTAATAAACTTAATGGAAAAAAGATTATGATTTGATGGTATAACAAAGAATTGATAGAGACAGGGACTACAGTCAGTGATTGTGAACCTTTCAGAGACAACTAAACTGCAACCAAACTACAACACAAACCAACTTATTTATGGCTATGTGCCAACACTTCAATTAAACTGGAATACTGAAGTTTTAGTTTAGAAAAAGCAGCTCATACATTAACATCTTTTGTCTAAACAAAAAACAAGGTGTGTGCCACAGGTTTGCCATCCCTGCTCTGCTTGAAAGGAGTGAATCATGGAGTGTGACCCTGGGGACTATGCCTGGTTCCTGACCCTTTCCTCTCCCTCAGTCTCTTACCCTTGAATCAGGGACTGTCATCAGTGGTGCAACTGTGCTCCAGGACACACATCCTGTCGTGAGCTTCTCCACAACCCCTGAAGCAATGAAACCAAGTGACTGCAAGCTCAAGGCTCTGAAATCATGACCTAAAATAAAGCTTTTTTTTCATTATTTGTAATTTTTAATTATTATATGGTTGAGAATATAGTATCTTCCATTTTTCTGAGTAGTTTGCTAGATCAAATACATTCTTTTATGGCCAATTTAAAAAATATTCATAATAACTGTTCATAGATAATATTGGCAAAGTGTATGGAATAATATAATAGAAATAATATTTCTTTGTCAAAAACACTTTAACAGACTGGCCAATGAATAAAGAAAAACATGACTAAAGCCCTCTTCAACATTTAATTATTGCTCCTATGGTGGCCACTAATGATTTATCCAGGTCTAAAGATTTCAGATGAAGGTAAATGCAGTTGGTCAGCACTGGGTGCCTATAAGGATGTTTGATCTTCTCGAACAAATTTTACCTATAATTCTCTCTCTTTGTGATTTGCACTTTTTTAGAGAGATGGAGGAAAGTTGTATGTAGAAGGTAAGGTTCATGGCACAGGGAATGGTTTTGTGGGTTCAGTGTGGAAACTTCCTCAATAAGCCTTCTTTGGAGCAGAATACAGAGTAAGTCCTGGAGTACTCAGTGCGCTATTTGGTCTCCTCTGTAATGTAAAAGAGACAAGAAAAAAAAAAAACAGTTGTCTCTTCTTAGAGATTGGTGATTATTGGTGATTTCTCCAACAGTTCACTTTTATTTTTCCCAGGTGCTTCCCCTAAACTTTATCTATTCCCTGCATTGTCTTTCTAAAAGACTTCCTAGATATACATAGCTGAGCAGGAAGAGGAGAATAGTAGTTACCAGAGGCCAAGAAGGATAGGAAAATGTGGGTGGAGAGAGACTGATAAACAGGAACAGAGTCACAGCAGATAGGAGAAATAAGCTCTGGTATTCTATCACACAGAGGGTAATTACAGTTAACAGTGTTGTACCATGTAATTAAAAATACATAGAATAAATAGTGTTGAATGTTCTCATCCCCAGGAAGTAATAAGTATTTCAGATGATGAGTAACCTAAATAACCTATACTGATCATTACGCATGCATTAGTACATATCGTTAAAAAAATAAGTTTAAAAAATGCTCATGGAAAGTCATGGGATCTCTCCAGCTTTCTTGTGTTTACTCTTTGTGTTTATTTTTCATCCACTCTAAACTATTTGAAAAGATACATTGGATTTGAAATCTATGAAAACAATATATTTGTGTAAATAATCTTTACTTTTCTCCCAAAACAAATCCCAATATTTTAACAGATAAACTGTTCACAACCTGCTCTATGTTAATCAACTATAAGAACATTGTAATAGAATTTGCCATCCCCTTCAGAGGATTAATACAAGTGGCATGAGATAGTGACTTGATATTCTGGAGGACTTCATTTCATCAATGAAAGTACCCATGCAGTCAGCAGCACTAACAAATGTGCACACCCAATTCAAATCCCACCAACCTGACATGTTTCTTATTATTTAAATGTCAATTTTCTAGGAGCAAAATTGAAGAAATGAAAGGTTCTACTCAATTCTTGAGTGTTTGAGGGTGGCCATCTCTCTTTCCACTCCCTGTGTGAAAGGCATTAATGACTCAAAGGATCTCGGCTGCTTTTGCTTTTGTTCTGATGTGTGTTTCCAACATATGCTAAGAACAGCTGGATCTTTTCCTCACATTGTCTCTTTAACCTTGGAAAGAACTTCCATTAGCTTTCTGATCCAAAGCCTAGGAATACATGTGCTCACTTCCAAAATGCACTAAAAGCCTCAAAATATATGTTCCAGCCTAATGCTTTTTTCATTTTGTTTTTTGTTTGTTTGTTTGTTTCTAATGTTCTAAGAACTTCAAACACCAAATATGCACCCAGGATTTTACTTAATATTAACTATCTCTTCCACACACACATACAGACCTTCAGTCCAGAAAATAGGAAGTCATTTATTATAAAATGCACTTGTATGCTATAGCAACGACAGGAGATTTTACTGCCCATTTCAGAGTGGCTGGTGCAACATTATGTTAGACTTTGTGGGGCAATATTTTTGTAATTATTGAATTATCACCATATATGTCAAGTATATAAGCTAGATTTCTGATTGTCTATATGGTTACTCACTTTAAAGAAATCCCTGTGGCCCTTTGATCCTTTATACCTGTCTTTCAAAGCTGTGTATTTTTGTGGCCTGAGAATGAAATAATAAAAACTGCTAACACATTATTCCTCTAATTGCAAATAAAAGACATGGGATAATAAGAAAATATATATACAAGGTCATAATTTTTTATGGTGGAAGTGCTCTTTGTTAGAATTAAATGTGA
>NW_022900917.1:51090754-51105509 GCF_012274545.1 Fukomys damarensis
GAGCCCACTGGCCACTCACAGGTCAGTGGTCACTCTACAATGAGCAGCCAGGATATCCAGATGTTACCTACTTTTCAAATATATTTAGGATATTTTTAAAATTATAAACAATATTTTTATGAGAAAATAAAGAAAATTTCCATGACCAAATAATAAGAGAATAACAATCATTATTACACTATTTATCATTATCTTTAAAGAAGTTACTCAGTACAAGACATAAACCAAAAAGATTCTTACAGAAAAGAAACAAACAGGTAATAACACACATTTGGTTTACAATGAACTAAGATAAAATATTAATATAAATGAAGCAAATTAGCATATATATTGAAATATTTTTGAAACATCTGAATATATAATTTGAGGAAGTATTAGAAACCCTCCCTATTTCCCATTTACTGTCATAGATGATAGATAGATGGGTAGATAGATAGATGATAGAAAGTCTGACAAAAAATGTGTAAATACTTCAGCAGTTTGCTATTCTAACAAATGTCTGGAAGCTGATGGCCATCACTTTGAGCACCTCTTGTAATTTTTTTTATTGAGTTTATTGGTACATTTTAGGCATACAGTACAGTTACACTCATCATTGGGATCTTGTACCTTTACATGACAGGTCTTGGTTCTCAATTTTTCCCTCATCCCTGTCCTCCCTTAACCCCCCTCCTCCCTTTCCTATTTACAAATACTTTATTTCCATTACTCTCATTTTCTCATTTTTTTCCTTTTCCCTTATTACCTTTCCCCAACCTTCCCATTTCCCCTACACCTTTATCCCTTTTCTTCCTATTTCACATTGTCAGTTATCTCATTAGGATAGTATGTACCACTATGGTTTTTCACACCAAAGAAACTATTCGGTGTTTATACATGTGTGACTTATTTATTTCACTTAGGAGTATATCCTAAATATGAATCCATTTTCCTATGAATGAGTCTAATTTCTCATTCTTTATGGCTGAGTAGTATTCCATTTTATACAAAAGCCACATCTTCTTTATCCAGTCTCCAATTGATGGACAAATGAGCTGTCTCCAAGTTTTAGCTATTACAAACTGTGCACTATAAACATGGGTGTGCATATATCACTGTGATATGATTATTTTAATTCAGAAAATACCAAGCAGAGGGATGGCTGGGTCAAATGGAACCTCTAAACCTAGTTCTTTGAGGTATCTCCAGATTGATTTCCATAGTGGTGGCACCAGTCTGCACTCCCACCAGCAATGGAGAAGGGTTTCTTTCTCCCGACAACCCCTCCAACATTTGTTATTGATTGATATCTTGTGGCAGCCATTCTTTGTGGGATGAGGTGGAATCTCAGTGTTGTTTTCATCTGCATCTCTTGAATGACCAGTGATGTGTAACATATATTTACTTGCTGCTTTTACTTCTTTGTCTGAGAAATGTCTGTTCATTTCGGATTTTTACTCTTTTGAGAAAATATCCAAAAGGGGAATAACTAGGTCAAATGGAATTTATATTTTTAATTTTTTGTGAAATCTCTCCAATAATTTCCTCAGTGGTTATAATAGTTTACGTTCCTACCAACAATGTGGTAGAATTGCTTCCCCCCTACATCCTTTTCAGCATTCATTACTACATTTTTTTGACGAAATCCATTTTTTCTGAAATAAGATGGTATCTCAATGCAGTTTGGATTTGCATTTTTTTGGTAGCTAGCAGAGATGAGCATTTTTTTTTAATCTATTTAATGGTCCTTTGTATTTCTGAGTTATTTTGAGGGGTTTAATTATTTTGTTATTTATATATATTTGATGTTAAAACATAACGTGACTTCAGTTGCAAATGAATGTGATCTTGTACTGGGTTTCCAGGGCTTTACTGCTAAGGATTTCTGTGTGAATTTAATCTAGCATGAAAATATTTGATAAAGAAACAAGTGAAGAAAATGTTTGATGAGATTTATCCTTGACATAATAATAATAAAAAAGACTAATGAGAATCTTAATTGCCTTTTCAACAATGAAGTTAAAGAATCAAAAAGTATCCTATAAAAAATCATATGGGAAGAGGAACCGGGAGATGTAGGGGAAAAGAAACAAGGGACTGGAATTAATATGAGAAAAAGAAAAAATGGAAACAAAGTCTTTGAGATAAGAAGGGGTGGAGAGGTTGAAAGGGAGGGCAGGGGAATGGGGAAAAATTAAGAACCAAGATGGATTCTGTAAAGGTGCAAGTTTCCAATGATGATGTCATATTTTATGTCTTAAATGTACCAATAAAATTAATTTAAAAAAATCATGTGTGATATTTCAGTATCTATAACTTCCCCATTGTGCCAGTTAATCTTGATTGTCACTTTGACTAGATTAAGAAATTCCTGGAAAGGTGAAAGATTCTGAAGGGGTTAACCTCGGCAGCCCACTGATGAATTCAAAGCTGAATGACTTATTAGGAGGTGGGGCCTAACTGGAGAAGTGAGTCAGAGGATTATGACCTTGGAGATTATCTGGTTCCTCCTTTCTTTCTCCCCTATCTTTGCTTCCCAGCTGCCATGGAGTGAGGGAGAAACTTTGCTGTACATTCTTTTCACTATCATGTTTCTACAACAGATGTAGCCAATAAGAAACTAAAACCTGTAAAATCATGATTCAGTCTCTCCTCCTTTAAATTGTAGATGTCAAACATTTTGTCCAGCAAGGGGAAAACTGAAGAATATATCCATTTTGTTATATTTGTTTTCCAGTTTCCCTCAGGGAATGACAGTTACCTACAAATACACATGACTGTTTCTTGGGTGCAAGAAAGTATGTATTTTTCTATTTTGAATATCCTGTAATATACAATCCCCAAGGGAAAGAGTAGACAGCAGCTTGTTTAAATAAACAAACAAATCAAAGTTGTGAAGCTTCTGAGTGATGGCTGTATTAGACTCTATTCCAAGAGGTCCATGAATAGATTGATACAGAACTATGGACATGGGTATGGTTGGGGCTGGGATAGAGGTATGGGTAGGAATGGGGGTAGAGAGATAAGATACACATTCAGATAAACAAACTCAAAGTGGTGGTAGAAAAACATTTGGCAACTGCTATTTGTCCCAGAGAAAACGGGTCAGGAAAGGAGGTCAGAAAGATGGCCTGAGCCTTACCTGTAGAGTAATTTTCCAGCATTTATAACCCATATACAAGGATTTGTGACCAGCTACGGTCAATTTCTATAGACTAGATTGGAAATTAGCATGATTTTTAGAACTAAAAGAATGTGTGGCCTTTTTAATTCCCAGACGGAGGGGTTGAGTCCCCACCAATTTTGCCATCATCTTTTCGGAAGGGAGACGTAGAGACAGGGAGTCCTAGATCTGGACCAAATAGATGCAACTGTGTTTCTCATCCTGCGGGACATGGGCCAAATAACTCAGAACAGCCTGCAACATTTTGGTTTTACTTTTATTTCTTTTGGACTTCAAGTGCCCAGAATTGAAACATATCAAATTATCATGATTGGAGCAAGGGCAGCCCCATATAATTTTATTTTATTTCGCTTCTTTTTTTCTTTTCTTTTGTTGTGTTAGGTTGCTTTGCTTTGTATTTTGCTTTATGTAAAACTTTCCCATCACTTTCTTTGCCTACAAGCTCATTCTCCTCCCATTAAAAGCAGTCAGCTCTCTTGTGTGTATTTAATCTTTGTCTTTTAAATCTACCTTCCATAAGATTTTTAGTTATATGTATCTCATATACAAAATGTACATGACATTAATTATATAACGTGTATAGTATTAAAATTTTGTCTTATAATTTATTCAAATAACATGCTATGAATCTTATTCTTTTCCATACTTTGACATCCTATTTTTGAGAAATTCCATATTATGGTACATGAAGTTAGTTCATACTTCTGAACTGTGAAGCATAGTCCATCTGGTACATATGCCAGACTTTACCTTTCTGTGCACTACTGGCCAATGTTTGAGTTACTGTCAGCTTCTTACTACCACAGGATATCAGAAATAAGTTTACCAATTCAGCATTCTCTTAGAAAACAAAGGATGAGGGCACAAAAACACATTTATGAATTGTAGAGACTTCGTTCATAGGCTTTATTGTATAAAACTTTTAAATTTTTCAAGGAAAAAGAGCAGACAAAGCAGGATTGCCATATTTTTCCTCACTCCTCTCACCTTTCCCTATTATTAACATTTTGCATTACTGTGATACATTTTTACAGTTGATGAAGCAATATTAATATAATATTATTAGCTAAAGTCCATATTTTAACTTTGAGTTCACTCTGTGTTGTATATTTGTGTGTTTGTCTTTGATCAAAAATTTGCTCTGTGAAACAAGTAAAAATTAAGGCAAACAAGAGGTTCTGCATTCAAATAGCTTTGGGGACAACAGAGTTGAAGAAATTAATGATATCGCTTGAGTGTAGGATTTCTCTAAGTGTTTGATATCTAAGTGAGCATATGACTCTCTAAAGGTAAGAGGTAATAGTATATTGTTTAAATTTGAATAACAATTAACCAGTGGAATACTACTCACTGTTTTTTATTTTCTGCTTCACTTTTTCCCAAGAACGCAGTACTATTATTTAAAATAAATGAATTTTTCATTGAAGCTAATTTAGTCTTAAAAATAAAAAGTGTCCTTTTTGAGAGGAAAGCATTTTGATTAGAATTGTATTAGTTTTTCTGGTATAACACATTTTATTAACTCTTGATTTTTGTCTGCTTTCCCTACAAATTAAAGCACAAATCTTTGTGTAAACCATATTTAGAAAAATCTGTGAATGGCTGTTTATTAAACAGTTGATTGCCCTAAAGAACTCATCATGCTGGTAAAAATCCATCAGCATAGGTGAAGTAAAGGGCTTAATCTACCACAAATGGCAAACCAAGAAGTAGCTTTGGAGTTTGGTGGTGAGAAGAGCAAGAGGCTACATGCGCTTGTCAGCAAAGCCCAGGGCACCCTTGTTCCCTGGGACAGCTCCGAAGACTTTGGCCACACAAGTTCTATTAATCGCCACCTGCAGAGCGAGCACTTGAGCTTAACTGAGTTCAGGGTCAGCAAACTGGATTCAGTATGTTCAATCTAAAAATCCACGCCATTGTGAAAAGGCAGTGCATTGTTAATAAACAGGAGAACAGCTGTCTGGGAACCTCCAGAAACTAGGTTTTCAGATTTTTGGTGTACTCTAAACAAAACTTTAGAATTTGAACTTTCAGAGGCAAACTAGGAGTCAATTTTAACCATATCAGTTTTAAACATGAAATGTAATGAGCAAAAGACAGTTGTGTGCACTTTGTGAAAACAAAAAATGATTCTAAACAAAGGCTGTACATTAATTTATTTCATCTCTATCATTTATTTTTGTAAGCTGCCAATGCTATACTTTATTTATTGCAGCTCATCCATATATAATTCTCTATAGTTTAGAAAACTACATCTAACATCTTCACCCCAACTTTATAAATTAGATTGATTTATTTCTGTCTCTTAAGCCTAAAACCATTTATTACAACAACAAAACATCCTCCTTTTCTGGTGATGAAGGAACAAAGTCTACCCACTTACTGTGTAGGGAGCATTGACAGATGGCCAAGTGGGGT
The DNA here is from genome assembly GCF_012274545.1 of Fukomys damarensis. Lineage (NCBI taxonomy): Eukaryota > Metazoa > Chordata > Mammalia > Rodentia > Bathyergidae > Fukomys > Fukomys damarensis. The sequence goes on from NW_022900917.1 coordinate 51,096,336, forward strand.
GATAGCTTTGATTTTAATGTGTCTTAAGAGAGTAAATGAAGCAAAGGCAATCTTCATCTCATGTGAAAAGTTGGATTTTTGTGTGGCTTGTCAGCAACACTGAGGTGCAGTTCTCACAGCACTTCATTGATTTTCCACTCAACCATGACCATTCAGATGGCAAAAAGCAGGGTCACAGAATTTCTGAAGTTGTTTTTTTTTTTTTCCATGTTGGTTTGTTAGAGTACAAACAGAATTCACTACATTCACTTAGTCAGTGTTTTGCTGGTGCAAATCTGTTATGGGTTTCACAGGCTATGAATGTATAATTTTACATAAAATCAAGATATTTTGTCCAGAGACTCATTAACATCATAAAGACAGTGAGAATAAAACTCTTCACATCTCCACACCTGACTTTAGCATGTATCGTGGATGATAAAGCACATTGCATGACTTGCATTACACTCTGAAAGGGAATACACTTTGACAATAGGAATGCTTGTAACAGAACAGTAAAGTCTCATTGCTGTAGGATGGTGTTCTGACTGGGCCTCAAACTTCAACTTAACTTTGAATACAAACCACCATTTAAATATATTAACTTTTTCATTCTCTTTGAGAGTATGAGAGATTGATAAAGCATTTGGAGAGGGAAAATAAAACAACTAAATCCCATGAGGATTTTAGCCATCAGACAGCATCTAACCAAGTGGAAACCTGACTTTACCAACCCCAGGTACTGCTACTTTGGGTGGAACTGCATTTCTATCATACAAATACTATTTACAGAAAATCAATACAAGCCATAAGACAACTGGTCTTTTATGGTAGGGCAGTCCTTGAGTATGTATAGAAACAAATTTCTCAGGTCATATAATTTCTTTGGTGTAAATACTTACATTTCATCTTTCAGTATAATAAAATAAAATGAGAAAAAACTCTAGAGTCTATATTCTTTCCTCTCTTGATTCTGCTTTGTAGAATTGGAAAGTCAACTCACTTTTCTTCTCATTTGCTTTTCTGTGTAATGGGAATAGCATTTTACAACTTATAGCAATTAGATGATCTTCATGAATTGACTAATAGTATCTGGTATTCTATATATTCCAGTTTAACAAGCATATATCACTAATGTGATACAAGAAACTTTCTATCAGAGTTCATTTGTTAGGAATTTCGAACAAGCACCTGTGATGTTCAGAAGCAAACGTCACCCCATGCAGCACCATGCTCCCAGCACTAGATCACACCAATACTCCCTAGTGGCCAAGTAACTGTCAAGTTTGATTCCAGGACATACTGTTAGAGAGTAAAGCCAACTTCCTGGGAACTCAATATTTCTACAGTGTCACATCTGACTGACAGGGTAATGACATTGGGACATCCTTCAAGTCCATGCTTCATCTGCTACAATCAACATTTTGGAGCATTTCTGAGTTCATTCAGGTGTGCTACAGCGTGGCGGGAAGTGGAAAATGAAAACTCCAGTATGCCATACGTGGAAGGTGGCCGAGCAGAGCAGGCTCATTTGCAAGTAAAAGCTGAGAGCTTATGAATGGAGAAACATTGACAAGATAATTGCAAATATTTAGAAAATGAAAAAAAAGGTTTCGGCTAGCCTAAAGGAGAGAAAGCCCAAAATCTTCTATCCCGATGATAATTATAGCCAGCCTCTAAAAACAATTTCTGCATTTCTTTCTTTCTTTTTTTTTCTTTCTATACCTTTACTAGGCACCTAATTGCCTTGACTTGCCTGTGCAGCAGCCATCCCTGGCTCTTTCAGGTTAAAGTGCTCCACAGCTCAGCAGCCACACATAGACGTTGTCTCCATTCCCATACTGAGAATACTAAATTAAAGTAAATAAAGAAGGAAATGCCCATAGCCAGAGCCTTGCTCCTACTCTATTTTGTTGACCTAAGCTAAGTGCAAGACAGAAAGGACACTCAGCATGGAGATGACCACGTGATGTATTACTACACCAAACGTCACAATTAAAAATCAATTTACAGGGCTCGGGATTTAGCTCAGCAGTTCGGTGGCCTGCCTTGCAAGTGCAAGGACCCAAGTTCAATCCCCAGTGCCAAAAAAACCAACCAAACAAACAAAACATTACAGTTTTTCAACTTTACCATGCATACCAATTGAAATGTATTCAGTAAAGATCATGCTTCAAGTTGTGAATTCAAATCTTTCCTCCAGAGAGATATGTGGTATGATCCTTTCTAGGAATGTTGGACAGTAGCAGTCAGCGACCTTATCCAGTCAGTCATATAATCATGAGGGAAACAGCTGATGTTCCACAATGGGCTGTGTGGCTACACTGCGATATCCAGAAGGTAAGTTTTCTGATTCATGATAACTTCAACTTACGTGGATTTATCAGGAATCAACCTTATCATAAGTTGAGGTGTATCCATGCTGTTCATGTTCAGAGAGAAAGGGGAGGCCAATCTCATGGAACCCAAACTAAGAGACAGGGTAACACTGAAAATCAGGACATGTGGCTAATTTGGAATTTCAAATGCAAAGAATCAAGCACCTGACTAGCTTTCCATACCCAAGGACATTACTGAATTTATGAGGAGGGGGAGAGAGAGAGAGAGAGAGAGAGAGAGAGAGAAAGAGAGTCTGATTGACTAAAATAGGAATATTTATAAAGATCCAAAGTTTGAAGAGGGATATTAATGATGCAAATATTCCATAATAAATCTAAAATTTAGTCTTTTACTATTTTGTTCAAGAATACAAACAGACACCTTACCTTGAATGTCCATGGAAAGAACACTGACCCTGATTGAATTTGCCATGTCAGTTTGTTTTCCTACTGTGTCTTATATGTGAGAAGAGTGGGCACTCACAATGGAAATCCGGTAGCCATCCAAGAGAGTTTCTTCTTCTGTACCCCAGGACCAATCCCAGTTGTATTCTGAGTTGTCCCTCTCTTAAATGTCTAATTATTTTCTTCTGTTGTAGGCTTTATTTATTCCATTATCCTTTCTTGATTAAACACTGCCTCTATTTATTTCCTACAGACAATATTTAAAAATCATCAAATATTTGGTGGCTTAAAGTATTTGGTGGTGTACATTTACTGTTTTAGAGCACTGGAAGCCAGAAATCCAAGGCCAATTTCCATGGGTCAGGATCAAGCTTTCATAGGGATTTGCTTCTTTCAGTTTCTAAAGATTTCAGGCATTCCTCAGCATGTGGCTGCCTCAGTGTGATTTCTGCCTCTGAAATCACATTGCTTTCTCTCTTCAGTGTGTCTCTTCTTCTGCTTTCTCTCTTACAAGGACAATTGTGATTTGATTTAGGTCCCACTTGTTTAACCTCCCCATTTCATGATCCTTAATCCAATCACCTCTGCCATGGAAGTTGTAATAGGTTGGATTGGGTCTTCCTGTGATTCATTTGCTTAAATTGTAACCCCTAGGATTTTAAAATGCAATTTTATCTTAAAAATGGAGTCTTTTCAGAGGATATCAAATTAAAGTGAAGTTTTTAGGGTGGGATCTAATCTAATTTGATTGGTGCCCTGGGAAGATAAGGATTTTGGATATAAAGATGTGCACAGAGGGAAGAGTATGTGAAGGCACACAGAGGGAAGACGGTCACCAACAAACCAAGGAGAGAGCCCTAGAACAGATCCTTCCCTCAGAGCCCTCACAAGAAATCAGCTTTTGTGGTACCTTGAACTCAAATTTCTTGTCTCCAAACTATAAGACAATAAAGTTCTGTTGAGTAAACTACCTAGTTCATGAACTTTTGTTATAGCAGCCCTAGCAAACTACTCATAAATTAGCATTTACAAGTTCTAGGCTTAGGACGTGAAAAGTAGATGCCATTATTCAGCCTAGAATACTGCCTTAACATGTGGATTGCCCCCTTTTTACGTACAGGCTCACCCCTTTGACCCACTCTCCACATAACTATACGTTCTGTTTCTGAGATGCAAATGAACATATCATTCCACATGCTTAAAACCTTTGCTCTCTGTGTACAATATCATACCCTTCCAGCCTGTTCCTCTGTCACTCATTAATATGACGTCTCACCATTTGCTATTTCATGTCTCTGTTTTCACGTTTTCTATGTCTTCTGCCTTGGAAATTGCTCTTCTTTAAGAGTCACCTTGTGACTTTTCTATAAAAGCTGCCCTTGATCTGACTCCCTCACTTCCCAGCCAGGCCACCATGATGAGCATGTGACCCATCCAGTTGTCCAGTAACACAAGGCCCCCTGCTCACAAGGACTGAACCTTGATTTAAACTCTATGGCTGCCATTTTGAACTTCTTAGTAACTTTTGGACAAAAGTCCTTCATTTTCCTCTTGCGATATATTGTAGCCAGTTGAACTTTCTAAATTCCTCAGTGAGGTAACAGAAGGATCTCTCTCTCTCTCTCTCTCTCTCTCTCTCTCTCTCTCTGGAAGTTTCTTCAGAAATTACCATGCAAGGAGGTTGACAAGAATAAACAAGCATGAGATTTGCTTACAGGATTGTTCTAGTTAGATCAACTGTCCTTCTGCAGTGCAAATTCCATGATCAGAAGCATCTTCATGGGTGATCTGTGATATTGAGTGTTGCCACCTAAGCAGAAGGAGATGGTCAAATAACTATTGGTCTCTGGAAGTTTCTTCAGAAATTACCATGCAAGGAGGTTGACAAGAATAAACAAGCATGAGATTTGCTTACAGGATTGTTCTAGTTAGATCAACTGTCCTTCTGCAGTGCAAATTCCATGATCAGAAGCATCTTCATGGGTGATCTGTGATATTGAGTGTTGCCACCTAAGCAGAAGGAGATGGTCAAATAACTATTGGTCCTAGGAAGGTTTTAAAGAAACAACACATGTACGTGAATGTCATTGATTCTTTACCCACCAGGACAAGAGGTAAGAGTATTCTAGTGTTAGAAAGGAGAGTTCAAACATGAGAGATCAGGTCAATACCAAGAGCTAAGACTTCACCAGTGAGTTTCCTAATTTTAGATTATTTTTTTTCATGAGTCACTTGGTTTGTTTCCTGGGAGAAGCCCAGGTGAAAAGAGGATTATTTCCATTCTAACAGACTTAGCACACACCATCCCCATCAATAGTAAGGAGCAGCCTTTCCTCAATCTTTCCTGCCTGAGAATTTGGACAGTCTGGCTAGTGCTATTCCTGGCTTACCTCCATCCCCGAATCATTTGGGGAAAAGACTGTCCTCATGGAAATGCTTCTCAGAGAACTCATCGACATTCTCTTCTCACATAGAGGTTCTTTTACAAATTTGGGGGGAGCCATTTATAAAGTGAATAGTTGTAATATAATATAATCAGTTGTTGATGAAACTGAGAAGAAAAATAAATGAGGCAAGGTAGGCCAGCAGTATTGTGGAAAGAGTGTACAAAGTTAACAGGAAAATTAGAGAAGTCCTCACTGAAATGTTTCCAATTAGCCAAAGACCTTAAGTAGGTCATTATCTACTCACATTGTCATGACCGCTTTATCCTTTTTATTTTTATATCCTGATAAATTTCACATGCCTCAAAGGGGCACAGAAAAAATCAACTCAAACACTTGAGATGTATATCACATAGTAAAGAATTATGGTTGACATCCTGAAAAATAACAAGTCTAGTTTTTGATATCAATATTTTACATAAGATCCAAATAGTTCATTTCATACACAACTGTTCCAAAAGTTATTATTATTGTTATTACTATTACTATCCTTTTGATTAATTTATTGATTAATTTGATTAATTTTTTGAAGAATTTTTTGGAGAATATGGTATAATTTGCAACTTGAATTGGTATCCCTAGCACTTAGAATCTGAAAACAAGAAAAAGGGGTAGACTAAAAGAATGATCTCAAAGGTAGTCAGTCCCCTTTTATGACAGACCTAGCTGCACTGAAATTGCTCTAGACATAACAAAGCATAGGTTCTTGGTACAAGTTCATGGGGTCTTTAGTTTTCCCAAGTGTCCTAAAGAGTTTTGATGGGTGATCAAGCATGACAGCTGTGGACAAGTGAGTTTAATGAATACCTCCCCCTTTTGAAAGTTCTGAAGAACTTACTGTTTAATGTGGTCATAGAGGTCAGTGGGTACAAGTTGTGCCATGGCAGATTAAATATTAATAACAAGGTAAGGAAAAAGAAAGCATTGTCTGATTACTCAACCCAATGTAAATATCTAAATATGCCATTTCTTTCTCTCCTAGTACCTTCTTTAAAACTAGCTTTGCATCTCTTAGAACAATGGTTTTCAAATCATTTTTATACAGTTTCTGAATGTGCAAAGATGATTTGGGACACGCTGAAAAGTGACAGTGATATAACACAGCAAGCTGACAGTTTCCTACTCTGCCTCCAATGATATAATATTTAATTTTATACATTTTTATAATTTAATATATATGTACAATGAATTCGGAGTTTTGTTGCAGTAATAAAATACCTTGGAAAATCAACCAAATGGAAGAAACATTTATATTGACTCATGGTTTCAGAGAGGTCAGTCTATGGGTGGCTGGTATTGTCTCTGGGCCTGTGGTGAGGCAGAGAATTGAGTATAAAGGTGGAATGGAGCAAAACTGCTTATTTAATGGCTTAGAGAGAGAGAGGCTGAGAATTTTATTATATCTGGAACCCCAGCTTGGTGGTATCACATTTAAGGCAGGTATTCCCCCTTAGTTTGCTATTCTACATGCCAACATTTCTTAAAACACTGTTACAGACCCTTCTAGAAGTATGCTTTACTAATTCCCTAGGTATTTCTCAATCCAAATAATTGACAGTTTATATCAAATATTACATACAATTTCAATCCAAAGAAAATCCTTTGTTTTATAACATAATTAAGCTCTGCTATAGGTCAATAAGTCACTGATTGTGGACATTTATAAAATAGCCTTTCACACTGAGTTAATGTAACTTCATTCTTAAAAACTGTAATGTTCTTAAAAGGCAACAGGATTAGTAAGCAGCTATTGTCAAAAAGAAAGCTCAAGACAGTCTTCACATCTTAATCTTTATTTCTGACATGTTATATTGACTAAAATTTAAAGACCTGATTAAAGATTTTACAAAGCAAATTAGCATATCATTCATTGATCTTACATGGAAAGATCATAAGGAAATTAGGATGCTCAAAATTAGATACTTTATGAGAATGTTAATATTTGTATGCACTCTGCTTTTAATATTTTCAGGATAAACTAATGTTCAAGTTCTATGTCAACGTTTCTTGCCTAGAAGAGTGCAACTTTGCAAGCTAAACATGAGAATTTAAACACATCCTAAATTGTTCTGTATATATTTTCTCTCACACATAGTTTAAAAACCACTCCTCTACTTTACATAACATTGAAGACATAATGATCTTTTTATTTAGGCATTGGAATGAACCCAGTTCTGTGTTAAACTTGCTTCTGCATGTGGGAACTTCATTGGCCCATAAGTAGATGAGTAAGGGACAGGCCACCCACTCAGGTAAGAATCTTGACTGGCAACTTAATTTTTCTTCTATATGTTAGCTCAAACCGTCTTTCCAGTGTTTTCAAACAAGGGTCTTCCTTTCTTTAACAAGTCAGGGTCCTGCATACTGTGCTCTTGTCCAGGAGCATAACCTTCCACTACCCAATTTTCTGTCAAAGTCCAAGCCATAAGGAAGAATTACACATAGGGCTGATTGTACAAGGTCATTGAACTTATCTATGTGTTCCAAATTTCACTTTTTAATTACATACTATAACATTATATATTATAAAATTAACCATTTACACGTGTGCAACACAGTGACATTCAGCACAATCACAATATTGTACAACCATCACGTCTATTTAGTTTCAAAACATTTTTAGTATCTCAAACAGAAGCTCCATGCCCATTAAGCAATTAACTTTCCCATTCAGTAGCAACCACTCATCTGCAACTATTTAATCTGCTTTCTGTCTCTATGGATTTAACTATACTGAATAGTTCATATAAGTAGAATTGCATAATGTGTGTTTTTCTTCTTTTGTGTGGCATAACATTTTCAAACCTCTTCCATGTCAGGACATCATCAGCATATCAGGACATCATTCTTCTTAATACTGAATAATATTCTTACATGGATAAACCACATTTCTTTATCTGTTCATTTGTTTACAAACATTTGGACTGTTTCTGCCTTCTGTCATTTGTGAATAGAGCTGCTATGAATATTCATGTCCAAATTTTTTATTTAAATACCAAAGTTCATCATATATAAATTTGCAGTTGCATCAAAAAGTGGAACTTGAATTTCTAATCTATACTTTCCCCTCTCCTTCCTTCCACTATCTCTACCAGTGCAGAACATGCTAGCCCACATCCTTCCTTTGCACATAGAACACTCCCTGTTGGGTATGGAGGAGCTTCCATGGCTATTCTGAGCCTTGGGTCTAGTGTCCAGCCTCATCAGAGCTGGAATAGAGAGAGTCCTCCTGCCAGCTGACAGTCACCATGCACTGAAAGGGAGAGCACAGCAACAGCACATGCTGCTGTTCCCTCATCAACTCTGCTCAACTCCTGGTATAGACTTTACTGAATTATACAGTGGATTACAGTTGTAGCAGCAGAAACCTTAAGCTTAGCAGCAAAGTCCAACTCGTTTCATTGACTTAAAGAATTCTACCCAAATAACCTATCCCAAAGTAACCTCCCTGTGCTAAATTCTTCAAGTATTTATTGTGCCATGTAACCAACTTTGACAAATATGCTTCATTGCACAGAAAATTAAATTGATCTAGTGAAGCTTTGCTACTCCTAGCATAGGCCCCCCACTAACAGAACATAGTATATCAAATGTTTTCCGGGCCCTGGGCCTGGCCTCCAGAAGGGGAGAGTCATCTCTCCTTACCTGAAATTCCCTTACTTCCTTCTTGATGACCCTCTGTCCTCTCCAGAAAGGCTACTCTAGATTCTAAGGGGTTTGATACATACATGAAATGACCTACAAAGGAATGTGTTACAGCAAAGCCTCAGAGCAGCAGAGCTGGTCATTTCCACCTAGAACACTTCCGCCTCTGTACAAAGAGGTCATGGATGTGTGTAGGTGGCAGGCAGTTCAGTCCAGCACCTATGCACATGGATTTCTGAGTCCATCAATCAAGCTCTAGAGCCAAGTCCTACCCCAGAGCTATCTACTTGGACATGTTAACTTTAGTTCTGTGTGTGTGTGTG
>NW_022900917.1:51105589-51112498 GCF_012274545.1 Fukomys damarensis
AGTCCTACCCGAGCTATCTACTTGGACATGTTAACTTTAGTTCTGTGTGTGTGTGTGCGTTCTAATGAGCAGAACAAAGAAAATGCCCACCTCAGTACTTACTGTGAAGTTAAAATCAAATGATATAAACAACTTGCAGAGAAAACATCCCATGGATGGCAAATCATTTTATTTAAAAAGTTTACAAAATAAATTTATTTATTTAGTCCTAACATTAGAAATATAATTAAATAAAATTAGAACAAACAACAAAATTGTATTGAATTTCATGACGAGCTTTCAGATAATGCTACAGATTTATGTTGTTAAAATATTGTTCTAAATTGTGCATAATTTAGAAACAATTAGAAACAGTATTTTTTATATCTTATTGTTTGAATAAAATTTCTTAATTGAATCATATAACGGAATGATTTTTGTATTAAAATTCATTTTATTTATCCACATTTATGTGAAGTCTCACAATTCAAGCCACAAAGACATTTCCAGTCACACTCTTTGTCTGGAATCAATTACCAGAATTTTAGGCAAGCCCCTGGATAAAATAGGGTCTGAAAAATTTAACCCTGCAAATTAAAAGCAGTATCAAACATTATAGTGCATTTGAAGGAACACAAATCTGCTTGCACATTTAAAAATGCAATAGCAACCTAAATCCAAATTAAATCTCAAGTCCCTTGAATCTCAACTGGAGTACAATACCCACAAAATGATACGTATTCCCCATTCACTCTAGATCAGCTCTGGAGTGTAGGTATCAGATTGAGTAAAGAGGCAAGAGACATAACAGTATACAATAAAGACACAAGGCTAAAAGAAAGTAGAAGCTTATTCATGGGAGCGAATGGAGTGTGGTCCAGAGTCAAATGGGCCATGTTAGAGTGACCAGGGACAGGAAGGACATGGTGGTGGGAAAGTGGGGGCAAATAGATTTAAGCTGTTGTTTTTTTTTTTTTCAGCTCTAATTGAGTTTATTGGCTGTTGGTTTTGAATGCACGGTGTTGCTTTTTATTTGTCTTTCATGAGTACTGTCACTTTTTTTTAGTAGTATACACACACACACACACACATACACACACACACACACCTTGATTAATTGCATGTACTTATCTCTCTTCAACCTTTCAATTTCTTTCATATTTTCTGGTAAGCAAGTAAAGCTCGCCATGATGCACTGATTTATTTATGCATTCATTGAATGAATCAATACTATTTTCTAGATAGATACTAGGGATGACACAATTCATAAAACATGATCCTTCTACAAAATAGGCATTTAAATACACAGAGTAGCAATTTGTAAACAGAGCCTATAGTAACAAGAAGAGGTATAGTAACCAAACAGTGAAGGAAAGCCAAGCAAGTGGAAATGATATTGAATTTCATCCAGAGGATTTCACAAGGCAGACAAAATGGTCCAGAGAAAATGCAGCACAATCAATGGCATGGATGTAAGGTTAGGGTCCCTGGAGGGACCAAAAGACACCAAATATTCACAAGGGTGATTGGAAAAAGGGACTGCAAGGAATGTTGATTCAAGAAATATTTTCATAAAAGGACACTCAGCTCCTGCTAAGGAGAGGGATTTGATCCTATATTATGGTATATAGTATGGTTCATATACAAATATAATGGAATTTTCAGAAATAATTACTTTAGGCTAAGTGTGCTGGCACATGCCTATAATCCCAGTACTCTGGGAGGCTGAGGCAAGGAGGATTAGCCCATCCTAACCAATTTAGCCACTTAGCAAGACCTTAACTCAATTTTTTTAAGAAATTAAGAAAGGCTGAGGACACAGCTCAGTGCAAAAGTTCTGGATTCAATCCCCAGTAGTGTTAGAAGAAGAAACAAAAAGGAGGAGGAGAAACAGAAGCGAGAAGAAATGGGAAAGGGAGTAAGAAGAGGAGGTGGAGAAAAGGATGGGGAGGGGGAGGAGAAAAGGAAGAGAAAGAAGTAGAAGGAAGAGGGAGGGAATCGCTTTGGCAGGAAGCAAACCATGAATTATGTAAAGAGTAAACTCCGGGGACAGAGAGGTTAAGCAGAAGTTGTTAAAATGATTCAGAAATATATAGAAAACACCTTAAACTGTTCAGGTAGGAGGGTTGTGGAGGAGGACCCAAAAATGGAGAGATATTTAGGTGTCAGTTTGACATCCAGCAGATTCCAAACATAACCATCTTTCTTTTTCTTTCTTTCTTTGCCCTTAAACTATCCAGCACTATAGAACTATTAAATCCATTACAATTCTTATATGCAGACTCTCCATAAACATTGAAGTGGAGGTGTATATTCTGAAAAGAAAAAGCTCATAACTCCAAGTCCATTGACATATTCCCTGCAGCAATATTCACACTCCCAAGATACGTAATTATGTGTCTATTAACAAACGAATAAAGAAAATGGGGTCTATGTATTCAGTGGAATATTATTCGACCTTAAAAAATACTTTTTCCATTTATCTAATTATATATGGACTTGGAGCTCATTATGCTAAGTGAAATGAGCCAGATAGATAAAGAAAAATGCTGTATCTTCTCACTACTATGTGGAATATTTTTAAAATAGTCAAATATAAAAAAGGTGGAGGATAAACAGGTTACCAGGAGCAAAGAAAGGGAATGGAATGAAGAGGGAAAGTCAAAGGATGCTCTCAGGCTGTGCAGCCTGAATAGACCATAAGGGACAGAAAGAGAGCTTCTGCTGTTGCTTGTTGCTTGCTGCTGGCTGCTTCGATGTTGGCTGCCTTCTGCCTGCCTTACTTTGCCAGAGACTGTTTCCCCTCTGCCATGCCCCTGTACCATGTCATGTTGCCCCGGAGCCAGCTGACTGTGGACTGAAACCTCTACCAACTGTGAGCCAAAATAATCCTTGCCTCCTTTAACTTTGAGTGTTGGCTATTTTGTCTCAGTGATGAAAAAAGTAAGAAAGAGGGCAAATAGATAAATTCTTAACGTATTAACACCAGAAGTAGCAACAAGTCCCATTCATCAGATTTCAAGACACTAAAGATATTGACTCTGTATAAATCACATTTTGTCTTATTTCACATTCTCCATTATACATTTTGGTCCCTATTTACATTTTCAGTTTCTTACACCAGAGAGATAATAGAAAGGGGGAACTAGAGAAGGGAAAGGGGGAAGAGAAGAGAAGAAAAAGAAAAAAGATGATTCCATTCTTCCCCTTTTTTTCATATTTTTTCAGTTATTAAGCGTGAAGTGGGTGAAGGGAGGGCAGGGGAATGAGGAACAAATAAGAACCATGATGCATCATGTAAAGGTGCAAGATCCCAATGATGAATGTAACTGTATTATTTACCTTAAATGTGCCAATAAACTTAATGAAAAGAAGAAAAAGAAAAAAATGAGAAAAGAAAGAAAAATAGAAACCGAAGGGCTTTTGTAAATAACAAAGGGGAAGAACAATTAAAAGGGGGAGGGGACAGGGGAAAAGGAATCAAGAAACATCATAGAAAGGTACAAATTCCCTATGATGAAAGTGATCATTATATAAATCTAAACTGTACCAATAAAGTTAAAAATAAGAAAGAAATTGAAGAACCCCTCAGAAAAATATCATGTAGAAAAAGTCAATAAAGAGAAATAAAATTCCTAAAAATAAAATCACATTTTCATCACACTTTCACTATTTTGTATTATATTTAAAAACTGGGACTTAAACCATGTTGTTTTTTATATCATTTTTCTCCTGACCCATTGCTCTTATAAATTAGTGGAAGCAATTGAAATATTGGGTAGTTGGAAGGTGCGTAGTCATGCTTTTCCAAATGTAGCAAAATTCCCTTACGTTTCCCACTGACTGAAATGCTGCTCCCCCTTAAACTCTTTGGATTAAAGATCTTCTGTGTTTCTCACTCTGCAAAGGAACAGGGACATTGCAGCCCTGTCCATGTTCTCCCAGCATCTGAGTGAGACTCAGGTTGGGCACTGGCTGAGTTGTCCCCACAGGACTCCTGGGACACATGAAGCACAAGTATCTCAGAAAAGAGTGTTTCCTTCTCTTCACTTCTGTTCTCCTCTCAAATCTCATGCCTTGCCTTGGACGGCCACAATTACGCTAATAGAAATGGGCTAAAATGTTCAAGATTCATCATCACTGGGTTCAAAAAGGGTGAAGACTATAGCTAAGATGAATGACAGAACAGCATAGACTAACATCTTTCAAAAATATGGCAGTAAGTGGTTAGAGAAAGGGCACAAGAGAAATTTAGGAATCAAGAACAACTTATGGCCTGGTTTGGTGACATGCACAATGGAAGCACCTGCTGTGGCTTACAGTCAGCTACAGGACATTATCCGAGCCATTTATTAGAAAATGAATGCACCTTGAGAGCATAATACAAAGTGAAATAGATCAAACACACACGCTTAAATATTGCATGGTTTCTCTTATACAAGAAACCTGAAATATAAATAAAGTAAAAGATAAATAATAGGAAATAGGGAAACAGATCTTTTGCAAATGAGAAGGGGACCAAGAGATGGAGGAAGGAGAAAGGAGGAGAGGGGAAGAGGATGAAAAATAAATTAAAATGTGTTATGTACATGTAACCAACTCCTCACGGGCAATGCAATCATTATGTGCTAGAAGTGTGTACCAATAAAAAAATGAACAAAAATACTTAAAAAGCTTATCTGGAAAGAAAAGAAGTCTGAAGTGCTTACAGAATGTTAAAAGGAACCTGTCAAGTTGGATTAAAAGCTGGACTTCAAGAAAATGCTGGGAAGAACATATAAATCTGTGATGCATTAAAAAAATGACTAGAGTAAAAGAAGGGAGTGAAATATGTCACATTTTCTTTCAAAAAAGTGGAGGGTAGAGAAACATGAATCATTTCTTTTGATTTTCTAATCCTTACAAATAATTTATTCATTCTAGTTAGATGCTGGCCAATGACAAACAAGAGTAAAATCATTGTGCTGTTGTTTTTCCATTAAATTTATTCATATGTTTAAAGCAAACAATACAGTTATATTTACAATTGGGATCTTGTACCTTTAGATGATATTGTGTATTGGTTCTTATTATTTTCCCATACCCCTGCCCTCCAACCCCTTCACCCTTCCCTATTTTCAAAGACATATTTTCCATTTTTTCATATTTTTTCTGTTCTCTTATTTCCTTTCCCCTTCCTTTCCCACTTCTCCTTTAGCAATTTTCTCCCTATTTCATGCTTCCAATTACACCATTTGAACCTTATTTACACTTTTAGTTTTTCACACCAGAGAAATTATTCAGTATTTACTTAAGTGTGTCCTATTTATTTCACTTAAAAGTATAGCTTTACTGTGCATCCATTTCACTATAAAGGTTTATAGTTTCTCATTCTTTATGGTTGAGTAGTACACCATTTTATAGAAAGACCACATCTTCTTTATCCAGTCTCCATTTAATGGGCATTTGGACTGTTTCCAAGTTTTAGCTATTACAAACTCTGCCACTATAAATATGGGTGCACATATATCAATCACTGTGGTATGATTCTGTTAATTCTTTTGCAAAGATACCCAGCAGAGGGATAGCTGGGTCAAATGGAACCTCTCATCCTAGTTCTTTGAGGTATCTCCACATTGATTTCCACAGTGGTTGCACTAGTCTACACTCCCACCAACAATAGAGAAGGATTCCTTTCTCCCCAAAGCCACACCAGTGTTTGTTATTGGTTGATTTCTTGATAGCAGCCATTCAATCCCTATCTTTCTCCATGCACTAAACTGAAATCCAAGTGGATTAAAGATCTTAATATCAAAACAGAAACATTAAAGTTACTGGAAAGTAAATTAGGTAGAACTCTCAAAGGTATTGGCATAGGAGAAGATATTATGAACAAATGCTAAGCAGCATGAGAACTTGCACAAAGAATCAACAACTGGGATCTCATTGTATTAAAAAAGATTTTGCAGTGCAAGAGAAATCACTAGCAGAGCTAAGAGACAACTTAAAATGTGGGAAAAAATTTTTACCAGCTACTCCTCAGACAAAGGACTACTATCTAGAATATATAAAGAACTCAAAAAAATTAGCCCCCCAACACAAAGATCCAATTCAAAAATGGGCATCTGAAATGAACAGATATTTCTCAGACAAAGAAGTAAAAGCAGTAAATGCACATATGAAAAAATGTTCAATATCACTGGTCATTCAAGAAATGGAGATGAAAACAACAATGAAATTCCACCTTAACCCAGAAAGTGTGTGCTGTGTTTTTTGTTTTGTTTTGTTTCACTTTTTGCTTTTATTTTCTAACTTTTGCTCATGGAGATGTTGAAAGAATTTGTCAGAATAATTTGCATGTGTTTGTCACTACCCCCGGGCGACAGGTTTGATACAAGTAAATATTTTCTTAAAATCATGGGTGACAAGGCTTATTTAGTATAGAAAACTATCTGTGAATAGCTTACAAACAAATTTTAGTTTTAGAGTATCTACTTTAACAGAAATGTGTGACATACTGCTCAAGGGCATAAGGACATTCACATGTATCCTTATCTGCTTATTATTCCCATTAAATTTCTCATAAAATACGGTGCATCATCAAAAAACAAACTGTGTGAAGATCAAGTACCACAGACAAGGCATATTTTGAGCCACAAGGAGAACAGTCTTGAGTAAACCCTTTCCTGCCCTGGTTAACCATCATCAAACTTCCTCTACAAATTTAAATGTCTTCATGCAAAGAAGGTCAAAGAAGTTTCTCCTCTACTATACTCGCCATTTTTTAGAGTACATATTCTTTAGGATATTGCTTAAAATATATGAAAGATTAAAGATCATTAAAATCTAGAATGGGAGTGTAGAGATTCCACAAGATGACAGCTGAGAATGTCAGCTCTCTCTCTCTCTCTCTCTCTCTCTCTCTCTCTCTCTCTCTCTCTCTCTCTCTCT
>NW_022900917.1:51113554-51200938 GCF_012274545.1 Fukomys damarensis
CTCTCTCTCTCTCTCTCTCTCTCGCTCTCTCGCTCTCTCTCTGTGCAATAGAAGACGGTACCATCTCTGGGAAATGATTCTTTAGTTCTAAAAACAAGCAATAGAAGCTAGGTTATTTCTTCACATTCCTTCTATGAAATGATCAAGATTCATTCCCAATTCCATCCTCAACATCATCCTCTACAGAGCAAATAGAAATAATTTCTAAAGACCTCTTTCCACTATTACCAGATCACAAACATCATAATTGGCCTCCCAGGGTAATGAAAGCAGGACACAAGAGGTCCACCAGTGCCAGGCTTTTGGAACACACCCGATGCTATCTTATTCTAATTAGAGTCCAAAAGGAGCTAATTTCACAGAGCTTAAAAAATCAGACTAAAAATAATCTTTGGGACTTTCCTTTCTTGGCAGCCTGAAATTACTACAAAATATTTGGTATGGCATAACATATTGTTCCAAATAACAGTAAACATGGACATATTTTATTAACTAATAACAGACTCATACGGTTAAGCAGCCAACTACTGTCTTTCATTTTCTTCAAATCAAAGGGAAGAAGAGTTCTTGCAAGGATTTGGCTTTTTTTTTTTTTGTTAACTTATAATATCTTTTGCACTAATTGATTACTCTTTATTACTCTTTACAAGTCCCATAGAGAGACAATATAGATATAGAGCTAGTTCAAAGAAAGCAAGAAAATGAGAGGCTGCGTGCATCTGGGTTTGTGGTCATGCACATGGGTTGTGTGTGCATGTGTGTGGACATGCATGTTCATGCATGCACACAAGCTCTTGGCCATGGCTATCCATACTTTCTTGTTCTGGGGCTGATGTGAGAAGGACAAAATCAGAAGAAAGGAAAGATGTAGAATGGCATGGACATAAGACATGATCACTCTCTCCAGCACTCCCATTTGAGGAAGGCACAGTGGCCCTTGGGCCTGGAGATGGAAATCTCTTTGCATTAACTCATTGCCTCAGTGCTGAAAGCCATACTGGTGAGAATGGCAAGAGCCTGGGCTTGATGTTATAAGACCTGTCTTCTAGCTTCAACTTTTCTGAGTTTCAGTGGCCCCATCTGTAATTTAAGGGTGTATCTACTTCTAGTGAACTATTTTAGGCATGGAAATTCTTTGTAAAATGATAAGCTATTACCATTATCATTTTGAGCACAAATTGAAATTAGGAAGTGTCATGCTCAAAAAAGTTTTGTACAATACTAGGTAGAAGAGGTGCTGTCACTTTGGCCTTAGAAGAGGGGTGAAGAATGTAAGGTTTTGTACAGAGTCTACATTTAACTCTTCATTTTTGACAAAAATGAAAAAAATAGGAAGGGAATATTGGCTGTATCATTTCTGAGAAATCATAGTAGCTCAGCCAGGCATACTCTGGTTGGAAGATGTCCCCACATAGGTCGCAAAATTGTCCAGGCACTGGACATTTGTGCTATAGCATGGTGTGGTTTCTACTCAAACTATACAAGGCCACAACAGAATTTCAGTACTGCTATATGCAGTCTGCAAATAAAATATTAAACTTAGAGATATAAGTCTACTTGAGTACAGTAGCATCAAATCTAAACTGGAGCTATGAAATAATTCAGACTTGAACAAGCCATTTATAAGAACCATTCTCCATGACTTGATTCTAAGATAAACCATAAGAACTAGGCACCATTACTTAAAAAAAATCAAACCCAGAGCTAGTTCAAGGCAACATGACCAAAACTCAAATACTGTTACTTGGTTCCAATTTTCCTACATGAATCTCTCTTACATATGGCTTCATTTTCAAAAACTTGCCCTTCAGAGGCACAGATCCATAGACCTTTGCTACTTGCATTTCCTCACTCAAATCCAGTGAAAATGAACATGAGGATCTTCCCTAGAAGATAAAACCCAAATCTCTCAGTTGCTCCTTGACTTTGAGCTCCTTGTTCATCCTGGAAACAATCCACCACTGTTTGCCTGCATAAATCTGATGTGGGACTCAAAGTCACAGAGACTAGAAGAAGCAGGAGGAAGCCTCCAGTTACCCTCATGTAGACAAACAGAATGCTTCATAAATCAAGGGAACAATAAAGTCTTTTATGTTCTCTATTCCCAGAATGTAGGACTCGCTATCACTGAAGTGCAATTAGTTTTATTTTGATATTGTGCTTTCTTGTGCAGGTAAAGAACAGTTCCAAACTGGAAAAAAGTCATTATGAAGAACCTTGAAAAATAGATGTAAATATTTCCTTAGTTTGTCTAGAAACACATATCGCAGGATCATTTTTGCATTTGTCTTAACATCTGATCCCCAAATTTGTTCCCATTAAATCAACATTAAAAGTCAACAAAGTGATTAAACCTTCATCTGTTTATTGAAACAAATTTCAAAATTTAATCTCCCATTTCATACTAAGTCTCTTGTGGTCTACATGTTGTAAACACTGATTAAATGCAATCTCTGGACGGAAGAAATAAATTGGCTAGTGTGTACACAGTTGAGAGTCAGAATGTAGGAAATCTTTCAAAAGTAAGTAATTACTTACAATAATGCCTGTTTTCCTACATATTGAGGTAATTGCCTACTGATGGATATGTTAGTCATTAACTTTATGCCATACAACATTCTTGAGGTACTTTTTAAAATTCATATATTTTAGATATCTATCCGAGCTAATTATTTCTAATCAAATTATGTAATATGACCCAATTTAAACAATAAATTAAAAATCAGTAGGATGCAGTTTCAGAATCTAAAAAGCTCTACATTTAATCACCTTTTTTTTTTTCACTCTCCAAACTCTTCTTGAAAGTTATCCTTTTATTTGCTGCTTTTACTTCTTTGTCTGAGAAATGTCTGTTCATTTCAGATGCCCATTTTTGAATTGGGTCTTTATATTTGGGGGGCTGATTGTTTTGAGTTCTTTATATATTCTGGATAATAGTCCTTTTTCTAAGGAGCAGCCGGTAAAAAAGATGGTGTGGTTTTTCTATAAAATGGAGTAGTACTCAGCCATAAAGAATGAGAAACTAGAGTCATTCATAGGAAAATGGATGCATATTGAAGCCGTACTCTTAAGTGAAATATGTAAGACACACGTGTAAATACTGATTAGTTTCTCTGGTGTGAAAAACTAAAAGTGTAAATAAGATCCAAATTGTATAACTGCCAATGTGAAATAGGAAGAAAGGGGCTAAAGGTGTAGGGGGAATGGGAAGGGTAGGGGAAAGGAAATAAGGGAAAAGAAAAAATATGAGAAAAGGAAAAAATAGAAACAAAGTCTGTAAATAGGGGAGGTGGGAGGCGTTGAAGGGAGGGCGAGGGTAGCAGGAAAAAATGAGAACTAAGACCTGTCACGTAAAAGTAAAAGATCCCAATGAAGACTATAACTGTACTGTATACTTAAAAAGTACCGATAAACTCAATGAAAAACAAAAAAGTTATCCTTTTAACTGAGGGAATCTAAAATCTTTATCTCACTTAGCTCTATTCCATTTCTAGCTCAACTCTGAATTCCTCCACTTGGATATCTTATTTGAATGTCATAGTTGAGGTAAAGGTAGAAAACTTTACTCAACATATTGTATACAAATTCTTTCTCCTGAAGTCATGATCTCTGTTTTCAGTATTTCATTCTTCCAGGCAATGAAACTTACTCTGTCTTTGACTCCTCTTAAGTTAAATCCAAAGAAAGTGTTTCTTAAAAATCCTTTAACTATTGTTTCTGGAATAGTTGCACAAATAAAAAATATGGACTGAAACATGCTATTTTTTATTAGGTGAGGTTTATAAATATTTGGCAAGACTATGTAAACTGCAGAACATAGAGTTATTTTGCTATATATTTAATATTCATTCTATAATTTTATAGAAATATAAATCTGAATTTAATAATACTCTTGACTATCTGACTATGTAATACATATGCTAGAAAATTAAAACAGTCCATCATTCATAAGCTGTAAAAATATTATGACTATTTTAAAATAATGTTTATATTTTATAGACACATCTTAAAGCATATCTTATAGTAATATCTGTTGGTTATGTATTTTATGGGGATTCAACTAAGAAGTTCTTGTTAAACATAAATATATATTTAATATTTCCTTACAAATATAAAATATCTTTTTTCCAAAGAGGGCAACAATTTGCAATATGGCTTTCTTACTACCCTTGTCAAAATTAACAGGAAGGGCCAGGAATGTAGCTCAGTGGTTCCACCGCCTGCCTCACAAGTGCGAGGGCTCGAGTTCCATCCCTGGTACCAAAAAAATTAAATAACAATAATAAAATTAACAGGAAAATACTTCCCCAAAATGTCTTAGAAGTTTGGTGATTTGAGGAATTTATCAAAAAATTCAAAACTCTTTCTAAGTGGGAAGGGTAGGGGAAAGGTAATAAGGGAAAGAAAAAAGTAGGAGAAAATGAAAAAATGGAAATAAAATGTTTGTAAATGAGGAGGGAAGGAGGGGTGAAAGGAGGGCAGGGACAAGGGGAAAAAATGAGAACCAAGACCTGTCATATAGAGGTACAAGATCCCAATAATGAATGTAACTGTATTGTATACCTAAAATGTACCAATAAACTAAATGAGGACAAAAATAAAATAAAATAAACATTAATTTTTTACTACAGTTTCTGAGGTCAAGGTTCTCCAAGTCATGAGTAATATAGTACAATCCTAACCCACTTTAATTTAACCTCCTTAAATTCAAAAGTGTAATGGCATGGGTGTAAAATTAATGTGTTTTTTTGTTGTTGTTGTTGTTGTTGTTGTTTTTTTTAACCCAAAGAAATCCCTAAGATACACGCAACAAGTAGGAACAAAGAGGATTTGTGCAACTGGGCTAAGCTCCAGCCACCTCTTGGGGGCTTCCGAGTCATTTCAGCTGGTAGAGCTGATTCAGTTCTTCGTACCTACCAGGAATTGAGCTACAGGCAACCGAAATTAGGTGACAAAGCTGAGCCAGCCTTCACACAAATCACACGTGTTACCTCATTTTTCCATCACCTGCCAGCATGTCATAATTATAATAATTGTCTTTTGCTCTTTCAGAAGGAATAATTATCTTGAGCATGTATAAGGCATGACAAGAAATGGAACCATGGAGAAAGAATTGAACCTTGAAGAGATTACAGAAACTTGGAAAGCTTCTTTGAGGAATGTGATCTTGATTGTAGAGTGTAAGTATGGTCAGGTAATCACTTTATAGTCTGTTTCTCTAGAAATGACATATCAATGTTGTATTAATAATCAGTTCAATGAACAGATTTCAATTGTTTATTGTGTTCTATTTTCGACTGTATGAGTAGAGAACAAGAGAAACAAAGTTCCTACCTTCATGTGACATAGTCTAGTGAACCTGAATGATCATTAAGTAAATAAATAAGTAGCACAACAGATGATGAAAATGCTACAATCAAAAAGGGTGAGAACATACTAAAATGGAGAGGACAAGGCTTAGTTCATGTAGGGTGGCTAGAAAAGACTTGTCTAATAAATTAGATGGCATTTGAACAGAGATCTGAAAGAAATTAGGTGCATAGGCATCTAGAAAATTACCCAAGCAATTGCAAAGGTCCTAAGGCAGGAGAACGCTTGATGTAGTTGAGCAATAGCCAAAAAGTCCAATGTGACTGAGGGAGGAGGGAAGGGCTGTCCTGAGGAAACATGAATCTCAATAGCTAAATGATTCTTCATTCTCTTTATTGCCCAAGGTTTTTTGTTTGTGTTCACGTATATGTATATGTACTGATAGATCTATATTTGTTCCATACATTTTACTGATTTATTTAAAGGCCTGAATTTTTATTTTTCCTTCAGAATCAACCATGAAAATAAAGTTTCTATTATGTGTATGTATGAAAATAATTTTGTTCTATGCTTGTTTAAATGTTTCATATTAGTTGTATATTTTAAACTTCATTTAACAATTAAACTTTATACTTTTATTTTAAAATCTTCAATTTATGTTTTAAAACTTAATCACATTTTATATTGTTATGTACATAATATATTATGTATAAGATCATATATTGTTTTAAAAATATAATTATAATAATAAAGTTTAAAATATATAATTTTAGCATAGATATTAATTATTGTGCCATATTATTAATAATAAATATTAAGTTTAGTTAGTTTGTATTTTAAAGCTATAATAATTTGAACAAGTACAAAACAAATGAATGGCACAAAGTTAGCAAGTACAAAGAATATGTACTCCAACTGTATTTGTGTGTGTATGTGTACGTGCGTGTGTGTGTATGTGTGTGTGTGTGTGTGTGTGTGATTCTGGGATCAAACCCAAGTATCACTGAATTACTCTGTAGCCCAATCCAACTGTACTTTATGAGTCTTTCATTTGTATGGTCTGTAGAAAAATCAAGTTAACATGACAGGAAATTGTCCATGCACTTATACATAGCTTACTCTGAAGTTTCTGAACTTCAAAACAGATGGAGAAAGTACTCTGTGCTTGGCTATTTGTGTGATTTCTTTCAGAAGAGCACACAATTTACAAGTGAGAGAAGTGATCTTTTGTTCATTTCATAGAATTTGCTAACTCTGGATGTGAGTAGACTAACAGTGTTACCTCTCCCAACCAAGGCTGGTATATTCATTTATTTGCCAGACATCTATGGAAAAAAAAATTTAAAGGTTTTTAAGGTCTACAAGTAAAATAGTTAATCATTGCTTTCTGTTACGACAAACGTTTGTTTTCAATCTTTGTCATTAAGAATGTCAATTAAGTCACCCTTTACTTATATTATTCAAAGCATATTTTAAAGATTACATGTAATTTATCAAATCCTACAAATTAAAATTACTAGAAATACAATGAGTCTAACTTTGTGTTTTATTATTTTCAATATTTCTTGATTATTGATGACAATTTTGAAGTTTAGTGTTCTGACTCCTTTCACGACAATGGATGAGCTGGTAAATAAAGTATAAAAGAATTATAAATTCTGAAACTTTAACACATTAGTAGGAAATTCTTCTAAAGTGCCAGTAATCAGAAAGGAAAGAACAGAGCATACCTCTGAAAAAGTGTCTATCTTAGTCTATAAGACCCTTCCCCAAAAATGAGTAAAATTGGTGTTGTCAAGCATAATAATCAATGGTGTTTATGTAAAAGAGCAGGGGTATAAGTTATGTGGACCTCATTTTTTGGAACATTTCTCAGAGAAGAGATTTATAAAGCTTCCCATTTGTTGTAAGAAAAATTAGTTCATTAAATTATTTCCTTTTAGTCTGTGAGAATTTTACAAAAAAAATACCATAAACTCTGCTTTTGAAAATGTATTGAAAACATACCTCACCAAATAAAACTTACCTCCTGCTAAATCTGTCTCCATAGCAGCAAAGATCTTTGGTTACAACAGTGTTAAAAAAATCCATTTGTAAAACATGGTTGATGGTTCACCTTGAGACAAAGAACAACAGGATTGGCTGCAATTATAAATGAACTGCACTGGGACCTTGAAACAAATAGCTCCTACAGTTGTTTCACTTTAGAATCAGATTCTTTTTATTAGACACTATGCCATTATTCTCTTTGATGATAAAAATGTGTTCTCATTTGTAGCAGCTCTGTGAGTACTAGTTAGGTTCTAGATGATTTCTAAATGCAAAAATCCACTTAATAAATTGAACACAGAATGAATTCTACATGATGTCAAATGACACACTTGACTGAATTGTTATCTGTTCCACCTGTTCAGAAGCACTTAGAAGCAGTCCCAACATTTCTATTAAGATCACCCACATACCAGAGTGCATTATATTAGAAAGTTTGAAGTAGGTGTTACTGAGTTTATTAATGATTGCAAAGACTTGAATGCCCATAATCCATCATGACAAGAAAATGTAGCCAGCCTAAAGGGCTGGTCATGCCTGCACTGTGATTCCTGTCTGTTCATTACACCAATTGTGTAGCACTGACCAGAAAAAATAGTCAACACATAATAAAGAACAGAAGTCTACAAAAATGTTATCATAACAGAGAGGTAAGAAAAAAAGACCTATGGAAGAAGTGAAATCTAAAAGCCCATCAAAGAATGATTAAAAATGATGAGCTAGAAAGTGTGGGTTGACAAAAGTGCAAGCAGACAACAGGATTATTGAAAAAGGCCAGAGGGTCCCTACACAAGCGTGTCTTATGGATGAAAGGTGAGGATCAGGTTCATGTCTGGCTGAGTCAGGAGCGCCACATCCATCTCTCCTGAGAAAACTCTGAGGCCTATTAGGGTTGGAATAATCCGCCCCCCTCAGGTGATAGATACCTGAATTTAGACAGATAAACTGTTCCTCTCAAGAACCTCTAAAATCCTGACTCCGTTAGCCTCAGCCCCTAAAACATACAATGCTAAAACCAACATGTGGCCAATAACAATGTGCCAAAATATCCTGACTCCACCCTGGCTCCACCCCTGCCTTACCCTGTCCAATAGCAATCCAACAGAGCCACCGTGACTCCACCCCCTCTTTACCCTATATGTCTGTACATTTCTTCAATAAAATAGAAGCGTTCCGGAAACCTCCCTGGAATCTGCCTGGTGATTCCGCCCTTGTCTTCCCAGTCCGAGCTCCCAAACCTTGTTCCGTGAGCAGGACTCGCAGATAACAGAAGGGTTTGGGATGGTAGTAGGAATCTGACTTTGAAGACTATAGAAGTATATGCTTAGTAGTGAATATTTTTTAGCTTAAGTAGTGCGATAAATCATAGTAAATTACTGAGTTGGAAAATCTTTAGTCTATACAAACTCTAATTTTCAACTATGCATCTAACTGTGGCAGCCATATAACTCTTGTTACCTATGAGAGATACCAAAGTTTTGGCAGACCCAGCACTGGCCCTAGAGGAAAAGAAGGATAAAACATTAATTGTGAACTACAATTAACAACCAGATAGATCGCTGATGATAGATAGATAGATAGATAGATAGATAGATAGATAGATAGATAGATGATAGATAGATAGATAGATAGATAGATAGATAGATAGATAGATGCTAGAAGACAGATAGATAGATGGTCTTTTAATCCAGCAATGATTCACAGCTATGCAGCAGTGACTATTTATCAAGCACTGTATTGTCTGCATGAAAGACAATTGTTGGATGGACAGGCTAATTTAGACAAGTTTCCCAATAGTGAACATCAATAAAGAAAAATAATTCCTGCGAAAAAAACATTAAATAAAAGACAAATCAAGGTATATTTGCAAAAATGTCTTCCAAAGACTGGCATGACCTGAGACAGTGTACTGGAAGGTCTTTACTTCAAGCTGGAGGTAGAGAAAGACTTCCATGACAGATGTCATTTCTGATTCACAGAGGGAGAGGTGTGACTGAGCCGCAAGTCCAGGACTTCACAGAACCGGATGTGAAGGAGGTGGCAGCCAATGTGGGAAATGAGTGTGCGTGATAGTAAGAATTCCCCAACCAAGAAAGTAAAACATTTAATTTCTTCAATACAGATGAGAACAAAAACACAGGAAGGAAATTGCAGAGTGAGCATATTGATAAGGTTAGGCAGAGGGCAAAAGGAAAGAACATAGGAAGTGAAAAAATTTTATCAGCTGTTCCTCAGACAAAGATCTACTATCAAACAGCCCAGTTGCCCATCATCTAGAGACTGGATAAAGAAGATGTGTTTTTTTTATATAAAATGGAGTACTACTCAGCTATAAAGAATGAGAAACTAGAGACATTTATAGCAAAATGGGGGCACATTGAGGCTATACTCTTAAGTGAAATAAATAGGATACACATGTGTAAATACCAAATAGTTACTTTGGTGTGAGAAACTTAGTGTAAATAAGGATCCAAATGCATAATTAGTAATGTGAATTAGGAAGAAAACGTCTTAAGAGGTAGGCGAAGTGAGAGGGGTAGGGGAAGGGAAAGGAAAAAAAATATAAGAAAAAGAAAAAATGGAAACAAAATCTTTGTAAATAGGGACAAGTGGAGGGGGTGAAGGGAAGGCAGAGGAATGAGGGAACATAAGAATGAAAATACATAATGTAAAGGTACAAGATCCCAATGGTGAATATAACTGTACTGTATACCTAAAGTGTACCAATAAATTTAATGAAAAAAAGTGATGAAGAAGTGGATAGTGTTAAGGTAAAATGCTGGAATTGCTATGGTATTCAATGTTTGCACATTTACCCTATTTGTACTAAATTGTATTTGTACTGTTCCTGTTTGGGCGTGCTATTAAACAGGCTGTGTGTTAGGGAATTGATCATGTTAAAGTATGCTGTGATGCCGCCTCACAGGCTGCTTTCTCCCGGTACATCTTGGCTCCTAAAATGACCTCATACCCTTATCTCTGGTTTCCCTCCCCCGCAAGGCCACAGTGGTCCAGGAAAGTTGAAACCTGTGTCTGCAGGACTGGGCCCATAAAAGCAATCTGGCCTGTGATAGGTTAAAAGTAGCTCACTCCTCATAAATAAACAATAGCCCACCCCAAAACTGATAAAAGGACCTTCCTTTCTGTGTTCTTCTCTCTTCTCCTGCTTCTTCTTCCTCCTCTCTCTTTCTGCTCTCTCTCTCTCTCTCTCCCCTCCTCCTGGCCTTTGTGCTCTGCCTGACTCTCTACAATAAAGATCTCCTGTCAGACCTCTCGGTGCGTGAGTGACCTGATTGGGAAGGGGCACTCGAAAGGGCACGTGAACCCCCTTTCACTGTGAGAATAAGTGACTCCAAACAGCAAATGAACAAGATCATTTAATCCACATCCTTACTGCTAGATGCTTTGAGAAAATCATGGGTATTTATCATTTTGTATATTATGTGCTTTCTTATTTTTAAAAAAATACTATATTCCCAAAGTTTGGACTCTAGAGAATGGAGAGATGCCAAATGTGTTACCTGAAACTTCTGAGAATATCTCTCTGCCAATGGAACGCCTGGAAAGCTATGGATCTCAAATGCTCCTACTCTCTCCCACATGTATAAGACACCAGTAGGTGAATGCCTAATTGTCAAAGAGGCCCTGCACCCAGCTCACAGGGATGTACAGGCATGAAAGTCTGGCAATTTAGAAGAACATGATGCTTGATGAACACACCCCATGTCTCTCTGTAAGTAGGTGGTAACATTCCTTGCAGCTATCCTATCTTAGGAAACATTTCATATTTGCTTTGAATAGATAGTCACTGTGGGAACATATACTTATTAAAATGAGAGGTCACCATAAATTTCCAGCTCAGTACCCTCTGGTTGCCCTATGAAAATTAAATTTATTTCTTGGAATTAAAGAAACATTTAATGTATAGTGAGTCATTGCAGAAATCCTTCCAATAAGTCTGTGAATTTGTTGTTAATTGATAATGTCAGAAGAAGTTATGTAAGGTGGAAGGAGGAAAAAATAACCGAGGTTGTTTTTCTCTCTGTATCATGTTTTCTTGCTCCAGCATGTTTTGAATGGAAGAGGAAATGAAATCCTACCTTCAAAGATAACCCTCTCCCTTTCACCTGTCTCCATCTAACCCCAGCTCATGCTCCAGGTCTTCCTTGCCATGTATGCTAAATAGTGTTCTATGTTGTTTCAGAAAGATCCAAATAAATGTCCCTACAAGACTGTCATGCGTCCCTAGTGTGATGCCTTGCCAGGAAACAGCTCCCCCACCCTACCCAAGCACCAGAAAACTGCTCAAGTAATGCAAAAGTGAATGAACTTTCTGGGCAGCTGTCTCTAAATTCATATTCCTACATGAGAGGTTGCTTCTTCCTAACCTAGTCTGCCAATTGCATAGAACTGTGAATTGTGGGGAGTTGGACTCGTTAGTGGTGGAGTTTTAAAGAATAAAATGTCTTGCTTTTTAAAGCTGTAAAATTATGTTCAGTTGCACCCACTATCATAGCTAATACTGTTTTAACTCATCATTCAATTAATGCCTAATCTTTGATGTGTGATACTATAAAGCAGTGGGGAGAGTTATTCAACAAACACAGTGGAAAATAACTGGAGGAACAGCAGGTCAAGTGCTCCACATAAAATGCATATCAAATGTAAGATTTTGCAAAATCTTAATTTGCATGCTCTGAGAATTCCATTTTGCAACAAGGCATTAATTTTTTACCTCAGGAGAAAGTTTCCCCAGAAAAATGAAATGTAAAAAATACAGTTCATTGTATCTCTCATTTATTCCCTGTTGTCTTTTCATCTCCATTTTCACTTTCTTCTTTCAACAAAACAAGAAAAACAATCAGTATAGACTTCTGGCAGCACAGTGAGAGAAACGTGAGATTGGCCCTTAAGGGAATTTTTATTCTCAAGTGGATGTAAATGTATTCATCAATTCAAAGAAATGCATAGTGTGTTATATACACAATACATTAATAAATAGCCATGCATTAAAAAATAATGAGGTTTTCCACACAACAACATCCTGTGGTGTGTAGGGTCATAAAAAAGATACTAAAAGAGGGAGAAAAGATTATGCATAAAATCTGATTAAAATACAGAAACACCATCATATATGTAAGATGTAATAAATATTTTATTAGTTAACTATAAACAAAAGAACAAATGCAGTAAAATGTAATTAAAAATGTAAAAGTGAGGGATGTGATTTATTTCACTATGATAATATTAATATTACAAGTGGTATGTAAATGGGTATCAGGACTGTATTGTAGAAAAAGGGGAAAGCAACCATTCATTTCTTATAATGAGATTTCACCTCTTTTTTTGATTTACATTTGTTTAAATATTTCAAATAGTGAATGAATAATGTTACCCTTAAACCTTACACAGCTTAGCACATTCTCAAATTTCCATCAGCCCTTGGATGAGATTTGCATGTTGTCAGGCAGTTTCCAGGCAGAACTACTAATTGTGAAAATAGAAGAAAATTAACTGGCAGAAACCAAGAGTATTTTTAGTGCTATTGACTGAATGAGTTTGGCTTTGAGTAGTAACCCCTATGAGTGAATGCACTGGAACCCAAAATAGCATTTTACAGAAGGTTCCCCAATTAAAACATGTGAAAATATCAAAATGGAACATTCATCAACTATGATTAGCCTGTATACTCTTTTTTTTTTTTTTAATATACCGAGGATCAAACTTGGGACCTTGAGCTTGCAAAGCAGGCAATGGAACCACTGAGCTAAATCCCCGGCTCCTGGACTGTATACTCTTAAGTGGTTGAAAGCGCTAAGATTATTTGCACTGAACTATCTTGCCATTGCCTCTGAAACTGAGCAGAAAGTCAGAAGTTTTTCTTTGGAACCACTGAAACTCAAGCACACAAGAGACCTTGACACAGGGAGGTCTACTGCTAATATTCAAAGTCATCCCTCTGCTGAGGGAGCCACAATCAAACAAAAAATACATCTTAAAGAATTGTCTTCCATATTTATGTAGAATGTGTAGTGTAAAATTGCCCTCTAGCCAGACTACAATTTGTTATCAACAAATGTTTTGATGACTACTATTTCCCACTAGACTACTGTTTCAAATTTCTCTTGAGATACGTACCACCCAAAAGGTAATAAAGCCTGAAAGAAACCAGCGCCTGCCAAAGATCACTCCACACACTGACAGAGCTTGTAGGAGAGATTTATTATAGAGCCGCTGCAGCACAGTGGCCTACTCAGCAAAGGAGGAAAATGAAGAAGAGAGAGAGCTGGGTGAAAGGGGCTTGGTTATATCGTGGGGGGCTGGTGTAGGCAGGTCGGGGGATTGCATCAGCAGCATGGGCAGCCACTCGGGCGTCATTATTTGTGATCCATTCCTTATATGGACAAGCCTTGCTCCCACATAGGTTTTGCTTAAGATGATGACACGTGATGTAGGAAATGGAAATTTAAAGTATAAAATGGCGGTCACTAACCAAAATGGTGACAGCCACATCAAGGCAGTTATCTTATAAAACCTGGCTTACAATTATCGCACAGGGAGACACATCGAGAGCCATTCTACATAATTCTGGGGGAAAAGAATTTCACAATTAAATTATGATTAAGGTTGCGTGAGGCCTAGCCTTCTCGCAGGCATCACCAAAACATAACTCCATTTTGCCCTGAGTCACAACTGAGACTTCCATGGTCTCATGATGCTGTGATGCTCAAGGGCAAGATTATATCAGCTGAAGACATCCTGGGCTTTGAGAACCTAGTTGAAAGATTTCACATAGGGAGGGGCATATTCCTTATCAGTTTAACTCAACCCACCTACTACTGTAAGAAGGTCTTTGCTCATCTTACCATCCCTCCTAATCAAAGTAAGAAGATCTCACAGTCCTAGGATTACTACCACCCTCCAAGACATCTGATATTTCCCCTGATTATAAGGTCCTTGTCAATTTAGGATTATCTCTGCCCTCTGAGACATCTGTTACCCCCTTTGAACTCAATAAGTAGTGGCAAGCTCTGGATGAATTCATCTTTGCTGTTTAGAGCAGCATTGATCAGGCAAGAATCCAGATTCTTCTCACTTCATCTTAGCCAAAAGGCTGAGAAGCTATCCCAGATTCTTCCCTAAGTCTTGTTTCCTGACTTAATTATTTACTGCTGTCATGGCACACAGAACCCACTACAGGGGTTCTGGTAACTTCCCATTCCCCTGTTCCCTACAGAGGCAGCTAAGCTTTGGGAAGGGTGTGAACTGGCCAGTTGCTCAGCTCCAATATGGCAGAAGTGAGGTTTGAACCCCAGTCTTCTGCCCCATGTGCCCTGGGCTCTCTACCTGACCTACCTGGGCAGATATGTCTGTGACCTTTGTGGTTTTCCCTGCACTCACACTATGTGCATTCTGGTTGCTGCACCATGTTTAGCCAATCCTCACATTTCATGGTCCCTGGATGAACTGTGCTTGTGGTAGCCAGAACTCGAAACAAGCATAGTGATGTAGGTTTGTCTCCCCTCCTGGCCATCAGCAGAGCCCAGAAAGCCCAGAGATTCTTTTACTTACTCCATCCCCTCCTAGAGACCATATCCGAAGCAGCAATATCTCTGTGGGAGTTTCTATTTCTTCTCATTTTAGTGTCCCAGGGCATTTTTCCTGTTATAAAATGATCATGAAACCCCCATTCTCTATGAAATTTTTCTGAATTGATCAAAGAGCAAATTTTGCTTCTCTGGTCTATCAGGAAATCCAGCTACAAGGGTTTACACCAGTGTGAATTTTTCTTACATACCAAAGTGTTCAAAAGTAGGTCATTCTTAAGTTTTGCTTCTTTCAGTTTAAAAATGTAGAAACTTAATTTCACTGCTATTTTTCTTGTTTTCTCCTTTATGGTCATAAGAAAGCTGCTACAGCTCAGCTAACACTAACTGGAAGATAGCTAGAGAGAAGTTGGAAAAAGTGGCATAGTTAGCTACCCAAAAGTGTGTGCAGCAGTCCCTGAACCAGATTATTTGCATTTTCTTATTATACAAACTTTGTACTAGCTGTTTATCCTTTCACACAACCAATAATCAAAGGTTAATTGAGAGGCTTTTATGTGCAAGGCATTATCTTCATATTATGAAATGTATAGGAATAAGCCAGGAATAAATATTGCCCTCAGAGGACTTAGGTTAGTAACAAATATAAAAGATATAACCCTGTCTTTTGCTACCTTAGACTCTAGACAGGGATATGTGGCACTGAAACCTCCCAGAAAGCAAGTACTTTAACAACGAGCAAACAAAACTGACTGTGGAAAATATTTCATTTTATTGCACAGTATAAAATGTACATAAGGAAAAAATTATAACAGGGTTGATTCAGCCATGGTAGAATGCTTTTTGTAAGAAGTAATGGAAGCCATGTTTAAGGGTAAAGACAGAACATGCTTGATCTAGAACAGCTGTTTTGAAGATATCTATGATCAGGTAAATGGATCAATAAAAGTTATTTAGGCATCTGATCACAATATTTGCATTGATAAGTTGCTTATAAGTTATACACAATATTTATCTACATAGTTTAAAGGTAATAAAACACACAAAAAGTTGAAAATTTAGAAGGAGAATCCAAGGTATCTCCTCAAAAGATACATATCTACTACAAAATATAAAATAATGTGTTTACAATGATGAAACCCAGTAGATATAATTTTTTAAAAATGGTCAACTTTAGTATTCATACTAATGAGCCAAGTCATGTGATCTCTGGTATTACTACACTTATAAAAAGGCAATATCACTTCTGTAGAATTTTTGTTAAAAAAAAATCCTGATTTTAAGCATTATGAAATACCACAAAAGCTCAAATTAAGGTTCATTCTGAAAAATACATGGCCAATAAGGTTTTGTTTGTTTGTTTATTTTTGGTACCAGGGATCAAACTCAGTTCCTTGTGCTTGGGATGCAGGTGACAGAACCACTGTGCTAAATCTCTGGCCCATGGCCAATAAGGTATCACTACATCTAGGAGAAATGGGATTATAGCTGCTATGCTGGTATGCTAAGCACATAGTCTACTACTCAGCTATACTCCAAGTTGGAGAAAATTCAGGTAACATTTTGAATGCAGTGTGATATCATATTGGGTCCTTCATAAAAAGAGAAAAGGGATACTGTTGGGACAGTTTGAAACATTAAAGTATGGTATTTCAATGAGATCACAGCATTTTATCAACACTAATTTCTTGGCCAGGAGATCTGTACTAATTTTATGTAGTATATTAACATTTGGAGAAGCTGGTGAGCATCACAAAAAAATAATCCTTCATATTGTTTGCAACTTTTTCCAAAATGAAAAAATAACCACTAAAGAAATGAAACCTCTGAGATGCATAAATAAAAACTCTTGGTGAAGTGTCCCTTACTTTACTGACTGGGTGCTCAGCTTACTTTTGATTCTAGAATGTTTGCTAGAATGCTTGCTGGAAGCCTGATTCAGCCAGAGAAGGAGACCAAAACCACTCCTAAATTGGTGCAACTTTTCTGGACAGTGATTTTACAGCAAATTTTAAAGCAACATGCTACTTGACTAAGAAATTCCACTTCCACATATCTAACTAAAATGCATAATTGGAAATAAACATGAAAGTGCTCAAAGATTTACACTGTGTTTTTCTTTATTAAGACTAAATAACTGGAATGAAAAAATGTGAAGGGGCACTAGGGAGGAAGAAGGGAAGACAGGAAGGAAGGGAAAAGGAAAAAAAACAAGAAAAGAAAGATAAAATGAAACAAAGCTTTTGTAGATAAGGAGGCAAAGAAAAGTTGAAGGAGGAGGGGATTGGGAAAGACATAAAAAACAAGATATATCACATAGAAAAACAAATTCCATATGATGAATATAATCATTACATATATTGAAATTGTACCAATAAACTTAATTAATAAATAACTAAAATGAATTTAAATATCCAATACTGAGACGTTGTTAAATTTATAGAAAATGTAGCCTCTGTAGTTACATATTCCCAAGTATACAGCCGTAGAGCAGAATACTTAAAATCTTCTCATCCAATTAAAAGGTGCATAATGGCCTAATTAGTTTAGTCAAGGCAAAAAGAGGTTGGGGCCTGGATTAATTTAATTTCCTTGAGTCTTTCTTAGTTAAAAGAAGGTGGGAAAGGTCACTCAGAACAGGAAAGTTCTGTGAAATTCATTCTCAGGAAGAAAGACAGGTGAAAGAAACTCACTTGTACTCTCACATCAGCTAATGTAAGCAGCGAATATTACATACTATTTGGTAAAGGTTGGTAGCCATAATCACTCGCATGATTTTTATTTTTGCTATCCTTGGTAAGCTCTCCACTGTGGTTAACAATAAAAATCGAAAGGTACCAATGGTCCATGTGCCTCTCTTCACTTCAGGAAGGAAACTGTGAGGCGATGAGAGCGTGTCCTTCCCCACAGCCCAGCCGGAATTGGTGAATTGGAACTGTTGTCTGTTTGAGTTTCTTAAAATAAAAGTACTGGATCTCTTACACTCAAGACCATGTAGTACATGCTTTCATTTTTCTTGAGAAAATCCTAGGAAGTAGAGTGGCTGGATTATTTAATAACTATATGCTTTGTTTGCCTTAAAAAAATCTAAATGTTTTGCTAATAGCTGCACAATTTTACATTCCCACCAGCAATGTGTGAGTTTTGATTATGCTACATCTGGCCAACACTTTTTATTATCCTTCTTATTTTAGTTATTCAAGTAGGTATGAAGTGGTGTTTCACTGCGGTTTTAATTTGTATTTCCCTAGTGACTAATGACTCATGTTTATTTGCTATAAATTTTATAGTTTTATATTTTACATATTGGTCCATGATGCATTTTGAATCAATCTTTATATGTGGTAAAAGGTATGACTCAGAGAGATCATGTTATAGTCAATGGATGTGCACTTCACAACTGTTCCACTATCATTTATTGAAAAGACTCCTATTGAATTCCCTTTGCACAAATTTCACCCAATACAACTTGTTTTTTGGAATTTATAAAGAAATTTAACACTATTTTGAACCTAGTACTCTCTCTAATAGAACGCAAGTTAATCAGTTGTAAAGATCCATACTTTATTTATCTTTAAAATATATTTGATGCTAATAAATAAATAAACAGATTAAAAAATTCATTTGACGTAGAAAAGAATATAAGTCCAACATGGAAGGTTCAAATATAAAATCTAACCTCAGAGAACAGTAGATATGTAAATAGATGTTACTTTTCAATTTCCCTCATGGAAAAAGTTCAAAAGAAGTTATAAAGGTGTTAGGGATAGTGGCACGCATCTGTAATCCTGGCCACTCAAGACCTTTAGGCAACAGGATAGCAAGTTTGAGTCCAGCTTGAGTAGATAGGGAGACTCCGTTTCAACACAAAAATTAAAGAGGAGCCTGGGGATGTAAATCAATGCTCCCTAGGTTCACTCTACAGTATTTTTTTCTCATTGAGTTTATTGGTACACTTTAGGGATACAGTACAGTTACATTCATCATTGGGATCTTGTACCTTTATGTGACAGGTCTTGGTTCTCATTTTTTCCCCTTGTCCCTGCCCTCCCTTCACCCCCTCCTCCCCTCCATATTTACAAACACTATTTTTCCATTTTTTCATTTTCTCATATTTTTCTTTTCCCTTATTACCTTTCCCCTACCCTTCCCAATTTCCCCACACCTTTAGCCCTTTTCTTCTTATTTCACATTGTCAATTATATCATCAGGATCTTATGTACCATTATAGTTTTTCACACCATTCGGTATTTACATGTGTGTGACATTTATTCCACTTAGGAGTATATCTCAATATGTTTCAATGTACAGTATGGAAATACACACACACACACACACACACACACACACACACACACACAGGAAGAAAGCCTTGACAGAAGACAGGGAACTTTACTGAGGTGCACACAATCAGGATAAAGGATGAAAGCAGGAATCTGCATGTCAGTAGAGAAAGACAGGGGGAGAGAGAGAGGGAAGGGGAGGAGAGAGTAGGAGAATGGAAAGGGGACGGAAATGGAGAGGAGGGGGAAAGAAAGGAGAGAGAGAAGAGAGAAGTAAAAAAATAGAGGAAGGAATAGAAAGAGGAAGAGAGAGAAGGGAGAGAAAGGGTAGGGGTAGAAGGTTAAAAGGAACAGACAAAGAAAACAAAAAGCTGGTCAGAAATTATTATGCAGGCAGCATGACCATAAAAACCTGGAAAAGTATCTTTAATTTCTGCAGTCACCTTGTTTCCTCTACATGGTTTCCTACTACGTATTTTTGTAACTGATACATAAACAAAATTTACAACCTCAAGTCTGTTTTAGGAGCCATCCAGGAAGAACAGAACAGAGCTTTTCCTTCATTCCCTCAGTAGAAGGCAGCAGATGCAGCGTATGGAGCGGGAACAGCCGGAGAGGGCCTTGGGCCTCGGAAGATCTCTTATTCCTCACGGCTGCTCTGCTTTCTCCCCAGGGTCGATCCACAAAACACATGGGTCAAAGTTGAACCTCAAGCAGAGCCTGATGAAGAGTGAAGAATGTGAAGGGAACGATGGCTGTGCCTGAAAGGCCTCAAAATGATGTATTGTGAGAGGTATTTTCTGAGGTGGAAAAAATAAGGGAAGAGAGGAAATGCAACAGGTAGCTTTAGAGAAAGGCCTTTTTTGTACACTGCAGGTAAACTGCAGAATTAGAAAATGCCTCTGCTGTGTACATCTCCAGAGACGGCAACCCTTCTGTCCAGCCATGTGTCATTCTGGGACCAAGGAAAATGTGTTGGAATGTGTCATTGCAGGTAGCTGAGCACAGCCTCAGTCTGTGTTGATTCAATTCTCAATGCAACTCATGTATGAGTGACTTGCTTTTTAAATGTTGACAATGGAACAAAGACTGATGGTTCCGATGACAGCTGAATTTCACAAACATAATGAAATGTTTGCTTATCACCTGTAAGAAATAAATAGAAGATAATGTAACAGGAACGCATTCAGAAGAATGAGGGTTGGTACAGAGTTCACACGTTTGGGTTGCTTCTTGCCTCAGTGTCTGTACTGGATAGGAAAGCAGGATAAGAAGAGAAAGCCGTGCTTGCTGGCACTCACTGGTGATACACAGTCGGGTTCAGTAAAGCCATCTTTTCTGTCATCTGAAAAAGCTGAGTGTGGAAAATTCAACATTTGACAATTCATTGCTGGCCTCTCAGTACAGAGGTATGAGGTAGGGCAGAAGGTCCAGGGTGCACAGGGAAAGTAGCAACTTATCTTACTGAGCTGAACTTTAAAATGTCAATGACATGTACGTGAAATGTCAAATGAATCAAAACAGCACCACGTGTAGATGACCAAAATTTGAGTGCAAGACAGATATGGGTATCAAAAGTAGACTAAAACAATTACAGACTGTGACTAATTTTACCCGTGAAGAATGATAACAAACATAACTTAGATTTTTCTGTATTTCAATGTAAGTTTCAAAACCTGTACACCTTCCAAATTAAATCCAGATCCCCCAAAATTAATTTTGTTTTTAGTCTTCTGTGAAAGTAAGTAATCATTTCATTTTACATAAAGTTCTTAAGCTTCTGTTGGGGGAAAAGAAACTACATTTTCTAAATTATGATCTAATAGCCTATTTGAAGATTCTGGCAGGTAAGTGACATTTTGTTAAAACTGTGAGAGGTTGTGCCTGCAACAACAAAGAGAATTGCATTTCAGAATACCAGTTGTTGGCCAGGCATCTCACTTTTTGATATTAATTTATTGAATCAATTAAAATATAGACATATGTAGTATATTATTACATATCATAGTATTATTATACTATTATTTTGTTATTATTACTACTGCCAACATAGCGGTATATATTTTAATATTTTTTTAGTCAATAAGAAGGAAATTAAGCCAAAATTGCATTTTATTGTGTATGAAAAGACACTTCAGAATTCCAAAACACTCTCACTGACTTCCTTTCCATGTCTGCTTTGGTATTGCAGTGGTGGTGAACGTAGGGCACACAGGCCACTGTGCGACCTAAAGGTTTCCCATCACTGGTGTAGGGTGTCTTTCCCTTCCTGCTCATGGCTCTCTTTCCCTAACATTACTTCCTCTCCCTCTCCTCCCATCCCTCTTTTCCTCACAATAGATGTGTGCATGAAGCAAGTACATCATCATTTCCTAAGCATCGAGTATGTACCAGGAACTGTGCTCAATTCTGTGGATGCATGTATTTAATACATAAAATATTTTGAATTGGTTCTGTGAGTTAAATAAAACAATTAATGGGGCAGAACAGATATTCAATGTGTATTAACTTGGAATACCTGATCTTTGCCCTTATTGAGTATCATATATAATGTCTTAGAATCTTGTCCAGCAATAAGAGTACTACTCACCCCATTCTGTTCCTTTGATATAAATTTTGTTTTCCAGCACATAAGATCTGGCCCCTGTAGCCAATTCACCGTTAGGACCCCACATTCTAATTTTAAATAATATACTTAAAATATGTGTTTATAATATCTGAAAAGTATTATATTTATGAAGATAACATTTTAAAGAAACTTCTTTCTGTTCTAAAGAGATAACAGGGATGCTTACTGTGTATCTGGTACTGTATTAAGTACCTCATAAGGAAATGTTACTTAATCTTCACAAAAACCATAAAAGTTGGTGATAATAACACGATTTAGGGGTTTGGGGGAAAAGCTTAGTGATAGATCACGGCCTTAGCATGTTTAAAACCCTAATTTCAGTGCCCAGCATCAAATAAGCAATAATATTATTCCCAATATTACTGTCATTCTATAAATAAGAAAACTGAGCTTAGAGGAATGCAATAATCACCTTTCTGCCACTGTGACAAAATACCTAAGGTAAACATCTTAGAGGAAGAAAATTTTATTTTGATTCATGATTTCAGAAGTTCCCGTCCATGGCCACTTGACTCTGACCCTTTGGGCCTGTGAGGAGGCGGAACATGATGGAAGGAAGCGTGCAGTAGAGCAAAGCTGCTCACATCATGATGACCAGAAGGAGGGAGACCCAGTGTCCCCTTCAAGGGTAGGCTAGCAATGAACTAACTTCGTCCACTAGGCCTCACTTCCTGAAGGTTCCACCACCTCCCAAAAGTACCACAGGCTGATGACCCAGCTTTCAACATATGGGCCTTTGGGGAACATTCGCGATCCAAACTCTAACAAGGAGTAACTAAATGCATACGGTTAGTAGGAGATCAGCTTAGATTCAGTCAAAAAGACCAACTACATACCCAGCCTAAGCTCATTACCTTCTTCTCAGTGTTGCGAGCCAGACTTTAACATGCTATCTTGGGAAGTATTTTCTTTAAAAATCTGTAGTCTCTCCACCACTGTAGAATCAGAATCCAAGCATACTTAGTTTCACAGATTTATCTAGACAGGCTTGCAACCAAGTGTGTTACAGTCTTCTGCCTCTTGGTAATAGAAACTAACTTGGAACACAATTCTATTCCTTTCTTATTTATCCTGAAACCTTTTTCCCTGAACATGAATTCTAAATGTGCGGCAATTTGTACTCGATTTTCACATCACCTCATCATCAAAGCCCCTCTTTCTGCTTATCTGACAGGCACAAGCCTCCCTCCACTCTCGCTGTTTGAAGAGGAGTAACTGCCAGAGAGCGAGACAAAGAAACAGTTGCTCTCTGTGGTTTCCTGTTCCTCGTTCTACTGCATCTTTTTCCACTACTCTATCCTTTTGCTACATGAAAGAGGGGAAAAGAGAAGAAGAGACAAAGGTAGGCTAGCACAATCCCATTAAGACCCTACAGCACCCAAGGGCTAAGTACTTAGAAAACCATTTAAAAATTCTACACTTATCTTAAAGAAATGCCATCTTGCCTTTTGCCATGCAAATCTCTAGCTAGATGTAGCTTATTTAAATTAACTGGAAGATAAGAATTATTAAAACTAGCATGTAGGTGCAATCAGTTGCTGTATCAGAGCTCAGTAGCCTGTATCATTTCTACCTTCAACAATACTTCTGAAAACATCTAAAGGTTGAGGTTACCACTCTCTTTCAGGGGTCTTTGGGCAATGCACTTATTTCCTTTGGGCTTTCCATTTTCTCCTTTGTAGACTTTAAGGTTCATACTAAAATACTTCTAAAGTAATATTCCAAATACTAGTATCTTGTTACCTTATTAAAATACTAACAGCATCTTTAATATAATTTTTTCTGCTTCTAGTGCTTGTACTTGTGCAGAGGGGAGAAGGGCTTATTTTTTTCAACAGTTCTCAGTGGAAAATATTAGATTATTGTTTACTTGATTAGCACCAAAAAGAATAAGATATTCTAGGCTATATTATAAAAAGTAAAGTTAGTAGAGCAAAGGAGGTAAAATACCCATTATTCTTTATTATTTAGGTGGCATTTAGATAGACATTTTAGTTCTGGCCAGTGTACTTGTAAAAGACACTGGTAATCTAGAAAGCATCCAAACAATAATGAAAAATCTAAGTTTTTTAATAATTATATGTATAAAACAACTGAAAACACTTGGAATATTTGATATGGAAAATTATTGTCTTGCCATATATATGAATAATAATCTCTATGTGAAATTCCAATTTATTTAATGATGCTTCAGAAAGCAGAACCCAGTGAAAGGCTTGGAAATTACAAAGAAGTAGTTTTGAGTTTGATAGAAAAGGAAACATTATAATAATAAGTTTTTAAAGATTCAAATCATTTTTCTTGAAAAATAATTCTGTATTATTGACCATTTAAAATTAGTGGCTGAATGGGCAATGATTATGAACTTGGTCACATACATTTCTACATTTGCACTGAGCTTGATCATCGGATGTCTGTGTTTCCTAACAAAGCAAGACTGGAAAGTACAAGCACATCACCTTAGCCACCCTGCATCCAGGTGACAACAAGGCCAATTCTTTTCCACAGTTGAAGCAAGCAGGAGATGTATAACAAAAATGTACCTTTGTTTCTTTGGAAGAGGTTATAATTAATATTCCCCAGTCTGAAAAGCTATAGCAGGCTCATTAATTTATAACTAGTTTCAACTTTCTCAAAACCATGTCTACAAAGTGAAGATCACTGTACATGTCTGCCATCAATCAGAACCTCTTTCCCATGATTATATTTAATCTGGTCTTTATGATTACAGTTCTTAAATTTGTCATCAGTTTTCCCTGGATTAAATCTTAAAAAGTGACTACATTTTTATAGCACAATTGATATTCTTTAGAAACAAGGATTACTGTGCAGTAGAAAGCTTTGCAAAAAAAACAAAACAGGTTTTTTGACATCATATTTTAAGGATAATTCATGAGGCTGAG
The DNA here is from genome assembly GCF_012274545.1 of Fukomys damarensis. NCBI lineage: Eukaryota > Metazoa > Chordata > Mammalia > Rodentia > Bathyergidae > Fukomys > Fukomys damarensis. The sequence goes on from NW_022900917.1 coordinate 51,138,276, forward strand.
GGAAAACAAAAGCCAGCTTAAATATTTGTATTAAATTAGACAATTTGATAAAACATATGGTCATCTTCTAAAGAAATAGATGTTCCCTAGTCATTCACACTAGCTTTTAAAGCACTGAATGTGATTTGGCCTCCCATTAGACAAATAATTTCTGATCATGTCAAAATCTTTGTCATTCAATTTAAAAATATTTTTCTAGCTCTCTAGGTTTCCTGGACAGTTTTGCTTTTACATCAAACCAAGGTGCTCTCCTACTAGACAAGATGAAGTACTCAACTATGTTTTGTGAATCATGGTTTCTAAATGACAGAGACAAAAATTGACGTGCTTTCAGGACATAAATTAGGAATATAAATGTTATTTTCAACAGTTAATAAGGCAAGAGAGAAAAATGTTTCCCTCTTGTAGAATAGAAAGAATTAAGATGATGAATCATAGCACCCATTTGATTTACATATTTTTGAACACCTCTGAATTAATAGTCCACAATGGAGACCAGGCCTGTTAGAGAAGAAATGAAAATTCCATAACCAAATTCCTGGGGTTTTGTTTTTCAGAGAGCTATTAATACTGGTGAATGTTGTGGTGCTTCAGATAGACGTTCAGTCCATTTAAAAACACACAAACTATAAGAAAGAATTAAAATTGTGTCATTAAATATATACTGACACTGAATCCCAGATAAAGATTCATAAAAAGAAAAAAGTCCTTGCAATCACTGAAGCACCTCTAACAAGGTATTTTTATGGTGTCTGTTCAGCACATGGTGAATTTGAATTTGAAGTATATCTCAACATCAAAAACTTCTCTATGTCACCCTAATAGAGAGAGATCTTCAACCACAGTGACCTTTCCCTCCTTTGAAGCCTGTTTACACTACAGGACCTGATAAATGAGTTATACCAAGGACATAATAATTCCAGATCATATCAAAATCTCTTTCATGTAGTTGAAAAACATTTTGATTGTACTCAAAATATTACAGGTGAGTGCTGGGTTTTAACCCTCCCAGAGACACTTGCCTTTTGCAAGACTTATGTCCTGAATCCGTCCTCTGTCTATATTGTAGACTACTGCAGTTGTCCTGAGGGAGATGGATAGCCATGGATGGGAAAAAAAGCCTTTCCAAAAGTTCTAAATCCAAACCACATGCGGAAATCTGCTATGAATTCCTGCTTTCAAAATTACAGCCACTACTGCCACTTCCTTAGGGTGAATTGTAGTGTACCCCCTCTGAATTAGACATGACTAAAAGTGCTTCACTGACTTCTAGCCTCATAGGAGTTGTCTGTGAAATGCTCCTGGAGTAACTGGATCTCTGGTACCATATTTGAGCATGTAGGGTGCTGCAGCCTTTGGAGACTGAGTAATTGCAAGTGTCTTATTAACACAGGAATTCACTTATCCATTCATGGAATATTTATTGAGAAACCACTAGATTGTAAACACTCTTCTGGAAGTGAATGACATGATCCTTTCTCTCAAGGTGCTATGGTCTAAACTCCACCTAAAGAACTTTCTCCTTTAGTCTTACCATGAGAGCAAACTTGAAAGTACAATGAGTATAGGGGTGTGAACTGAACTTTACTATTTTTCCCCCAAGTTTGTGCATTCCAGAACTTTATAGGCTTTGCTGCAGTTTTAATATAATACCATGCCATGTAAATAGAACATATGCACAGCCATTTTGAAACTAATGTTTCTGTTTAAATCTAAGATGCAACCTGGAGCTTTGAGGAGCTTCCCATAAATGGAAAAGGAGCCCCAAATTTCTGGGATTAAAAAATGCATTGTCTTAGCTTTTAAATGATAAATCAGCTGTTCTCTGATCGAAATATGGATTTAGCATCATGTTTTAAAATCTTATATCTTCATTTTTTGAAACCTAAAAGTCACAGTCTGATTTTCATTATTCTTCTAAAGAGAATATATTCTTGTGATAAAGTTTGCAATAAGAATAGAAAAAAATACCAGATCAACAATATGTTATATGTAGGTGAATGTGGATAAATAATTAGAATATGCATAACTAATTTAAAAATCATAAAGGAAAATGTATATGATTCTCTTTCTTGTCATGTCTTTTTGTTTCATTTTTCAAACTTCATAATTCCTTGGCAAAGAATCACTTGCAAATCTCAGGACCATAACTCTAGATTCAAATGTTAGATGAATGTTAGACATTTAAATATATGAATTACCAAATTATAGAGCTAAGAGATAGACCTTCTTTTTATTACCTGGTTGTGTTTCTCAGTAAATGCATTGTAGCCTCAAGATATTACTTGATTTTCTAACTGCAATATTATTTTAGTTATAATATCTTAACTGTCATATATATTGAATTAAGTCAGTCAAATTCACTTTAATAAAGGGCTTAATTCAAAATACTACTAGTTTTTAAAAATAATTAAGTTTGATTCAATTTGAGTACACTAAATATCTCCACTTAAGGTTCTGTGCAACTCCGAAAGAAATGTGAGGGTGATTTGCCAATTGTAGTCACTGGGAAAAAAAACTAGTAAATCTCTGCATGTATATTATATTTTTTAAGACCTACTTACTAGTTTAAATGTATTTAAAAACCTGTTCTATGATCTACATAATAAAGAAAGGTTCACAGTTTGATATTTCAAAAGCAATGTAAGTACGGAAATAACAATTCCTGTTTAACTCTGTGTGGTTAATCTGCAGACCAATTTTACCAGACCTTTGGTTAAAGCCACCCACGTTTCTGTAATTGAGACAGGCCGATACCTTGGGTGGTCACTTAAATGTTGATTCTTCTTACATTATGCCTCACTATTCCTTTTGATTTTCTACCCCAGTTTCAGAATCCTCAAGTTCAGCTTCCAAGCAGCACCACATGAAGTTACTTTACTGTGATTATAAAAAGAAAGGGTAAAGTGTGCACTATTTTCATGCCCATCACAATCATCATCCCATGAATAGATTCTTGATCTGACATTTTCTATTCTTATTGCAATCTTTGTCACAAGAATAAGTTTTTTTTTCTTTAAAAAATGTTTCATCCATGCTGTGAAAGCCAGAACCAAAGTCTCTTCGTCTGACCTTTTTAATGTTCTCCCATTTGGTTGGGCCCCCATCTATCTTCTTTTCTTTTAACAGCATTGGTAACTTAGGAGAAAGAGGTAGAATAGCTAGTCAATCAAAATGAGACTGTATAAAAGGTTAAAACAGAATAGTTTACTGCCTTTCATAGATAACACTAGCCATTGAGATTGTCATATCCTGTTCTTGTAACAAAAAAAAAAAAAGTGGCAAAGAAACAGAAAATGGCGCAACATGAGTCCATTCTCATAACAACAATTGTACTAGAATGGAAGCTGGTACAAACAACCTATTCCTCTTCTTATCTATAACTTGGAAACATGTAGCTCTATAGGACTATAGCTACAGTTATCTTCAGGAAATTTCAACAAATTCTTTTCTAATTAATAAATTTAAGTGAATTTTACAGTAGGAAAATACTGACCACAGATAGATCATAATTATCTGATTTCCATTCTCACCCATAGTAACATACATATCTCTCAAAAGAAATTAGTCCCATGAAATGTACTAAGTATACCAAACAATAAAATGCTTCTGATTTGCTTGGGAGTTGATTTTGTAATTTCAAAAATAAAACATTTGCCAACAGATATGAAATTGAATTATTCCAGAAAAAAATAATTAGTCTAAATTTGTTGGCATTATAAATAGATTGCTACTGGTAGAAGTGGGTCACTATTTCTTTGATTGTTTTAATTGTTGTGATAGTCAAAGATGGTTATCCCTCCAAATGGCTGATATAAGACTACCATAGATTTTGAGGCCTAGATAATCCAATCTTTTTGAACACTGAAAAGTGCTAGAAACTCTTTACTTGCCCTTTCAATATATAGCTATCAATTGTTAGTAAGCAAATCATCTAAAGAAGTATTATGAGATATTTTGAAAGTGAGGCATCCAGACCTCAAAATATTTTTATTCTAAAATATATTTAAGTGTTCTCCAGCCTCCTACTAGGGCCCACCTGCTGGGCGTGCGACCTCCCCAACTGCACGCCACCAGATCCAGTAAGGAAGATAGCCATGTGGGCACCCTTGAAACACCCCCACGACCTGCTCCCCCTGCCCCCCTTCTCAAACCTCCTGATTGGGCCAGTCCTTGGGCCCACTCTGCAGAGGCATAGGTGGTCATGAAGGGTATTTTTCTGAGCTCCTAACTTTGAACATCTTTAAAGAAAGGGCAGGGGAAACCTGTAATAGAAATGAGAGGAGTTCAACTCTGCTGGTTGGGAAACTCAATTCAGACCTTGTGGACTGAGGTCAGTCTGAGTTGCAGGGACCTGCCATTGGCTACCAGAGATCAGGGGATTTGGTTCTGCACATGGCTGTACACATGGTATAATATGACAACAGAGACATAGGCTGAAAGAGGCCCTTCAAATTCTTTTATTTTTTTTTTCTTTTCCTCATTCCACCCTAAAATTTCTTGCTTTTTTCTGTCCTCTTTCTCCAACTCAGTCTCTTGCCCCACCATATTATCCCTCATCTCCCTTTTTATTCCTGCTCCTGCCCTAACTCAGACTTCTTCTCTTATTATTTTTTCTTTTTTTCTTTATATTCTTTTCTCCTGTCATTTTACCTCATTCATGGCTCTGTAGCTTCAAGGGAAGGCAAACCCCTGTTACTATTAAGGGAATATATTCTTGTCCTTATTCCTGCACTCTCTCTATCCCCTTTGAAGTTAAGAGCTTTGTAAAGAAATTATGGTCATTCTACGTCCTCTGGCTTCACTTCAAACCTTTTCCAATTCTTTCACTTATCTACTCCTCTTGTCCTAACTCAGTCTAACCCCCCTTCCTATATGGTAAAGATTCTATACTGAAAAGCGTATTCACTGCAAACATATTTTGGGCTGCTTCTTGATATTAATTTAATTCACATGGTTTAAAGGTGATAGATTAATGACTACCACAAGTGTTCAATTTGCAAGCTGTGCTTGATCCTATTGGGCTGCTGATTGTATCAGATGGGATAAAGGATTGTGATTGATTTAATGAGTTGTTTTCTCTGATATTATGAAAATGAGGATGTCTGTGAGTCATGAGAGACTCAAAAGCTAAAATGCAACTATATCAGGAAGATTTAAGTAATAACCCAGAAACTAAACCAAGGACAACCCAACAACAAAAATAAAAATGAGAAACTTCAGCAAGACACACAGACTTCCATTTCACCAATGGCAAAGAGTAGGGCAAATGAGAATGAAAAGTCTGATATTGAACCAGCAGGACACCCTGGACCCATAGCACAGTAGGTAACAAGACAGATCAATCAGGCTAGAAAAATTCAAATCAGAAATAATTTCCCAGTTAACCATAGAGATGATGAGCAAAATGGAGGTCATGATTCGAGACTCTAGAACAGAAACTGACAAAAAATATATGAGCTCAAGACCATGATAGTAGCCATGAAGACTCAGCATAATAAAGAAATGGAAACAATGAATGCCCAACAGAGGAAAGAAATGGAATCCATAAAACAGATTCAAACAGATATCCAGAGATTGAAAACTCTATTGAAAGTGTACACAACAGAATAAAAGATTGCAAAGATAGAATTTCAGATATAGAAGATAGGATCGCAGTTAGTGACTGTGAAAAAAGAGGTCTCTCAAAAATAGTAAAAGATCATGAGAAATTGATCCAACAACTTCTAGACAATGCAAAGAAAAAATAACATAACACTGATAAGAATCCATGAAAGAGCAGGAGAAAATACAAATGACTTAAAAAAGCTCTTCACAGAATTAATGACAGAAAACTTCCCAAACAGAAGGGAAGAATTAGACATACACATAAGTGAGGCATATAGAACTCCAACTAGCCACGATAAAAAAAATCTACACCTAGACATATAATAATCAAAATCCCAGAAATCCAACAGAAGAGCAAAATACTACAAGCAGTAAGAGAAAAGAAACAAATCACATGCAAAGGAAAGCTCATTAGAATCACAGCAGACTTTTCAACACAAACCCTTAGGTCAAGGAAAGCCTGGAGTGAGATATTTCAAGCCCTAAAAGAAAACAACCTCCAACCTAGACTGATGTATCCTGCAAAACTCTCTTTCAAAATAGAAGGGGAAATAAAATACTTCCACAACAAAGAACACCTGAGAAACTTCATCAAAGGAGCTGACCATCCTCAGTGGAGGAAAGATAGCCTCTTTAATAAATGGTGTTGGAAAAACTGGATTTCAACCTGCCACAGATTAAAACTAGACCCTTATCTTTCACCATGCACTAAATTAAAATCCAAGTCAATTAAAGATCTAAATATTAAAATAGAAACTCTAAACTTGCTGGAAGATAAGTTAGGCAGAACTCTCAAAGACACTGGATTAGGAAAAGACTTTAAGAACAAATCCTCAGTAGTATGGGAACTAGCACAAAGAACCAACAACTGGGATCTCACATTATTACAAAGCTTTTGTACTGCAAAAGAAACCATCAGCAGGACTAAGAGGCAACCTAAAATATGGAGAAAAAATTTTACCAGCTGCTCCTCAGACAAAGGACTATTATCTAGAATAAATAAAGAAATCAAAACAATCAGTCCCCCAAATATAAAGACCCGATTCAAAAATGAGCATCTGAAATGAACAGACATTTCTCAGACAAAGAAGTAAAAGCAGCAAGTAAATATATGAAAAAAATGTTCCACATCACTAGTCATTCAAGAGATGCAGATGAAAGCAACACTGAGATTTCACCTCACCCCACAAAGAATGGCTGCTATCAAGAAATCACACAATAACAAATGTTGGCATGGTTGTGGGGAGAAAGGAACACTTCTTCATTGTTGGAAGGAGTGCAGACTGATGCAACCACTGTGAAAATCAATATGGAGATACCTCAAAGAGCTTGGACTAGAGGTTCCATTTGACCCAGCCATCCCTCTGCTGAGTATCTTTCCAAAAGAACTAAAAAAATCATATCACAGTGATGTACGTGCACCAATATTTATAGCAGCACAGTTTTTAATAGCTAAAACTTGGAAACAGCCCATTTGACCATCGGTTGGAAACTGGATAAAGAAGATGTGGTTTTTCTATAAAATGGAATATTACTCAGCCATAAAGAATGAGAAAATGGATTCATTCATAGGAAAGTGGATACATATTGAAGATATACTCCTAAGTGAAATAAATAACTCACACATGTGTAAATACCAAATAGTTTCTCTGGTCTGAATAAACTGCAATAATACATAAGAGCCTAATAAGATTATTGACATTCTGAAATGGGAAGAAAGGGGCTAAAGGTGTAGGGAAGGTGGGATGGATAGGGGAAGGGTAATAAGGGAAAAGAAGAAAATGTGAGATAAAGAAAAGATGGAAATAAAGTGCTTGTAGATGGGGAGGGGAGGAGGGGGTGAAGGGTGGGCAGGGACAAGGGGAAAAAATGAGAACCAAGACTTGTCATGTAGAGTTACGAGATCCCAACAATGAATGTAACAACTCAATTAACTGAAAAATAAAATAAAATAAAACATATTTAAGCTATATTTTAAAAAATCATAAACCAGAGATTTGAACAGGCTTACTAAAGTGAATGCATATGTGGTGTGATGAAGATGGATGTATTAATTTCTTGCTTTAATATTAACTCAGTAAATTTTTGTTATACAAACGAATAAATGAGTGAGAGCTCAACTTCTCCCTTGTGTAGCCAACCATAGGTTGAATGCCTCAGTATTATGTCAAAATTTTAGGTTTTGTTCTTTGCTGGTTGCTCATTTTGTTTTTGTTTTAATATTTGTTTTCCCTATGGAACTTTTGGAGGACAGTAGAGAAGAAAGTTTAGAAAGGATACTAATGACAGGGAAATCGTGCATCCCCCTGGGATTTCTTCGTTAGCAGGTTGAGACAAATTTCTCAACCTGAGTATATAATTCAATCAATTGCTGACTGAATTTAGCGTGCACTGCTCTCTAGAACAAGTTGAAAATATTTGGTTTGATAAATTTATGGCATGGACCAATATTTAGTCCTTTGATGATCTTTTCTATAAAAGGCCAAATTTGTTATTCCCCATAATGGGCACTCCAATAGAGAATTGCTAAATAGAACAAATATTAACATGCCTGGAGTATGTAAATATATTTTTGAAACCCTTATTTTAAGGGCAAAACAAGACTTTATTAGTAACATTTAATTCGTGTACTTGCTTCAAAAATACTGTGAGATAGAAACTTTGGAGTAATGTTAAGGGTGTTTTATAAAAGATCTCCATAAAGAAGGTCAAAGTTATAGCCATAACTAGTCAGACAAGAAACAAGAAAAATCTGATGTTCTAGAGGGAGGTCAGGTCAAAGCTCATAGCTGTTATAAAATCACTTGGAGGTGGGGTGCTTTTCAAAAACTATAATAAAATTATTTATTGTAGTTGACTGATGTCATAGTTAACTTCCTCTAGACATCATAAAATCTGTGTCCTGAGAGCCGTTTTAGTCCATCATTTTCTTAGTGCTCTAGAAACACATCTTCTCTTTTGAAGAATTCTATTCTTTCTTGTCTTATATTATTTTGAACATCCCAAGTGCATTTTTTTTTTTTTGAGACAGGGTCTCACTACGTAGTTGAGACTGACCTGGAACTCACTATGTAGCCCAGGCTGGTCTTGAACTCACAGTGATCCTCTTGCCTTGGCCTCCCGAGTGCTGGGATTACAGGACTGTGCCACCACATCTGGCTCTACATGAATATTTTAATATTCATACCAAAAGAAGTCTTACTGCTTACTGCTAGTAGTTTTTCTGTGTTAAATGAAAAAATAAATTAGCATAAGGTCTTGCTTTTCTGTGCTTGAATTTGTGTTTTTAAAAAGCAAAAACAAGAACATAAAATTTCATTTCAAAAAAACATAAATGAACAGTTTGTACAAACAAAAACTCAATTTTGGAGGTTCCTTTTAAAGGTAAAATCAAGGGCTGGAGATTTAGCTCAGCGGTTCGGTGGCCTGCCTTGCAAGCGCAAGGACCCGAGTTCAATCCCCGGTACCAAAAAAATAAATAAATAAAGGTAAAATCAAGCAGTAAGAAAGCAAGGATAAAAGTTACATAACCACAGCAAGTGCAGGCTCACTAGAATCAGAGGCCTTATCTTGAGCTGAGTGAACTTCCCTGGATGAGATGATAAAGGACCAGTTCCCACTGTCCTGACAGACCATGGTATGAATGACATGGGAAAGGTTTCCTGATTCTATGCATGAAGGCTCTGACTATTCCATTTCAGGAGCAAGAACTGAGAGGCTCCCTGCAGTCAATGCAGACTCCTCAAATCAAACTCATACCCAGGGTCCTGAATGAGATGCTCCCACCTTCCTCTACAACTAACCTTTTGCAGTTTTCTTTCTATGCCTCTACTTTTCCATTTTTTGTGACCTGGATAAATCTTTTAGGGCTTTTAGGATTTGGTCCAAATGTTACATAATTGGGCAAATTTTCTGGACCCTCCAAAGGTTTAAAACATACACCCTTCCTAGGGATCAAAAGCATTCTGCACCCCACTGGCATCCACTTTTTTGAATAGTGATTACTTATCTAATTTTCTCTCCTTGTTGCCTATCAGGTTTGATCTTCATGAGGACAGGTACAAAATTCTATATCAATGAAATCTCACAGTCTTAACACAAAGTAGATACCAAGTAAATGTGTGAAAGAACACATTAACTTGAGGGAGAAATAACTTCAGAGTGGAAAGACTAGCTTGAGTCACCAAAGATTAAACTATATGACATACAAAACATGGGCCCTAAGCCTAAAAAGGTGGTCCACACATCCACAGATACAGCTATATCCAGAATCCAAAAGAGGATGCATACTGGACAAAGCATAGAGATTAGGGTTTGTGTGACCCCCTAGTTACAGTAGAACCTGTCTCTAACCATTAGAATTTGTGTAGTGTAGGACACTGAGAGCTTGCTGAGTAACTTTTACACTTCTATCATGTCCAAAAAAACCCTTGGTTTTAATTACCTCCTGGATGTTGTAATAAGATATTTTATATTGAAAAACACCCCACTCTATTATTATAGTTGAGATTCCTGAAGGTGGGAAATCCATAAAGTCATTCACTCCCTTGAAAGCTAGTAGGTATTGTGGTTAATGCAGTTATTCACATTCAAAGCTACAACTGGATATTTCTAAATTTTCATGGGATACTTAGGTTTTCCAATCAGTTAATGGTTATTCAAAACTAAACATGTGATAAATCTATAACTGTTTGAAACTAACCATCCCCCATGCATTGTGTTAATACTTTTCTCTGATTTTGGTCTATTTTTCATATTTTTGCAACTTCTTGTGAGTATAAAGTTGCTGCAAAATGAAAGTCAAAACAACATATTCTTGTGGTAGAAAAAATTCCCCTCTGTGTACAGATTAGATAACCAGAGAAGTCAGCCAATTTCCCAAGGTCATCCTTGGTCCCCAGCAGAACAGGAACTGGAATCCAGGCCTGCTTGCTCTCTCCAAAGACATGCTTACTACTGTTTTAGTATAAAACCTCCCTAATCCATTTGATTCTCCTTTAAGAATTTAATAAAACCATCATTTGATACTTTCAAAAGCATTGTTCAGCTCTTCATTCTTATTTTTAGAGTGAACATAACCCTTGACAATACAAACACCACACACACACACACACACACACACACACACACACACAGCTCTACTCCCATCTCCATCCTCGCCACCCCCACTTCACCACACCAGCAGCTATGATGGCTTGACAGAAGAAATCTAGAACAAAGGGAGTCAAAGCTGGCAGTGTTATTTGTCTTTGGTGCGATTTTGGTTGAAATAGCCACGCTTGCAGATACCTTTGTGGTGAGAATAACATATTTGGAACTGAAATTGGCATAACAGTGGTGGGAAAAAAACTGAGACTGGAGATTCTTTTTTCTTTTAGCAGTATGCAGTTCCCAAATGTGTTCTCCCATATGCTCTTTAGGTTAGGCCAATTTTTTCACTTTTAAGTCTAAAAATAATTCCATTTTTTTCTCCACCGCAAAGTTTTAAGTAATTATCCTTTATGAAATTATATAATTTCTAAATTTTCCAAACAAAGTCAGAGAGCAAATTTGTCCTTTACATAGAACATATGTATTTAGAAAAAAAATCCTAAAATACTAACTATGCTTAACACAGCTCAGGAGACCAGTTGTAGATGTATTCAGTGGTGATTAATAACAGCTTCACACTATTTTTTCCATCAAAATGAGGCAATAACAACCCAAAGAATCTGCTTGACAATGACAATGTGCCTGGCTGATTATTTTTTTCTATATTCTTTCCTGCATTTCCATCCAAGGTTAGAGAAAAATATTAAAATGATGGTAGAAAGTATTGAAAGTGCTGCAATACTTTATAAAGGTTTTTTTTCCTTCAAAGTATCTACTTCCACACTTTGTTCTTTTTATGTGATTTGTTTAGAGAGACATAATGCCTTAACTTTCTCAAGATGAGAAATGGGAAAAATAAATGCAGTAAGTCAACTAGCCCCAACCTCGTTAACGTCAGTACTAGTAATAGAGCCAAGTACTAAATGTCAAAACATGATTGATGAATCTGACAGTAAGATCATTGCAATCTGCTTCCTTACCTTTTTATTTGTATGCCTGTATATTGCAATATGATTAATAGAGAACATTCTAAAACATTATCTCTGATGTCTGTTATGAATGAGTTGTTCCAAAAAATTCACATTTTGAAGACTTAACCCTCCCTGTGACTATATTTAGAGACGGGGGGCCTTAAAGAGATAAGTAAGATTAAATTAGATTATAGGGCTGGGCACCTAATCTAGTGTCTAGTGCTCTTCTAAATAGACAAGGAGACAGCAAGGGTATAATGGCACACAAGAAAGAGTACATTTGCAAGCCAAGGAGAGAGCCCTCAGGAGAATCCAACCCTGTCACCATCTTGGTCTTGAACTCCCAGCTTCTAGAACTGTGAGAAAATACATTTGTACTGTTTAAAACACCTCATCTGGCAACTAATACAATATTCATGAATCAGGAAGATACTAATATAACAAATTTAACTAATTTCATGAGTAAGTGTTGTGCAATCAATATGTGTTAGGAGCTATTCCTATATGTGAGGAGGGCACAAATTGTTGTAGAAGGTCTCATTCGTGTCTTCATGGAACTTTGACATCTGCTAGAAAAGACAAAAGTAGAATGCATGAAACAATTTTTAAAACTTTTAATGATAATAGACATGCACACTAAAAAGCTAAATTCTATGGTAAAATTAAAATGTTGACAGAAAGAAATGATGAATAAGACAATTTTCTGTGAACATGGTGCAACAGCTCTCTCTGCAAAGAAGCACTTAGAAAATATTTTAGACACGCGAGGATCATGTGGTATCTCCTGCAATGATTCAACTCTATAATCAAAGGCAGCCACAGATAATATATAAACAAATTCATCTACCATAGTCTAATAAAGCCTTTTTTATGTACACCAAAATTCAAATTTCATATAATTACCACGTCATAAAACTAATATTTTCTTATGATTTATTCTAGTTATTTAAAAATGTAAAATCCATTCTTATTCTGTGAGCCAGACACAAACAGGTAGAGAGTCATATTTGAGTGACAGATGGTGGTTTGCCAACTCATGGGATCAAATACTAGGTTTCAAAATTATCCCAGCCACAGAAGCAACTGTTAAATGAAACTTGACAAAGAAGCCCCATGGAAATAGTGAATAAATTAGCTAGAGGAGGAAGGTGGCAGTACTAGGTCTGACTCTGACTGCACTTACAGGCAACCTTTGAGTGACATTAATTTGCTCTGTCTCTTACTTATAACCTATAAAGATAATCAATTACATAAATACTATATACCACAGTTTCTTTGGTATCAGAGGAAGAGCCTTGACCAATCTTACCCCAAGCATCTATCTTTTGTGATTAGTATCAATGATTGATCCAAACAGTTGATTATATTTGAGCTGTTATTTAAAGAATGGAGGGTAAGTAGCAAAGTGGAAATCTTCACTCATGTGATCCCCTTTACTTTGAATGCCTGCCATCCTGAGGATCAATCAGCAAAGTGACAATCATGGACATATGGTTGCTGGGGGCAAGCCAGGAGATTGCCACATCACAAGAACAAGAAAGCATCATTCCAGGATGCAAGTGCATTGTAGCTTGAGAAAGAAATAAAACTTTGAGAACTGAGAAGATGAAATAAGCAGTGTACTTCTGTGCATTTGACAAGCAGAATTGGGGTACAGGATGGGATTGGAGGGTGACAAGCCTAGAAAAGTGGCTGTTGAATGTATGAAGGTACAGGAAGACTGTAGGCTGCAGTATGGCATGATCTATTAACCAAGCAGCAACAGAAGAGCTGAAATAACAAAACATTTAAGAGTTCAGACTCTGAAGCTAGACTCCTGGATTTAAGTCCTTTCTTTTCATTCACTGGGTCTGCATTTGGACAGGATATTGACTTCTTGGTGCCTTTAAATGCAATTATATATAAAAGAAAAGGGAATAATGAAAGATGGTTAAACTTTTGATGTCTAGGAGATTGAGAAAATGTGACAGTGTTAACAAATCGAATTGTAGATGACAATTATTGGTGAAGAAAGAACTCGGTGGCCTCAGATATTATGTTTGGAGTGTAGAGAAATTAGTTATACATAGTTCAGAGACATAAGATCGGAGATCGGGCCAAGGCTTAAGACACTGAAAATTATGGCTGAACTAAGATACACGATCATTTAGTCAAGTCAAAGGATAAAGCTGGAAGTAAACGGAAGCTTAAAACTTAGAGAATGGCAAGTTAGTAGGTGAAAACAGAAAGAGGAAGCATGAGAGAAACAGAAAAGTCTGTCCCAAGAAGTTGTGGACAAACGGAAAACTTTTTTAAGTCAGAAGCCAAGCAAGAAGAGACTTTAAGGCAAGGTTTGATAATGATTTAATCCATTGTGACAAAGTTAAAGAGAAGAACAGAAAAAAAAAATGACACTGGATTTTATAATGAGGAAGTAACTAGATGCATAAGTTAAAAAAATCATATTCTAAAGGGTTAAGAAAGAACAGTATTGGAAAGAGGAGTGAGTGAAGAATTGGTGCAGCCCATTTAAACAAATAAATAGTAATTAGATTTTCTCACATTAGTATCTCTATTTGATATGCACAGTTAGGGAGAAAATGGTCTGCAGTATTATGGGATTGCTAGACCATTAGTCCTTCCAAGGCCACTGTTTCCCAAAATCCACCTGTCCTATTTTTATACTATAACTCAGGGTTTTAGCTGAGCATATGAACAGCCATACATAAAACTACATTTCCTAGATTCCCTTGCATCTAACTGTAGCCCTTGCACTACATTCTGGTAGAAGGGACAAGCCAGCCTAGAGGATGCCATCTTTCTATTCTTGTACTCTGAGACAGATCTAATGTTTAGCTATCAATGAGTCATCTTGGACATCATCAGGTAGATTGAATAATGAAAGAAAAGAGTCTGGCTTTTCAGTGATTTCAGGGAGGTGGGGCAGGGCAGGGGGATGCTCTGTGCCTTCCCCAAAGTCCATATTTCAACTTCCTTACTGAGATAAAGGAATTCCTAACTTGTCTAAACAAATAGCACTTTTTAACTATATGCCAAGTCAAATTCCAACACTTAACCAATGATATTGAGTATGCTCTAAAAATGAGATTTTTTTAAATGAACAAAATAAACAGATTCACATGAGTACCTGAGCCTAATTCAGGCCTGCTTTGTGTATAAAAGCCAGAAACCATATGTGTTTTGAAAATTCAGAGGGGGTAGAAGGAACCTAGACCAGTGGTACACCAGGCTCTAGCGAGAAAGCACATTCCAAAAAGTGATTAGGAAAATATAAAAACGGTAGTGTTTATCTAGCATTGAAAGGTTAAATCTAACCAACAAGGCTGGCAATAGAGGGAAGCCATGGGCACATGTAGACCTGAAGATAGAGCTAGGAGCAGGTACGAGAAGCTATCTAGGACATGACAGAAGTTCTGGCCTTCAGGATGGAAATGCAGAGACGGGATCAAGACGTTGAGCATTTAAGCTCTCCTACTCCCCTCTTGTCTCCCACTGGTGCCTGCCTTTGGCCCAACCCAACCAGAAGCCAAAAGCAGGGAGCTCAGTTTCCAATCGTTCAGTCTAACAGGGTGCAAACAGGAAGGTGAAGTACAACTATAGGGGAAATGGAAAACATCTAGTTCAGAGATTATTCAAAGTGTGAAAAATGGTGTGAAGATAGCTGATAGAGAAAACTGTATAATACATAATAAGCAAGCACCTTGTTTGAAGCAGAGCCTATGGGGGATGAGGTAAAGGCAAGGACTCAGAAAATTTACCAAACTCAGGAAGAAAATTTCCATCTCTCAGTATCTAAAACATACAGCTAATGCTGCTGATGTTTCTAGACCATTTCACATCCACATATTAGATCTACAGTGAAAAGCTTTGACATTCAATATACACAAGACATTTCTCCTTGCAACAATGTATTTTGAGTGTCAAAGCTTGGATGTCTCTAAATTTAAACCAGCCCTCTTTACTTTTTCCTTTTGTCTCCCAAGGAAATGTGTGTGTGTGTGTGTGTGTGTGTGTGTGTGTGTGTGTGTATTACATGTATATAACCCTGTGCAGTAGAGATAAATTGAAATATGTTTATGTCAGGGAGGGGGGAATACCTTCTCATCACCATCAGTGACTTGGAAAAAACAGAAACAAAAACTAATACCTTCAGCTCTTTTGTTTGTCTAGATATGTATGGCATGCAGTTTTATCACTTCCAAATAAATTTATTGATCACCCACTGTGTATCTGGCATTGTCCCTTATGAAATTATTACTACACTTGGCAAAATGGGAGATAACAGAGAAATAAATCTTTATACTTTTAAAGAACATTATTCAAGAATAGATTTAGTAACCCTGAAGCTGGCGGGGAGATCATACTAATGAAAATCAACTGCCCTAAGCTTGCCTATCAAAAGCAAGTAAAATGAAATTAAGAAGAAAAAAATAACATCACAGTTCATACCTTTCTCTTTCAACATTTCTAGATCCTAGAGGTGCACTGCCTGAAACAGGAATACTTTAAAGTATATGGGGCTCTGGAAATATTTGTTTGTGGAAACCTAGTCTCTACCAAAAAAATGGATATGGGCTTAGGGCATATCTCAGTGGTAGAGTACTTGTGTAGGATATAGCACTGCAAAAAGAGACAATACAATGTGATTTTAAAAATACATTGCAAAATATCTGGACTCATATGAAATAAGATTATCTTCACACCTTCCCAATTTCCTAGCATCATTTCTTTACCGCTGCTAACATCGCTGCTCATGAATTGTGTATTATCTACCTACCCAGGACACCATGGCTTCCAAGGATGCTCCCACAGGTTGTTATGTGCCTCCTAGATAGTGACCACAAATACAAGTCCTACCAAGAATGTGAACAAACTGTGAATGCCAATTAATTTTCTGCATGTATTAAATTTACCTTTCAGAATTTTCCAGAACAACACATCTTCCAACCACATCTTTTGGACACATTAGGCCACCCTTACCACCTTCCTGGGATGGGAAATTTTTTGGTGTTTACTGCAGCAGGAAACTGTGCAAGAAGAACAACAGACCAGTAAGAAAAGCATGGGCCCCTCCAGCACAAGTGAAGATGCATCAGGAGCACACAACGTTGCCACATCCACTGGGGACAAAAGCAGCAGGTGAACTGAAGTGCCCTTGGGAGCTGGGTTTAAAAGCCCTGGCAGAAGGCAGACAGCCACTCCCAGGAAGCTGTCTGATATCTGGTGCAGATCTTTGCCTCTGCTATACCCCACTGGGGCAGCCCTCAGGTTTTATGGTAACTTCACAGGCCACAAACACAGTTGAAGCTCAGGTCAGAGCCCAGAATCCTACCTGCATCCCTTTTACTTCAAAGTCCCTTAAATTCAGCCTATCTGGCCCATACTGGTAGCCCACTCTCCTGTGGTCATAGTAACCAAATCCCAGATACCCAGGACTAATCACTCCCTACCTACAAGCCAGAGGGAGGGTCACAGACCTCCTGGAAGGTGAAAAGTTTGGTCAGAACCCCCACAGGTCGACTACCAGCTGGGGAGCCCTACCTAGCTGGCACAGAGGAAACAACCTGCTTCCTACCTCAGGCCTCAGAAGGAAAGTATAAGGAAAATGCTCCAGTCTCACACTTGAAGAGATGCTACTCTTACCTGGTTTTAAATGCCTGAAGAAAGAAAGAATAATCCTAGAAGTAAACTTCCATTAAACTCTTCTAGAAATAGAAGCAAGGATGCCTAAGTGTTTCTTTAATGTTCTGTTTGCTCATCCATCTCAAGGAAGTTTTGACAAATTGCCACAGACTGGCTTATCTGACCAAGCCAAGTGAAATCACACCTTTACTTGGAAGTTTCAGCACAATAAACATAATCATGTGGGAAAATCCAAAATCCAGTGTGTTTTTGCATTTAGAAATTCTTGGTCTGTTGACCATTTCTAGTGATACTTCTCTCGCATAAACAAGTGATCTGACCAAATGAACACAAAATGTCTAAAAGATACTCTGTATATAAAAGGAAAAAAGAAAAAGATACAAAGCGTTCGGGGTATAAGAACTTACCTTTTGTTATGTCTGAGCAGCAGCTATTGCACAGTGGATTTACATACGGAATACACTTTATTTTAATATTTTGGGCACATAGTTTAGTTATTGGCTTAATGGTAACCTAAACTACTCTATTTTATACTTTGTATTTATATACTTTTATTTTTTCAGCACCAGGGATTGAACTCAGGACCTTGCACTTTCAAGGCAAGCGCAGTACCACTGAGCTAAATCCCTGGCCCAAGAACTTACCTTTTGAGTCTAGCTATAAAGTTCTCTTTCAAGAGGAAGTTCCTCCCTCAAACCAGAACACAAGATATCTTGAAAGAGGAACTTACATCCTTAGTAAACCTTAAAAAAATCAGACTCTTACTTCAAATACAAATCATGATACTTATACAAAAAGCAAGCATAGAAGCTGTGGAATGATCTGTGTAAAGTGAAGGGAAAAATGCATAGGAGAGGGACAAGAGGAAATTCACTCTTTATATCATTCAAATTTATCAGATGATTGCTAGTTTCTTCACTGTGTGTGAAAATGCAGTTTAAGTGAGTTATATACAGGGGATGAATAAAGAGCATTACTAGCCTAGCCTCTGCAGAAAAAACCTTGCTATGCAAAAATGACAAAATTGTGCCTATGTGTGAGAGTTATAATAGGGAGAAGTAGCTCTTACCCTGGAAGGATGGGAAGGAGGACCTGGCTGTGTCCCTGTTAGGAAAGCAGGACCTTGTGATGGAGCTGAAAGACCAGTCATGGTCACCTCTAAGTTGAGGCTACAAGCAACTGAACTGCATACATTTCTGCACTTTAATCAAGACCTCTTTACATTCGCTGCTTCTCGTAGAAGGTCTTATGGGAAAATAGTGGAATACAAGCCCAGAATATTTCATCAGCTGTTTTGTGCCAGACTGAATTTCTTCAGTTTATATTTAGAATACTTAGGTTGGCAAGAAGCACTGAAAAACATACACTGAAGTAGTTCTTGTATAAATTACAGTACATCAGTGTCACACAAATCACCAAAACTAAGAAATCCTAGGAATTTTATTTATAAGTTATACTTTTTGAAATAAAAAATGAAAACACCAAGAAACACAGAAGAATCTTCATGGTTGACTTCTGCCCTTTTTTTAAGTAGACAGAAGATTTTTAAAAGACACATTTCCATTTTATTGGCTAATTAAAAAATTAAAATGTGTCCATCTGTTTTTGCTGTATGGATGGATAACGTCTCTTTTCAGGATTGTGATCTAGACTAGAAAATATAAACTGCCTTTGTTTTCTGAGCAGGGATGTAATCTTTTCAGACTTTTTTCATCACACTCAGTGAAAGGAATATTGTAGTCTCCCTTATTTATTGGCAAATAGTCTTATATTTCATGTATGCTTTCAAGTATTTCATTGGCAATCTGTGACAAACTGTAAAATTTGCCACCTCTCCCCAGAACAGCTTATGAAATCTGTCATCTCCCTCTGTAATTTACATAAACCTTAATTATGAATCAATGTTACATTGCAAATAGAGGAATAGAGGTGTTCATCATTAATGTCTTCAACACCCAGTAAGTGATACTGTTCTCAAAGAAAACATTATTCCTCTCACCTAGCATGCACTTCTGGATGACCGCCTCTGCAGAGAGGTGCACACAGACATTTTACTTGATCTGATGGTCAAGCTATAGGGAAATGATGCATGAGCTAAGGACTTCTTACATTGCAAATCAGCAAAGATATTGTTACTGGAAAAATGAAAATCTCTTGAGACTATTGGTGACTGACACTATATTTTATCTGCACACTGAAACAACACACTTATCAAATGAAAGAGAAGAAGAAAAATTACTAGAGATTTGATCTCCTTTATAGCTTCTAATAGTAAAATACACTGTATGATTAATGAACCTGTCAGCTGTAATGGGAAGAATATGTAACAAGTAACTGTGCATTACTCGTTTGTGATTTTTATCTTTTATAAATTCAGCCATGTGTAGTATGATAAGATTAACTCTTTACAATTTTAAAGTAATGCTATAAAGTAAGTTGAAAACTCAGTCTGTTCTATTTTTGCCTCTCAGTCAATCGATAATATGACTTTTAAGAATACTTTTCCATCGATCGATAATTACCCAATTAGCAACTTATTAAGTTTATATTTCAATAAATCTCATTAGCGGATGCTTGAGGAAAGGAAATAAATACCCTGGCACTTTTAGTGTATGCAATATTTTTGTAAGGGAATTTATTTTTTAAATATGTTCTTTGCTGGATTTATTAGTTTATATAATATTCATAGAATTCAAGCCTAGACAGGTCCGACTATTACTCAGAAATGTATGCCAGGATTACATTAGGAAGCATAAGTTATTGAAAATATTTTAGTGTTAGGTGTATTACAAAGGAAAAGAGAAAGGAAGGGAGGCAAAGGGAGGAGGCAGGAAAGGGAGAAAGGAGAGAATACAGTAAGAAGACGGGTGAAGTAGAGGGAAGGGAGGAGGAGGAGAGAATGAAGGCCAGTGCTACCAGCTGTACAAAGCTGAGAGGAAACAATCCAAGAGCAAGGTAGCTAAGAAAAGTCTCCCTGTCTGCTTTTTCCACCAACTTTCCTGATATGGAGCAAAGTGGTATCAAATGCGTTCTTCATGAAAAATACAAAACCTATGTAAGGTTCTCACTTTTTAAGTCCCGAGTCCATGATGTCAGCAGGCTTGACCTGTGTAGTTTGATGTTGCCAAAAAACAATGTTTCACATGACTTTTTTATTAGTCTTCTCAGGCAGTCTCCCTGGCTCCTGAAACCGACCTGAAATCTCACACTTTGGTTATAATAACAGACTACAAAAATTGGTTGTCAAGAGAGAAGGGATAAATTTAAAGTGTATATATGATGGCATGTAGAAAAGAGGAAGAGGAGAAGAAAGAGGTTAGGATAAGAAGAGGGAGGGAAAGAAGAAAGGAGGAAATGCTTATGGAGTTTACTATGTTGCAAGTTTTACATTCATGTCTTTACATATATTGCCTCATTTAATTTTTCCATAAAATTATGTATCATTTTCATTTTACGTAGAAGAAATTGAGGCTGAGAGAAGATGCATCACATTCACACATTCACTGATCGGAGAGCGAACAAATAACGTTGTTGAAGTCTAGACTCGAATGGGCTTTATTTGCCCTCAGCTATAATTAACAAAATGAGATTCAAGAGAGATGGAGTTTCTGAGGGTGAGACAGCAAGCCTGCAGAGGTGGTTAGAAATTCCATTCACAGAGGCAGCTACAGCACAGGGACTGGCCCCTGTATCGATGAAGAGAAAGGCCAAGTACAAGGTGGCTCACCTTCCATGCCACACGCTGACCACATCAACACACACTTAGACTTCATGTTCAACTTCTTCCATAAAGGGGAATCCATTCCATGTTTCTTCCAGAAAACGATATACTAAAAAGAGGTTGGAACATAAAAAATTCCTGAGTTATATCCTTGTGAGGCTTCCATGTATAGTCACATAGGTTGTACCCTACATAAGTCTAGGTTATGGTATTTTACAAATGTATACATAGTAAGACTTCTCTAGTACAGAATAAGCTCTGTCCCCTGGGGACTTTATGTAACTTCTCTGAACCCTACTTCCTCAGAGGAGAAGAAAGGGATGAATGTTTCTCCTTCACGATACTCTTATAAAAACTGTATTACAACATGTGTAGAACTGGTATTTAATGTTAGCTTCAGACTGTTGAGAGTGGCGTCTTACATTCAATTCAGCTGTTGATTTTAATGATCTTTAAAATATAAAAGTATATTTTGAGTTTAAAATACGACTTAGTCCCACATCATTCGATGCATTTTAAACTATAATTACAGAGAGTGGGTTGGGGGGCAATTGACTAAACAGTAGATAGTCCCACAACATTAGAGGAATTATTTCAGGTTATATTTTTGCCAAGTATTGGAAAAAGAGTTTGTCTGTGGATCAAGGAAAATTTGGAGATGAGATGAGATTTAACTATTGGAGTGTTAAGAATTTATGGCAGGATGAGGAGGACAAGGTTAAAAGAGGCAGAAACAAACAAGTTTTCCAGGCAAAATTGAATAGAACAAGGAACTCATGTAGGGAACATTTGTAGGAAATAAGGAATGCCCATCAGGAAAAAGCTTTGGAGCACATTTGTGTCACTCAGGATGAGACATTTTATGCCAAATAGAAGCATACAGCTCATCGCCTTCATCCTGATCTGAATACAGAGAAAGAAATGACTCAAAAGTGAAATATTTCATTTAGAAAAAAAAAAAACAGATCTGACATTTGCAAGGGTGTCTGTATTTTTAAATTATGTGTCTCTACATTTATTACTGACCTTGTGTATCTATCTACTGTAATGCTTAAAGGCAAAAGAAATTTGCCTATCCCAAAAACATTCCTTAAACCACACCTATATACAATAACAACAATACTCTAAGGGGCACTAATTTATAACCTAACTCAAGCTTAATTTCAACTAATTACTACTTGACCTGTGATTTTAATGTTGGATTTTTCCACCTTTAAGTAGTGCATGCATTAGGACTTAACAGAGGTTATTATATGTAGAAAACCATGTTAAGTTAATAGGTCTCAAAAGGAACACATAACTTATGCCCTTATCATGTCCTTTCCATTTATTTCAAGATCAGAGAAAACATTCTCATATTAGTCACTTAGTGCATCATAGGTCAACTTGATTGAACTAGAAGAAACTTTATGTCTACAGACAATTGGTCTGTCTTGAGATTTATTATTTCATCCTGTATTGGTGCTGGCAATACAGATGATCTTTGTAATTAAGACATTAAAAAAACATAGGATACCCTGAGTTGAAATCTTGACTCAAAATAGTTGTGCTTGGAATCTTCATTGTAGCCTAATGAGTAACATATGAAATGCACGTGGTACCATGGTATCTTTTTACCCTCCAATTATCTAAGCAAAAAAAAAAAATGAAACCATGGTTATATAAAGGCCATCTTATTATTAAAAACCAAATGTTTTCAATTTGAGGTTGAACCTCCCTTTAGGACAATGGTAGAATCAAGTTTCTTTGGACAGTATTTCATTTTCTGTTCCCTCATTTCTTTCCATGCAACATAATCAAAGATTCTATTTTACAGTGTTAACTTGTCTTACTTTTTTGCATTCAGAAGCATACTTCTTAAATATACAGTTATAAAAACTGTTTTCCCTTGTTTACTAAGTATATTATTAGATCAGAAATAAAAACATTGTATAAAGAATCAGTTAAAATTTTACTTTCTCATGATTTCTAGATAGTTACACTTTAAAAAATAATTAGCTAGCTTTTTAACAATCCTTAATTTCTACCACTGGCTTTTCTCCCTTCTTGAAAAGTCTGGTACTTTTTCTACTTAAAAACTATATTCAGATTTTAAAATAGTAGTAGAAGATTTAAGTCATTTTCTAAGCTAAGAGGTACAGTATATATACACTAAAATTTTCATCTCAATAATTTTAACTAATCATTGTCTATTAACTATAACCTTGATTTTATGTCTGTTTACAATTAGCATCTGCTTTGAATGATATTCATACTTAGAGTGAAACTGAATTACAGAAGATCAGAATACTAGAATTCTGGTATTATTCATTTCTTAAGTACAGAAACTTAAAATCTTCATATTTCAATACTCAGATTTAGACATGAATTTGCTCTTAAATTTTTGTTTGTTCTTTATTTTTCCTTAACAAAATTTTCAGAGCCAGCAACATCAACAGGCTTGTTATTTTATGTCTACTTTACTGGTTACATATAATTTTCACTTGAGAAGCAACTCTATTTGGAGTGCACCTCAGTTTTCTGTTCTTATAGGTAATTTATAATAAACACAAATTTATTTGGCTCTCTGTTCTTACTACATTTAATTGTAGGGTCTACTTCAATGGATTAAGAAGTGTCTAGCAGTTCAGTGGAGCACAGTTTTGGTTGGGTCTGTATGACTGACTTGTAAGCTGCAAGCTGAAGAGGGAAAACCCAACCTGAAGGTACACAGCACCAACCAATAGGCCTGGGTAGAAGAAAAAGAAGAAGGAAAAAGAAGTCTACCCCTTTGCTTTGCCGGAGGAGCTCCAGTCTTTGCCATGCCTTTGGATGATTGTCTCCAGTTCCTTCAGGCTTCCAGCACAGACGCTTCAGCCTTCTGACACCGTCCTTTCAGCTCTCCAACAGGGACTCCCACTAGACAACTACAGTGAGCATCCACCTCTGCAGAGTGCAGATGGCCGATTTATATTCTTCCATCCCTGACTCTGTAGGTGGCCATTGCATGTGGCCTACTTTGTAAATCCTTTGTATTGCATATATTTTATATTGTATTACATTACTATGTGTTATATCTGTCCCTCTAGTGACTCCTAACTGATACAATTCTGGAGGCCAGGAAATCCAGAAGCATGCTGCTGGCACCTGAAGAGCGACTTCATGCTGCATCACCAAACAGTACAGTCAGAAATAAAAGAGAGGAAGTACATAGATCTGTCAGTGGGGGTGCAAACTCACTTTTATAACAGGCTCGCTCTTCCAATAATTTGCCCACCCCCAAAATAATGCCATGAAACCATTCATGAAGACAGAGCCCTCATGATCTAATAACCTTCTATGAGGCCTTCCCTCCCAACACTGTTGCATTATGGATTAATTTACAACACAAGCTTTGGGATACACATTCAAGCAATAGCAGACTGACATTTTGTTTCTCTTGCTACTATTGTCACACTATATTAATACAAAATGACTTTTTTCAAGAGGAACAAAAGCATCTAATAACTATGGTTTGTTTTTCGATTTCTCTGTCTTTGAATTTTCTAAATTGTATGTATCTTTTCTGAAATATATGTTGGAAGCTTCAGTTTGTATTAAAAGAAACAAGAGCCTTATAACTGCTCATGGGTATATGGTATAGAGGAGAAAGTTAGTGCCTCTCTCTGAAATCTTTCATCAAATGTATTTCACCAAACTATTTTCCCTCTATAAGGTATACAATTAGCCTTAGGTAAGGGCTATAGTTTTAATGAAGAATTTTCAGACAGTGCCTAGGCATTTCATAAGTAATAGATAAATAAATGAATGAGTTCATGGATAAATTGGTAAATGTCATAAAATTATGCAGCAGGTTAGATGTGATGATGTTTGTAAGCTCCTAAGAGAGCCAAGAACAGTGTAGGCGCCCATGAGATAAGTAGCATCCATTATTACAATGACTTATGTCTTTTTTTGCATGGAATGTTGGGCCTGTCATTCAAGACAGACAATTATTAACATCCGTCAAATATGTAATTCTGCCACAAGTCCTGAATATCAGGTCTTATTCTTCTACACACACAAAATAACCAAATCAAGGTAGCCAGGAAACCGGGGAGACTTGAATCAGCTAATGATTTTTAAAAACAAGAAAGACTGAGGATCTGAGGTTTTCATAATTGAGAATTAGGTCACCAAAAAAAGCAGAACAAGAAGAAACTGCAAAATAATTTAAAAAAAGAAAATAAGAAAGAAAGCTCTCAACCACTTTGCTACCCTTCCTTCAGGAAGACTATTACTCTCTTCTCTGGTAAATTTTCCCATCTTTTTTCTTCCTTTTAAGGCCACTCTAAATGGTGTGGGGAGGTTTGCCCCAGGCTTTGCCATGTATCAGAAATGGTTACCTGACAAAGAAAACCTGTGAGAACTAAACCTGTGCAACAAACTCTTACAATGGCCATGTGGAAAGTTGGCTGAAGTGAAACTTCCCAAGCGTTTCTCTCTGACTAAGAAAGCCTCAGTGAGATGAAGTTCCTCACTTAAGAACCAAACATATGAGCCTAGGAGCATCATTTTGAAACACGTATTAGCTACCACATGAGAATTTCTACAAACTATGTTTGCAAGATTGTTTTTAATCTCTTCCAAGTAGTAATTTCATTTAAAATTTTATTTGAATTTTCACTAACTTCCTATTTGCACTAACTTTGGTAGCAGTGTGCTTGAATTCAGGCTTGTTGCAATTCACTTCTTTCAGAACACTAATTTTAATATTTTTAATATAGAGATATTTTTCATTTGAAAAAACAGACTTTTCTGCAATAATTTTCTTAAATATTCCATATAATTTCTCCACTTCTAATTCAATGTTATACCATTTCTTTCATTATTTCCTGAATCAATGAATATTCTGCAATATAACAAGAATTATTTTATTTCTGTCATTTTATAATATAGAATACGAAAAGCAAAAAGTCTAAGGAATGTTTCATTACAACAATTATTTTTAACAGCAGTTTTAGGAAAGGAGACAGATTAATCTAGAAAATTTTTCATGATATTCTTTACAAGCTGTATCTGAGGAACTATTAACACTTGTGGGTGTTGGTGATTGTTTTATGTAATTACTCATGTTGCTTTGCGATCATGCCCCATAACATCACTCTAATTAAGATTCTGACAACATGGCACTTTGGTTGTTGAAATGCTTATTGAACAATGTCAAGTGGTTGTTTTTCAAACTAAATTCTAACATAAATAAAAAAATACCCAAACCTCATGTGCTTAAAGTGAGATTCTAGTTGCCCCTAAAATTATTTAATTTCTAAAGATAAGAAACTAAATGAAAAGTGCCATTATTCAGACTGATGTGTAAATGTGCATACAAAGCACTAAATAGGACTTGCTCATCCGAAATATCTGTTTCTGTTATTTCACCATTCGAAATCAAATCATTAACACATCAGAATGCTTTAGCCTTTAAGTTCCCATATTAAATCTTCAAGTTATTGGAAAAGGTGGCCCCTATTTGTCTCAGCAACTTCAGCATGTGGAAATTAACTGGCAAATGGCAGATCAACTGGCTTTAGAAAAGGGGAATCCCTTTTGATATGAACATATCAAGTACATATGAAGTACTTGGTCAAGGGGATCATCAGAATGAGAGAGTGAGACTCTCAAAAATGGACCTAAAAAGATCCAAAACCAGCTGTGCCTGATGCTGCAAATGGTTTAGTATGGGTAGGTACTAACAACATATACTATTAAAGCAAGACTGCTATTCAGAAATTTGAATGCAGAGATCTTGATCTAATCATTGAACAGATATAAGACTTTGATTTTAGAAGTTTTAGATTGCCTGGGAACAGTAATAAAAATTTATATTTATGCATATACATACAAACAAATCAATATCAACTTACCAGTAAGCATTTTTTTTCTAAAGGGAGACTTCATAGAGAACATAACTGCAAAGAACAATTCCAAGACATGTAGGATAGATTAGCACTTAAACATGTTGAATTGAATGATTAAGTAAAGGAATGGCAGCTGGTGATGCTAGCTTTCTCACTGCTAGAGTGAGAGTTTACAGATCAGCAAGGGAAGGGTTGAATGATACAAGTGGCATTAGATTAAAGTTGAAAGCATCAAGGGCTGAGGTGTAGCTTAGTGGTAGAGCATGTGCTTAGTACCTTGCGTTCAAACCTTGGTAGCAAAAAATAAAATTTAAAGGCAATGTGAGACCATGGTAGCTTGCTATAGAAGCAGAAGGCTGTATATTTCTAGATATAGAATATACACAATTTACAATATGACATATAGCTCCTTGCCTTGTCAGTTGAGTGGCCTCAAAAGCAAGAAAAACACAAGGAGCTCTGAACTTGATTGGTTTCCAACATCATGCCTGAGTAAAAGAATGTCTGGGGAAAATGTGTGCCTCTAGGACTGAGGCAAGAAAATACTGCATACAATATAATCATCCCACAGTGCCAGAAAGTAAGCAAGTGCTTCAAAGAGACAAAACCCAACCTGTTGGAGGTATATCAAAGGTATACCACACATGTCAACTGAAAGAGCTCCTCATAGCCAAATTCAAACAGTTTTAGCAACAAAATAGAGTAAATTGAATTATAATGCAAACTAAAAAATAAATATTAATGCATACATAGTAATACTATTAAATAAATAAATAAATAAATGGAGGAGAACAAATAGATTTCCAAACAATTTGTGTGGATTCTCTGTCCTATAGAAAGTGGATCATAACCCGCCACTCCTTATGTGTAGGCTAAACTTAGTGACTTGTTTTCAAAGAGCACAGACTGTAAAGGGGGGAACAAAGGAGGAATTCTATAGCAGAGAAACCTGGCAAACACCACCTGGGCATGATCAACATCAACAGTGATCAGTGATCTCATTGACTTTCGTACCCTTGATATAATAAAATGAAACTAGCCAAACACAGAAAGTGAAATAATGTATGAGATCATGACCGTATTTGTATGTAGAATCTTATAAAAAAAGGTGAAAGCACAGAAACAGAAAAAACAGTGAATTCGGTGAGTGTAGAAAGGAGACAATGAGTAGGCCAAAGAGCAAACCCTAGAGTTATGTTAGATGGTTAAGTCCAGAGATGTAGTGTGCAGCAGCAGAACTACAGCTACAGTACTATGTACTGAAAATTTAAAAAGAGAGGTGCTGGTACTGTACACACACAAAAGGTGACTATGGAGGGTGATGGGCATGCAAATTTGCTTACCTGTAGCAATCATTTCACTGTCGGTCTGTGCGAGTCTTATATGGGACACCCTCAATATACACATTCAAAATTAGATTGAAATGGCATTTCATAGCAAAAGTACCAGGTAAATACCAGTCAAGGGATATTCTACAGAACACCTAATCAATACTCCTCAAAACTTTTAAATTCCTCAAAAATAAGAAAATATGAAAAATGTCATACCAAGAAAACCCTAAGTAGAAATAAGAACTAAAAATAATTGTGCTATAGGAACTTAGAAGAGAAAAATATTAAATAAAAAATAAAATCTAAATAAATTATGGATTTAATAATGTATTAGTATTGTTCCATTTATAGCAATATATGTGCCATGCTAGTGTAGGCCGTTAATAACAGGAGGAACCACCTGGGTTTGATGGCACATGCCTATAATCCCAGCACCCAGGAAGGCTGAGTCAGGAAGATTGCAAGTTCAAGCCTAGCCTGGGTAATTGAGCGATTTATTGAAAACCTGCCTCAAAATTTTCAAAAAGAAAAAGAGAAGGAAGGAAGGAGAAGGGAAGGGAAGGGAAGGGAAGAAAGGTGGCTGGAACTGTACCTCAGTGCAAATACCATAATACCATAAAAAAAAAAAATAGAGGAGCTTGCCTCGCATGCACAAGGTCTTGAGTTCGATTCCTGGTACAAAAAAAAAAACAGAGGGGAGAATTGGGTGCAAGCATACATGGGAACACTCTATTATCTTTGCAATTTTTATGTAAATCCAAAGCTATTCTAAAACAATGTTTATTACAAATTTATTCAAGAGTGTAGCTCAATGGTAAAGCATATGATTAGCATTGTGAGAGCCTAGGCCTAAATTCAATCATCCACACCAAAAAAATAAAAATTTAATGCCTTTACATTAGGTTAATCACTTGAAAGTAATGTAATGAAAAGCCAGATCATAGCAGCTCTCCGTATTTGTAATGTTCTTGTAGATGACTCATAGCACATGTTTAGGTATTCACTGAAATAGAGGTACAATATATTTAAAACTTACATTTAGGACTCTCAGATTCTCATATAATAATTTCTGATCCCTTGAGAACTATACTTTAGTATCTTAAATTTGGTTCAAAGAACTTTATTTATAGTCAACTCTAGTCACACACCAAGGAGAGGAAGCACAGGGACTTTGGAGTCTCTCTGTTTCATCTTTCAAATAATGGATTGTGATGGTAGTGGACCTGGGGACGTGTTGTCTCCATTATCATGTACACAGAGGGCTCTCATATGGGCCTGTTCTATTGACCAGTAGTTAATGGTTTTAAGAACTAAGACTCAGCTTCAGTGCTACAGTGTCTAAAGCAAGTGGCCCACACATAGGTTAAGTGTAAGTGACAAAAAGTCAGAAATGGGTGTAAATCTTCAACTCTTAGCCTTGTGACCCAAAAATGCAAATTACTTAAACTTCTGAAACCACACATCTTAATCTGTAAAGGGACAAGATAGCACGGCCATACAGCTTATCTGATCTATAAGGAGATTCAGTCTAGGTATAGTTAGCCTTCAGTTTCTGCAGATTCTTCATCCACAGATTCAAACAGCTATGGACGAAAGATACTCATAGAAAACAAAAAACAAAAAACAAAAAAAACGATGTCTGTGCTAAACACATACAGACCTTTTTCTGTCTTGTCACTTCCCAAAACAATACAGTAAACAACTGTTGACATAGTATTTACATTATATCTGATATATAATCTAGAAATGAATTAAAGTGTGGAATAGAATGTGTATAGGCTACATGCAAATACTATGCCACTTTCTGTAAGGTACTTCAGCATCCCTGGACTTCCACACCTGCAGGAGGTCCTGGATCCAATCACGCTTGGATCCTGAGGGGTAGATTGTCAGTATGGTGAAAGATGGATTTTGATAAGATTTATATAATTTCCCTGTGCCTCCTGCCAGGTAGCAGATCTGTAAATTTCCCAGTCTACCTAAAGAACCATTTCACTTGATCAAAGACCTTTGCAATTTCCCCACAGTGTGAAGCCACCCTCATTCTCAGACACAGTACCACCAGTCAACAAACATTAAGCACTTGAATCCCTCAGTAGGGACATTATATTGAAAAAAAGTGGGAACTTCCTAGAAGGGATACCGATGTTTGATTTTAAGAGTAATTTTGGTAACTTTGAAGCCCAAAAGACTAACAAATGGTGGGCATATCATCTCATAAACTATTGGAATAAACCAAATTCTGGTGCATCTGTCTGTAGTATTTCACATAGTTCCAGTGCTATATTTGAAGAAAGGTAATTTGGAACTGGAAAATGGGAAAAACATAGGAATTTAAATGATCGAACCAAAACAGGGAGTGAAGTTAAAATAACTTTTTTACACATTCACCTCTGAAATATTACCAGAACATAAATTCCAAAGACCATCATAGTGAGATGCCATTAGAGATTCAAATAATAGAATATAAATAAATTTATTACTGTCAGATATGTTATGCTCTATGTACCAAGTTATTTCCAGATATACAGAAAAGACATTATGAATTTTTTAATGCTGTTCTTCTTAATCCCAGTTTAACTATGTGGTCACACTGAAGCCACTTAATTACTATGTTTCCACTCAATGTGTCTCTATTCCCTAACCTCACAAGTGGTTTATTAATAGACTCTTATAAACAGAATTTCTACTGACTTCCATTAATGTTGAATATTTATTTTTATTGTAACTAAATACTATAAAATATTAAAAGGAACACTGTGTAAGAAATGAAAAGACATTTTTTTTCTTTTCAGGGATAAGCGCACATGAGTTGCACAAAAATAGCTTCCCCTCTAAAAAGTTCCCATCACTGTTTCACCCTTATCATATGTGTGAAATATAAAGTCATGGACCTTGGGGGCAGATTTTATTTCTCAATATTGTTTCATTCACTTACTCTTTACAGAAGGCAAATAAATTCCTGCTTTCAGAGTAGATGAATCAGCATCACAGAGAGGGACCATTTAATTTTACTTAAAATTTTTCAAGGGGTATGTGGAATCCTACTTTTTAAATTCTGTTCTCCAGTCTAAGTGTAGCTCAGTGGTAAAGCACCAGCTTGGCATACAAAAGAATGTAGGTTGGACTTCAAGCCTTGTGAAAAAAAATTGTTTAAGTAAAAAGAAATGAACTCTATTCTTCAAGATAGGTTTCTACAGCATCTTTCCTAAGCATTTAAAGTTGGAAGTACTCAATTTTGTCCAGGTTTATTCATGGCAAGAAGGAAAGGGCTGAAGCCAATGGCTTTAATGAAGACGTGGCAAAACCAGTAACTTGACACATGTCTACCAGCCAGAAGGTAGAAAGAAAGGACTTTTCTATCTTAATATTTACTCATTTGTTAAGTAGTCTTAGAATGCTTACTCTAGTGAGCACCTTGCTACACACTGGGAACACACTATTATTGTTATAAAATCAATTCCCCTTCATTGACTGAAATATAATAATAATAAATTTCTGTTCCATAATGTTTATTTACGCATTCTTTTATTTATTAATTCATTCACTTGGTTTTGATACAGTTTCACTTTGTAGTCCATGTTGGCCTTGAACTCTCTAGGAAACCAGGACTGGCCTAAAACTAATGATCCTCCTGCTTCTGCCTCCCAAATACTGGGATTATTTTGAAGTGGAATTTCCTATGTAGCCCCAGATGGTCTGGCTGTTCATTTTGTAAGTATCAAATTTTACTCACCTTATAATGTAGATTCAGCCTTAAATTCTATTCACCAAACTCACTGGCCTTAGAACCAAGGCAAAAGGTGTACCTAATTCTCTTTTATAAGACCATCCTGTGAAGACAGTCACAACAAGGAGAGCTGGCAGCAACTCTCCAAAGTACCTGGAGAAATTTTCCTTTGTCTCAATTTGTACTTGTTAAGGATGGTAAAACTTACCTTGGGCTGGAGACTTTCTCTGTGTGACCATGGACTCCTTAACCCACTGATACAGGAAACAGAGGTAATTGCTTCAGGAACTGCTCAAAATTTCTGCAAAAAATAGCACTGTGTCAGAAGAGTTAGAGCATAGGATGCAGTCATTCCAATCAATGCTCTTGACCTCTATTACCATTTTATTATTATGCTATCAAAAGTTTCATATTTCTATGCTATTATCATTCTATCACTATTATCATTAATGATAAACAGAATAATCCAGGCTCATGAGAAATTCCAAAGCTGTAGTGCCCAAATTATAATCCCAGCTCTGTCAATAACCATTAAATTATTTAATCTCTCTATGCCTCATTTCTCTAATATTCATATATTAAATAACAGTACAGCCAGAAAATTGCATGAAGACTAATATAGTTAAATTTGTTTAAAAAGAAAGACAAAAAGATTACTGAAACTGTGCATGGTATCCAATAAGCACTACTGATGTTTGCATCATTAGTAGATAATGATAGTTACAAAGGAAATTGAGGCTCAATTATGTATACAAAGCGACTTTAAAAAGTTTACAGAGTTGACACTCAAAAATTATTGCTCACATACCTATTTAACTTATTAAGTAATAGAAACAGGTACATAGAAAACAAAGTCATCAGTAATAATTTCTATCAAAATACATCCTGGATAGCCAAAACCATCTTAGGCAAAAACCACAAAGTTGAAGAACTCTTTGAAATGGTACTTCCTGATTTAAAAACAAATCAAAAGTGACTGTAGTCAAATTACCTCACAATGGCATAAAAATACCAACAGACTAATACTAATTGACCAATAGAATAGCATAGAAAGCTTAATGGTAATGTAGAATTTAACAAAATAATTGCTTTGAAATGACATATAGAGCTTTACCCTACAAAATAAAAGTGTTATGGCAAGACATTTTTATTCTTTTTCCTTTTTCAGTGTATTTCATTTTTAGATACAGGGAAAGAACCATATGTCTCTCAATGTTTTTTCTTGTTGGCTTTGTAAATGAAATTTTCTTGAAAAATGGGTCAAGTAAGTGAGCAAAAAAATTTGTACTACATGTACCTGAGCAAATGGAAATATATTCATTAAAAATCTCAAATCTTCAAGTTATCTTTCTTATTACTTAGCAATATTTTATTTCTATTTAATTGTAGAAATATAATTAAACAAAATATACAAATACATAATGCAAAGTATGTAATGCAAAAATGGAAAATATCAGTTTATGTCATTTATTTATAGTTTTTCTTTTTATTAAAGAAAAACTTTGTAGAGATTCTTTGAATCTAGGACACACAATAATTTTGTAGAGAAATCACTTTGTATTTCTTGAGGAAAATATGTATTAAGACTGATTCACATCCACGTTCAGAAACTAAATGCTAAAAAGTAAAAATAGTTTGTTCTAAAACTAATCTGTTCCAGAGCCAAGCTACAAAGCACCTAGAATATTTTAGATGTTATTAAATATTGCAGTGGCTTTTGGATTAATCATTATACCAGACAGAGGAAGATGAAAATAAAATAATGCCCAATTGTAAGGCAGGCATGGTGGACTATGCCTGAAATCTCACCACTGCAGTGACTGAGGCAGTAGAATAAATGAGAGTCACAGACCAGACTGGGCTACATAATAAGTTTAAGGCCAGCCTAATATCATACCAAGGCCCTATCTCAATGAAACAAAACAAAATGAAAAAAAAAAGAACACTTACTTGTGTGAAAAAAAAATTTAAAGGAGACACAGAAGCCAGATATTTAAAACAACACCTAATAAGAAAAAAGATATCAAAAAAGATCAAAAGTCAAGAAAGAAGCAAAAAGAGTTTTCCCCTTAGTGGTCATACATAGGAAGTTCTCCAGTTTCTTTTGTTAGAGGCAAGATAGAAACAAGTTTAAAAAACAAAAGCCTTCAAATGGAAAAAAAAAGTTCCAAATGAATGAATGGTCATTGATTGTAAACGCTAACTGGAAGACTTCCTCTCAGCATAGAATGATATAGGGTAGGCAAGCTTACTCAAGCCATGTGGGAAAGTGGATTGCACTGAGATAGTTTGAACTAATAAGATTTCATCAATAGTGAAAGGTGTATGCCACTGCTCCTCAGTTTTTTGGATTAATTTATATCATATTACAATTTGGATTTTTCATTTTAAATGCAATAAATTGGCACTTTTAGCAAAGACCTTTTTAAAAAATAATTTTTAAATTAATAAAATTAATTTTTCTCTTTCTCTTCTAATAAAACATTTTTGTAAGCAATGGAATAATACATGTATATGTATAGATATGCACACATATACATACATATATATTATATGATGTGACCAATATATACAGTTAAAGTTTAAATTTTCAAAATTTGTTCCAGTAAAAGACATCTTGCCCTTGATATCCCTCAAATGACTCCCCTTCATTTGGAATACACTTATGCCATTATTCATGCCACTTTCTGAACCAGTTCTTTCTTTGAGTGTCTTTAAAAGGTGTGAACACTGCTGCCAAGTACCATCCAAGACAAAGGCAAACTCATAAAAAGTTGATAATGTACCCTTGTCCACCTAATTTACTGAATCTGGCTCTACCCCAAAGTCTCAAAATGACAATGAAAGGTAAACATTTTGAACGGATTCAAAACATGAATGCAGCCAAAATAGCATATCTAAAGACATTTATTTAAAAGGACTTCTAGAACTGCTTTAGAGAAGAGCAAGAAAGAAAGATAAGTGCGTTCAAAGCAAAGGGAATATTTTTAAGGGAATTAATGACAATGTATTTTTATTGTAATAATTTTAATTTTAAACATTCATTGCATTTTCTGATTATAATTCATACTAAAACTTTGACTCAAATGATTATACATGACTAAACTAATCAGTCTGTTAGAATCCTGAATATTTAATCTGACAACACCATCTACATGAGTTGGTTTGCTACATGGTCATCTTAGGAGAAAATGTGCATTAAATCATTGGCCATGCATATTTGAACCAAGAAATAAATGACAAATATTCAAAATTATATCATTAATAGCTTCAGTGAGTCTTGTGTGTGATCTACATTCATAACAAAAAATATACATTTCATATTCCATATTTTCATTTCCATATATCTGCTGCAATGGCTGAAGGGAGTAAAAACTGAGGATTTCTACCAAGAAGACTGAAGAAATCAAGTATATGTACCATCAGGTGGTAATTTAGTAACTACATGAGTGGAATCCTTAGTCTTGACATTCTCTTAGACATATGTCACATGACACTAACTTGGCATGACAGATACTATTATGTTTATTTATTTGATTTGAGAAAGGCTGGTTTTCCTGGACCATAACTCTTCTTACATGCAGAATTCCCACTGAAGTGAAGAATTCTTCTGTTTACCACTGAAGTTTATCATCATTCTGCTTACTGTAATGAAGTCACTGGGAGCTTTGTGCACACAAAGGAAAGATGCAGCCAGCAAAATCAAGCCCTAAAGTACTAGAAATCTGGAGAGACACCAGTGATGAACTGGCATGAAAAAGGAATAACCACCTTGCCTTTACAGCTGGTCTCTTCAAACAGAATGGGAGACTATTAGAAGATGCTCTGAAAAATGGTACCTCTGGGCAAAGAGGAGACGGGAGCTGTGCAGCTGTCAATCTGCCACTGGATCCAGGGGACCACTTTCATCAACCCTTTATGAATTTAATTAATCTAAGGAAAAATTAAAATGAAGCAGAGTTCTCCTGGAAGTTAAAATGTGCAGCTTATAAAGAATTGGTAAGCTCAATAATTTAAAAGGAAACTGGCTGAAGAGATGATCTTAGACATATTACATCATGAGATTCCCTCCAATTCACCCACAACCACCACAAACACTCCTTTTCTGAAGGGCAAGATTGTCTCAAGGTCTTATGGGTACTAACTGCATTACCAAGGCAGAGAATACAATCAGATCTCTCCCCTTCATAATGTAGATGTTGTCTTTTTAAAGCAAGCTTGATTATATTCTGAATAGGTCAGTCTGTGTGCCTGACATTTCTCCTCAGTTTCCTGTGACCTTTTAATAAGAATGACTTGGTTTTGCACTGCAGAAAATGGAACTGTCCCTTTTCAATCAGTGAATATGAGAAGCACAGTTGGAACATATCACATTTTTTTTGTACTGCGTTATTACTCATGCAGCAACAAAGTCAATGAAACTCTTTCTTTAACAACATGTGTCCTACTTGGCTTTAATTTTACCCTGTTCTGCTGCTCACGCACCTACATTTGTAAATATTTAAGCAAATGTGCAGTCACACTTGCTCAGGGAAAGTAACAAATTAATAGTTCCTATTGAACAAATCTGACTTTCATACTGTATGCTTAAACAGATATTATCTGTACATAATAATGCAGAGAATTATTAAGATAGACTCTCCATCGTTACAGAAAAACATTATCAACAGTAATTCAGCTTTTTAAATTTCAGAAATGTTCCTATTTATTAGGTTTCGGTGACATAGGATTCAACCAAACAGATCACTAGTGCCAGATGAATATGAGAATGGCTTGCAGTCCACCTATGGAATTTGAAAAATATAACTCCTCAGGAACCAGCTTCAGAAATTGCCACAGAAATCCTGATAGGGCCAATGAACTCACAACAGGTGATCATGATTCACAGCCCCAGCAGCACAGGATTCCTTTCTCAGCTGATTTGCCAAGTGCTGCAGTGGCATGAGTATAAATCATATTCCCATAGCTGAACCAGGTTTTTTGATGTAGAAATTGTATGTGGCTAGCTGGGCATGGTGGTCATGCCTGTAGTCCCAGTTGCTTTGGAGACTTGGGCAAGAGGAACTTAAATTTGATGCTAGCCTGGGCAACTCAATGAAACTTTGTCTCAAAATAAAATTGAAAGGCATGGAGATGTAGCTCAGTGGCAGAGAACTTGCTTGCTATGCACAAAACCCGGGGCTAATCCCCAGTACTGAGGGAGAACAGAGAGACAGAGACAAGAGACACACAGAGAAAGAGAGTCAGACAGAGAAACAATGATGAGACAGAGATAGAGTTAGATGCAGAGCAGACAGACACAGGGAGGGAAAGAGAAAGAAAAAAGGGAGGAAGGGTTAGAGAGAGGGAAGAAAAATAACTGATTAGTCAGGACAAGTGCAGCAATGATAATTAAGCTACTGTGACATGACCAGGAAGCACCAACCATGAAAGGGTATATGGGCAACCGAACTGGGAAGTAAATTGGAAGCGTGTATTTAATACTCATAGAAAGACAACTGTGAGACACCCAGCAGAGATGGCCCCTGCGCTTTGGAGGTTGGAAGAAAAGCAGACCATCAACATAAAAACTCTAATGAGACTATAATTGTAACCTGGGGTACTATAAAGAATAAAACCAGAAAGCACTAATAGAGAAATCTGATATAGATCAAGACTTGGTAAATTTTCCAATAATAATAATAACAATAATAATAAATATATGGAATTTTGAGACCATGCTTGATATTTACCATGTATTGAATACAATCCTTTAAAAAAACAAAAATCATTCTTATTTAATTCACTGGCATTACCAAAACAAGATAAAAGCCTAGAACATCCATGGATAATAGCTGGCCAACTCCTGATGGCAAAAGAGGAAGATAGGAACCAGAAAACATAATGTACGCAACAAAGGCTTAAAAGGGAAATCAAGGCCAGTGAAAGTGAGCTGTCATGGAAACTGAGAAGGTAAGAGAACACTCTAAAGGCAGGAGTAAAACATCACAGAGTTTAGAGCAGAGAGCAGCAAGTGACCTATTCATGTTCTTAACAAGCCAGCATGCCCCCTGTGTGGAATATTAGAATCCTGCCACAGAGAAAACAGAGGAAAAATGAGAATTCCTATCTCTTCACCAGACTCTGTTACTCCCCTCTCCATTGCCTATGATGAATATACTTTCCAAATGATTACAGCTAAGGCTTCTTCTCCTTTGATTATTGTTCCTGGACGTGATTTCATTTACTTCATAGAACTCAATTGTGAATCCAACAGTATTCACATTTTCTGGTGTGGTTATGCAAACAACATTTTTTTTTTACATTAAGATTATTGGTGCATTTAAAGCAAATAATACAGTTACATTTATCATTGGAATCTTGTACCTTTACATGATATATTTTGGTTCTTCTATTTCCCCATATCCCTGCCTTCCTTTTGCCCCCTTCACCCTTCCCTATTTACAAAGACTGTATTTCCATTTTTTTCACATTTTTCTTTTCCCTTATTTCCTGTCCTCTCCCCTCCCCACTTCCCTGTTAGCCATTTTCTTCCTATTTCATGCTCCCAATTATACCATTTGAACCTTATTTATACTTTCAGTTTTTCACACCAGAGAAACTATTCGGTATTTACTCATGTGTCCTATTTATTTCACTCAAGAGTATAACCTTAATGTGCAGCCATTTAGCTATAAATGTGTCTAGTTTCTCATTCTTTATGGCTGCATAGTACTCCATTTATAGAAACACCACATCTTCATTATCCAATCTCCAGTTGATGAGTATTTGGGTTGTTTACAAGTTTTAGGTATTACAAACTATGCCTCTTTAACATGGGTGAACATATATTACTGTGGTATGATTCTTCTAATTCTTTTGGAAAGATATCCAGCAGAGCAATAGCTGGGTCAAATGGAACCTCTAATCCTAGTTCTTTGAGGTATCTCCATAATGATTTCCGCAATGGTTGCACCAGGTTACACTCTCAACAACAATGGACAAGAGTTCCTTTCTCCCCACATCCCCACCAGCACTGGTTGATTTCTTGCCTGTAGCCATTCTCTCCAGGGTGAGGTGGAATCTCAGTGTTGTTTCATCTGCATCTCTCGAATGACCAGCAATGTTGAACATTTTTTCATATATTTATTTGCTGCTTTTACTTCTTTGTCTGAGAAATGTCTGTTTATTTCAGATGCTCATTTTTGAATCTGGTCTTTGTATTTGGAGAGTCTGACTTTTTTGAATTCTTTATATATTATAGATAGTAGTCCTTTGTCTGAGGAGTAGCTGGTAAAATTTTTTTCCCACATTGTAGGTTGTCTCTTAGCTCTATTGGTGATTTCTCTTGCATAGCAAAAACTTTTTTAATAGAATGAGATCCCAGTTGTTGATTCTTTGTGCAAATTCTTCTGCTGCTGAGGATTTGTTCATAAAGTTTTCTCCCATGCCAATGTCTTTGAGAATTCTACCTAGTTTACTTTCCAGTAAGTATAGTGTTTCTGTTTTAATATTTAGATCTTTTATCCACTTGGATTTTAGTTTCATGCATGGTAAAAGATAGGGATCTAATTTTAATCTTTGGCAAGTTGAAAGCCAGTTTTTCCAACAACCTTTATAAAAGAGTCTATCTTTCCTGCAGTGAGGATGGTTGGCTCCTTTGTCAAGGATGAGGTAGCTGAGTATGTCTAGTGTTGTTTCTGCATCTTCTGATCTATTCCATTGATCCATGGGTCTATTTCTTTTCCAGTACCATGTCATTTTTATACCGGGTCTTTGTAGTATATTTTAAAATTGGGATTGTGATACCCCCTGCCATGTCTATGTTGCCTAGAATGGCTTTTGCTATTCTAGGTCCCTTCTGGTTCCAAATGAATTTTTGGATTGTTCTCAAATTCTGTGAAATATATTGTTGGGATTTCAATCAGGATTTCATGGAATCTGTATAGAAGTTTTGGAAGCATGTCCATTTTCACTATGTTGATTCTTCCTACCCAGCAGCAAGGATTGTCTTTCCATCATCTTATATCCTCTTCTATCTCTTTTTGTCAGAGTGCTGTAATTTTCAGTGTAGAGGTCTTTTGTCTCCTTTGTTACACTGATTCCTAGATATTTCATTTTTTGGATGTTTTTGTGAAAGGAATTGTTTCCCTAATTTCTCTCTCAGTGATTCTACTTGTGTACAACAAAGCTATTGATTTTTGAGTGTTGACTTTTTATCATGCTACTCTCCTGAATCTGTCGATTAAGTCTAGAAATCTTTTGGCAGAGTTTTTTGGGTCTTCCATGTAGAGTATCATATCATCAGCAAATAATGACAGTTTACTTCTTCCTTTCCTGTTTTACTACCTTTTATTTCTTTCTCTTGTCTAATTCCTGTGGCTAATGTTTCCAGAACTACATTGTACAGTAGTGGAGACAGTGGAAATTCTTGTCTTGTTCCTGATTTAAGTGTGGAGATTTTTAGTTTTTGACCATTTAGAATGATATTGGCTGTTAGGTTTTTATACATAGCCTTTATCAGGTTGAGATAAAGATCACCTATTCCAATTTTCTGTAGGGTTTTTATCATGAATGTGTGTTGAATTTGTAGCATGTTTTTTCTGCATCTATTGAGGTGATCATATGGTTTTGGGCCTTACTTTTGTTAATATAGTATATTACATTAATTGATTTATGTATATTGAACCGTCCTTGCATCCCTGGGATAAATCCGACTTGGTCAGGGTGTATGATCTTCTTGATGATCTTCTGTATTCTGTTTGCCAATATCTCATTAGGATTTTTTCATCTATCTTCATTAGGGAAATTGACCTTTTGTTTTCTTTTTTGGTTCGATCTTTCCCTGGTTTTGGAATCAAAATAATACTTGCTACCAGGAATGAATTTGGAACTGTTGTATCCCTTTCAGTTTCACTGAAGAGTTTAAAGACTATTGGCAGTAGTTCTTCATTAATGTTTTGTAGAATTCAGCAGTGAAGACATCAGGCCCTGAGCTTTTCTTTGTTTGTAATGTTTTAATTACATTTTCAATTTCACTGAAAGTAATTCGGGTGTTTAGACTTTTTATATCTTCTTTGTTCAACTTTGGAAGTTTATATGTGTCTAGGAATCTGTTCATTTCTTCTGTATTTTCCATTTTATTACAGTATAGGTTTTTGAAGTAGGTGTTGATGATCCTCAGTATTTCTGATGGATCTGTTGTGACTTAACCTTTTTCTTTCCTAACTGTATGAATTTGAGCCTTTTCTTTCCTTTTTAAATTAAAGTTGGTTAAGGGTTTATTGATTGAATTTACTCTTTTGAAAAACCAACTCTTCAATTCACTGATGTTTTGTATCATTCTCTTAGTCTCCATTGCATTAATTTCCGCTCTGATCTTTATAGTTTCCTCCCTTATACATGCTTTTTCTGGGAGCTTAAGGTTAAGCATTAGGTTGTTTTTTTGAGCTCACTCTGTTTTCCTTGTATGGACATTTACTGCTATGAATTTCCCTCAAAGAACTGCTTTCAAAGTGTCCCATAGATTCCTGTATGTTGTATTGGTATTATCACTTAATTATAGAAAATGTCTAATTTCTTCTTTAATTTCCTCTGTGTAACAATGGTGGCTTGACAGGGTGTTGTTTAATTTCCATGTGTTTGTGAAGTTCTTGTGGTTTCTTAGGCTATTAATCTCCTCTTTAATTGCACTATGGTTTGATAATATACAAGAGATAACCAATTCCTTTGCATTTTCTTAAGCATGTTCTATGAGCTAGCATGTGGTCTGTTTTGGAGAGTGACCTGTGTGCATCTGAAAAGAATGTATATTCTTATTTTGTGGTGTAGAACATGCTGTAGATATCTACTAAGTGCATTTGTTCTAAGACTTGGTTCAGTTCTGTTATTTCATTGTTGATTTTTTTATCTAGATGATCTGTCTATTTGTGTCAGTGGAGAATTGAGGTTTCCCACTATAATTGTATTAGTGCTTATTTCATTTTTTATATCCACTAATATTTGTTTTGTACAGTTGGGGACATTAATATTCGGTGCACATATATTTATTATTGGAATTTCTTCCTCTTTTACTGTTCCCTTTACAAGGATGTAGTGGTCTTCTTTGTCTCTCTTAATTAGTTTTGGTTTGAAATCTATGCTGTATGCAGATAAAATAGCTACCCCCACTTTTTTCCAGGCTCCTGTCACATGGAAAACTGTTTTTCATCCTTACACTCTCAGTCTATGAATTTCTTTGTGGATTAAGTGACTTCCTTTTACCCAGCAAATTTTTGGATTTTGCTTTTTAATCCATTCTGCCAGTCTGTTTCCTTTGATTAGTGAATTGAGGCCATTAACACTGATGGTTATAACTGTTGACTTTTTGTTGTCACATTATTTTCCTGTTATTGTTTCTTTTATTTTTTTTATTTTTCCCTCTCCCCTTTAATTTCTTGCCTTGCCTGGCATACTTGCCCTGTTGGCCCTTGTGGAGTTGTGGTCTACATTTTCTTTTTCCAGTATATTGTTTAGAAGTGTTAGGAGTGCCAGTTTATTGCTCTCAGATGTTCTTTGTAGTGGTAGTATTTATTTCCCCATCAATTTTGAAAGATAATTTTTCAGGATACATCAGTCTAGATTGGAGGTTGTTTTCTTTTAGGGCTTCAGATATCTCACTCCAGGATCTTCTTGACTTGAGGGTTTGTGTTGAAATGTCTGCTATGATTCTGATGGGCTTTCCTTTGCTTGTGATTTGTTTCTTTTCTCTAACTACTGTAGTATTTTGTTCTTCTTTTGGGTTTCTGGGATCTTGATTATTATATGTTCAGGTGTATTTTTTTTTTTATCATGCCTAGTTGGAGTCCTATATGCCTACTTATCTGTATGTCAAATTCCTTCCCTCTGTTTGGGAAGTTTTCTGTCATTAATTCTTCAAACAGTTTTTTATGTTACTTGAACTTTCTCCTGCTACTTCATGGATTCCTACCTGTCTTATATTATTCTTATTTGTATCATCTAAGAGTTGCTGGATTGATTTCTCATGGTCCCTTGCTGTTTTTAAGAGGTCTCTCTTTTCATGATCACTGACAAGAATCCTATGTTCTATATCTGAAGTTCTATCTTCACATTCATTCATCCTGCTGGGAATGCTTTCTATAGTTTTTAATCTCCTGGATATCTGTTTGAATCTTTTGGATCCCATTTCTTTCCTGTGTTGGGCATTCAAGGTTCCATTTCTTTTCTATGCTGTGCATTTATGATTTCCATCATGGTCCTCAGCTCATCTATTTTTTTTTATCTGTTTCTGTTTTAGAGTCTCTAATCATGTCTTTCATTCTTCTCACCATCTCTGTGGTTAACTGGGAAATTACTTCTGCTTTGAATTTTTCTAGAGCTTCATTTATCTGTTTTTTTACTTCTTGTGCTATCAGATCAGGGTGTCCAGATGGTTGGTTGACTGTCATACTTTTCCACCTCATTTCCCCTAGAGTTTATCTTTGGTGGAGTGGAAGTCTGTGTTTCTTTCTTGTTTAAATGTCCTCTCGTTTCTATT
This sequence comes from Fukomys damarensis, assembly GCF_012274545.1. NCBI lineage: Eukaryota > Metazoa > Chordata > Mammalia > Rodentia > Bathyergidae > Fukomys > Fukomys damarensis. The sequence continues at coordinate 51,181,761 of NW_022900917.1, forward strand.
TTTCTCATTGGTACTGTCCTTGGTTTAATTCTTGAGTTAATACTTCAATCTTCCAGATACAGCTGGTCTTTAGGTTTTGAGTCTATAATGTCTTTGAGGCAAACTCATTTTCATTATACCAGGGAGGACAACTGATTGGATTAATCACAGCACCTTAGCCCAAGTGTTGCAATAAGCAGCACAATAGCATCAAGCACAGCTTAGAAAAATGACAATTTGTGGTAGTTATTAATCTATCACCTTTAACCATGTGAATGAAATAAAAATCAGGAACAAGCCCAAAATATGTTCATACTGAATAAATTCTTCAATATAGCAACTTTACCCTTCAAGATAGGGATTTAGAAAAAGTTGGGGAGGGGCGGATAGATAGAATAGAGACAGGTTAGAAGTGAGGTCAGAGGACAAAGGAAGATCACCCAAACTATAGGGAGCTATTGAAGAGAAGAGAAGACAGAACAAAATATCCCTAAGAACAGAAGAAACTAAGAGCAATAGGGAGGCTAGAGACTGTAATCACTTTCTTTTAAAACCAATGGCAATTGAGAGAAGGAAAAAGAGAAGAAAGGGAAAAGAAAAAAAAAAATAAAATTAGGATAGGAACAGGAATAAAAAAGGGAGAGTAATGGAAATCAATGTGTGAGAGAGAGACTGAGAGAGAGAGAAAAAAAAGAAAAAGAAGATTAAAAAGGAAAAAATAGGAAAAGAAAAAGATAAAAAATATTTTTAAATGATTAAAGTGAAAAATATTACTTTGAAAATAAAAAATACAAATAGAAATAGAGTGCCTCCTTCAAGGTATGCCTCTGTTGACACCATAGAAAGCTTGGACAGGAGTGTGCAGGTCTAAACTAAGTAGTCTCAGTAAGCCAGCAGCTGCCCCCTGAGGTTTAGGCTGATTTTTCTCTGCAAGGCCCAAGTTGTGATCTCTGTCCTCCTGCTGGGTTGAACTCTGCAAGGATCTACTGCAGGTTCCAGCTGTCTTTCCCCTGATGTTAGACCAGGTTCCAGAGTGAGGGGCTGGTCCCTCCAACTTACCAGCTATGATGGTGTGGTATACCTTTATCACAGATTTTCTTCACTTTTCCACTGGGCTTCAATTTTCATCTAGGAACCTCAGAGAGTCCTTCTTTCTCTTTTTCATGGTGTGGGGTGATCATTACTGTATTGGCACACCCGCAGATGGGCTTCACTGTGATGTCAGGTCAAAGGGGCGGGCCTACCAGGAGGGTCACAGGCAGCAGCCAGACTCTTCTGTGGTGCTGGAACCAACAATATTTTTAAAGGTATGAATGTGTCTATTTAGAGATAAATCTCCATAGATGTGTAGTATCAAGTGAATTATGAGAAAATATTTATGAGATTTTAGTGTCCTATTTTTCCCCATTCTTTCCATTGTTCTTCTGTAAAGGGGAATAAGCTTGATTAGATATGCCTGGATGTAGAGAAAGCAGTAATATTTTTTCCTGTCCCCATGATGTAACTAACCATTTCTACCCTCACAAATTCCTTGCCTCACCCAGAGGATTTACCACACTTTTATCAAATTCACTGCACCTATAAAACCTAGCTCAGGTCTCACCTTTTTCATGAAGCCTTTCCAAAGGAAAAGGAACACTCACCTGCTCTAATCAATGATCTCAGGTATGATCACCTGCATTTTGAATCTTTTCCTATTCAGTTATTTTTTTCTGCTCCAGATAGTAGTTCTTGCTCATCCCGAGTCTTATTCAAGGACTCTTACATATGATGTCTGCACTGGGATGTTCTCCTCAAAAAGGTTGTCCAACCTGATACTGAGGAAAGTATCACAAATAGGGTCAGTCTGAGAAAAAGATGTTCCCAATTATTATTTGTTATAACAAATATTATAAAATATTTCCCCTACTTAACAATTAAAGATTTAGGAAATCCCACCACTTCTATGAGGTATGTAAAAAACATTCAAAGTGTCTTACATAGAAACCATTTCCTATTTTAAAAAGCTCTATTAAAAGAGAAACATTCAGCTAGGAGTGGTAAATATATCTGGGGTATCATACACATTAACTTTCTCTGGCAGAAACTAATAACCAAATTATCACATTGCAGACTCTGACCTTATTAATCTTCATTTAAATGTTTCCACATTTCCTTGACCTCAAGATCTGTTTTTCTAATGTATATTCCTTGAAACACTGAGAAAAACAGCAGGAATCAGGCAGTGCCCTCAGTGGGGCTGGAATGGAATAGAGTATTCTGAGGAGGAAATAGCTGCAGATTTGGATGAGTGTGACTCCAGCACTGAATTCCATGTGCACAAAGAAAGTAATTTGAGTAGGGAATGTGAAAAGGAGACTTACAAGGAGGAAGAGCAGAGAGCCCAACTTTCACCTTCACCCTTTCCCAGGGAGAAGGTTGCAAGGAAGGTTAGGAGGAGCCTGTGAGCCCATGGGCAGCCCTGAGTCAAAAGAAGGATGTCATTCATAGGAAAATGGATGCATATTGAGGCCATACTCTTAAGTGAAATAAATAAGACACACATGTGTAAATACCAATTAGTTTCTCTGGTGTGAAAAACTAAAAGGCTAAATAAGATCCAAATGGTATAATTAATAAAGTGAAATAGGAAGAAAAGGGCTAAAGGTGTAGGGGAAGTGGGAAGGGTAGGGGGAAGGAAATAAGGGAAAAGAAAAAAAATGACAAAACAAAAAAAAGGAAATAAAGATTTTGTAAATAGGGAAGAGAGGAGGGGGTGAAGGGAGGGAAGGGGTATGGGGAAAAAATGAGAACCAAGACCTGTCATTTAAAGGCACAAGATCGCAATGATGAATACAACTGTACTGTCTACCTAAAAAGTACCAATAAACTCAATGAAGAAAAAAAAAGGAGGATGGTGGATCAGACAGAGGAAGCAAATGACCATGCCCAAGAGATGCCCAGTCTCTCACTGCTGGGTGTGTTTAGGCAGCAAATGGGCTGTACATAAAAATGACTAATTCATGGGGGGAGTAAGCATCTCTATGTGGCATTCAGCAAGATTGGTTTAAAATCCTGACCTTTCCCCTTCCAAGCTGTTTGACATATCCTGCAAGTGCTGTTGCATTTGGCTGTAAAATAGGACTAATAATGTCACTATGGAATTGTTAAAAATCATAAAATAAACTAGGTTTCTTAAAGTACCTAATACACTTGTAAAATGGAAGGGGACCAAGAAATGGAGTAAGGGGAGGCAGGGCAGGGTAAAGGGATGAAAAAAGAATGAAGATATGTTACATACATGTGCCAACTCCCCCCAAGATGAATGCCATCCTTATATACTGCAAACTAATAGATAAAATGGAACATCTGAAAGAATTCAGAAATTTGTGTCAAGGATCATACTTAAATTCATTTAGAATCATCATCTTTCACCTCAGGTTTAAATCTTCCCTCATGCAAATTTATTTATTTTTATTTTTTGGAGTGATGGAAATGCAATTCAAGGCTTCATACATGCTAGGCAAGTGCTCTACTATAGAGCTATACTCCCAGTCCCATGCAAATTTAAACAGTTTGTATTTTCTTCCATTATAACCTAATCAAAATATATGTTTATCTCTTATATTTCATCTCTGTAACAACAGAAAAACATCTAGTGTTACACAACATTGCAGAATGAATGACAATATCTATTGGCATTAAAGAAGATGAACTGGGACCCAATAATGAATGGATAGGTATTTAGTTAAATTAACCTCAAAATATTTTAATACAAATCTTTTCAATTAGACACATATTCTGTTCATTATTGCATTGCTTTTCATATTTACTTCATGCAGAGGAAAGGGAAAATTTTTAAAATATCAAGTTAGACTTAAGATAGAAAGTCACTAATTTGTGGTAGATGGTGATCTGAATTCTGCAGCTGCCAAAATACTGTGAAAAATCATCTGTGCTTACAGGCTCTAATTTTGACTGTGAAGTGTTTTTGGCCCAGAAGATACAGTACTTACTATACCAAAGCAAATAAAAACACATCTACCCATGTAAATGCCATTAAAAGAGACAAATTACATGGAGGTGTTTTTGTTCCCATGTCTAATGATGGGCAGCTTAAATTGAAGGTGTTTCATTATCTCTGCCTACCATATGTATTTGTGCATATAAGTAGAAAGAAAACAAAAGCAAAGTATAGCCTTGGCTGGCATGATTGTGAGAGCCAGTCTCTGCTCTTTAATTGAAATATCAAATATTGGCCTTAATACTTGTGACAAATATACTCCAGAGGCTCACAAGTTAAGAGAGGAACAGGCCACTAACATTCTTTTCTGCCCATAATTTGTTAAAAATTAAATAAATAAATCTTAAAATGGAATTATCAAAGTAGAAGTACAGTCTAAATGCTTCTTTGTGTTCTGCTGCACAGAAAAATGACTGTACATAGTCTAATATATTATGTATTTCAAAGACAGCTAAAAGAAAGGATTTTAAAGGTTTTAGCCACAGAGAAATTGTAAATGCTTGAAGAGAAGATATGTATACCATGATTGGAACATTATAAAATATTTGCATGTATTGATGCTGAGCACGGTAGTGCACACCTGTAATCCCAGAAGCCTAGAGGCTAGAGCAAGACAATTTCTCTAAGTTTGAGGCCCGCCTGAGGTACACACTCAGTTCGAGGCAAGCCTGGACTACAAAGTTGAGACCCTGCCTTAGAGAGGGGGTAAGGGAGGGAGGGAGAGAGCAACATTTATAAGTACTGAACTATCACTTGGTACTCCATAAATAAATATAACTTTTATGTTTTAATTTAAAAAATACACTTGATCTTAGCCAAAAGGCCGAGAAGTGACTGTTTTAATTAAATATTAACAGAAATGTTTCTACTTAACAAATGAACATTTTAACACAAAAATTAAGTGCAATGTAGACTTTTCATAGCATGATTGTCAACTTATTATAAAAGACATGTCTAAGTAATGAAACAGGAGTACAAATTGCGTGTTACGATTTTCTTTCATTTCTCTTGAGTTTCTCTTCAATAGCAGCATCACCTGAAGATAAGGTCAAATATGCAAATATAAGAGGGAAATGAGGAGGACCAAGCAGTTTCCACATTATCACTAGCTTGTGATAAGCTAGGTTGCTAGCAAAGCACTTCTGTGAACTAGTGGTCCTCTAAAGGGAGGGATATAAGTGCACATGCAAAACTTCACAACTGGGACTAATTTATACATAATCTAATTAATTTTAATGTAATTGAAGATGAGAAAAACTGAGGCTCAGAAGGACTAAAACTGCTTGCACATAGATCCAGAGCATATTTATGGGAACCTGAAACCGAACCTATGTCCTTTGAGTCCATTCCCAAAATATTTTGGTTATGCGTAATTTTAACACAAATCCAAGATCTAGATCTGCTCAACTTTGTGAAGGGAATGAGACAATTCTCAGTCTGATATTTAATGAAGTCCCAACAGAATTTAATAAGTGACTAACAGTGAATGCAGAATAAGTTACATTCCCTTCTACCTATATATCCATAAAAAACTATTGACATACTATTCTAATCAAATAAGCATGTAAATAAAGATAATACAATTGGATTAAAAGATACACAGATATTTTCTATAAAATGAATTAAACTCTGAAAAAAGTAATATTTAGCTTTGGAAGAGGGCATGGTTATATATTTAAAAGAATGAAAGAGAACTTTCACTTCTCATTTCATTATTTTCTGTTCCTTTTGATTTTTTGTAAATACGTGCTATTCTTGATTTTATTACATCAGGAAAGTAGACAAGCTCTGTGCCTTTATTGAGAAATCTATTGCACTGAAATGAATAATATCACTTCTTTGTAAATATATTCATAAACATTAAACTGAAAAATTAACTATATAGTATCTGGGTCAAAAGGAAGTCTTAGGAAATGTATAAACCATGCCTTATTGGGTTTTCTTACCCTTCACGAAGTAAAACAAATAAAAAGTTACAGTAAACAACAAGTAAAAACTTTTGTTTTTAACCAAAGTAGAATAACAGAAACCAGTTATGTACTTCTACCTGAAATGATGAAAAATTGAGCAAAATGTATAATATAGCATCTGCAGCTTTCTTTCATAAGAGAGTTTCCAGATAACAACATAGTAAAGCACAACCCAGGTGAAATCCAGTGGATCCCCTGTGTGGAATAGACAGAGATGAAGCCCAGGGAAATTGCTCTTGTTAGAGTTTCAAGGCAAATTACAGGACAGGGAGGCACACTGCAGGAAGAAAATCCCTCATTAATATCGGTCAGTCATTTCCTTTTGAGTCCTGCTCAGTGCAAACATGTGATAAAATTACCCAATTCTAGGAAAAGAACCAGTTGAAAGGATTAGAAGAAACAGTGTAGAACTCACATAACACAGGGAATAATACCTGTTTCCACCAGCTACATTACAAAAACTCATAATTTGTGAAATATAGGTTAAAGCACAAAGGAAGTAGTTTTTAAAAACAGTGGTAGAAAATATTGCCCCTTGTCTAAGCACTACACTGGACTCAATCTTAAAGGAAAGCTCTGAAGGAGCAAACTAGTTAAGTGCCACATAAGGATATTTTCATATATCTGTCAACAACAGATATACAAACATGGTTCCTTGGATTATATCACCTAGTGATACTTTAGCCATTTGAGTTTGTGTGAGTGCACCCTATAACATTCCTACAAAGATGAAATAACCTAACAATGCATTTCTCAGAACATATCCCTATGGTAAAGCAATGCATGACTGTATTTCTAAGTAATATAATATCAACTGAGAATTAAGCATAAAATATGTATGACACTTATGAAAGTGTCAGCTCAGAACAATATAACTCACTGTATCTTGTATCCAATAAAAATTGACCATGCGTGCAAACAAGCAGAAGCATAATATGCATTCAAAAGAAAAAGGACTTAAATCAATTAAAAGTGAGGTAAATTTATAATCAGATACATTTAAACAGTTAAAGTAATTTGATTCTAAAAGCTCAAAACATTAAGTAGAGTCATGGAAGATTTAAAAGAGAAAGTAATGGGCCTGGGATTTAGCTCAGTGCAAACATGTGATAAAATTACCTGATTCTATCTAGATGGTTCTACCCCTGGCTTGCAAGCACAAGGACCCAGAGTTCAATTCCCAGTACTGAAAGAAAGGAAGAAAGAAAGAAAGAAAGAAAGAAAGAAAGAAAGAAAGAAAGAAAGAAAGAGAAACTAAGCTGAATTTCTACAGATGAAAATTCTAATTTTTAGAATGAAAAAGTAAGTAAAATAAAGAAAATAGTAAAGATAGAAACAAAAATCAATAGAATAAAAACTGAAAAGTGATAGAGAAAGTCAACTAAAGCAAAACCTCCTTTTCTGAGATTAAAGTGATACACATTATCCAGATTAAAAAGACAAAAAGAAAGAAGACAAACATTACCAATAAAAAGAATAAAAGAACCATCATCAATACAGGTTAGTAAAAGATAATGTGAGAGCATTAAGAACAACATTTTTCTAATTAATTTGACAATTTATACAAAACTGGAAAATTTCTTGAAAATTACAAATTGTTAAACTCCCTTAAAGAAGAATTACATAATCTGACTAGACCTATTTCTATTAAAGTTTATATGCTCTTAAAGACCATCTGTCAGCCACACATGGTGGTGCACACCCATAATCTCAGCAGTCAGGAGGCTAAGGCAGGAGGATTGCCATGAGTCTGAGGCCAGCCTGAGGTGCATAGTGAATTCAAGGCCAGGATGAACTACATAGTGAAACCATGTCTCACAAAATCAAAAAATAAATAAATAAACCATCTGACAAAGAATATTCTAGTCCAAACGGATTGAATAGTAAATTCCACCAAAGCTTCAAATAAGAATAAAACCAATTATACCAAACTATTCCAAACATTTCAAGAAGAAAGAATAATTTCCTGTTCATTTCATGATCCCAGCTTTACCCAAAATCATACAAAAATTATTTTAAGAAAAGAAGGATAGAAGCTAATATTTTTCATAAACATAAAGGCAAATATTCTAAATTAAATTTAGGAATAATGGATCTAAAAATGTATCTAAAAGCTGATATATGCATACTGATGAGGTTTCACTAATCTCCACAAAGTACAGATTTATGATTGTTTCATTTTAATGTGATATTAAAATGTATTTTTATTTTGTCAGTTGTTCATTGTATTTGCACCTTGTCTATAGTATTTCTCACCAATGTTTTATAGCTTTTAGGCCTTGCACATCTTTGGTAGTAATATAATTGATTTTATATTTTGCAACATTTTTAACTCACTTGTTAGGTGCAGTTGTTTTTCAAATAGGTTCCATTGAGTTTCCTATGCAAACTACCATCTCATTAGTACCAAAGACAGGATTGCTTATTCCTTTACAATCTGGATGCATTTTATGTCTTTATGTTGTCTTCCTATTCACTGGCAACACTCATACACACACAGACACACACACACACATTTTTTAAAAATCTAGTTTCTGATGTTAAGTAGAATTCATTCTTCTGCCATTAATTGTTGGTGTTGAGGGTTTTGTCAAAGTAATTTGTGACAATAAGAAATTTCTATTTTTATTATGCTAACTTCTATGAGGAATTGATGTTGGATTTTCTCCAATGTGTTCTCTATGTCAATAGACACCATGTCAATAGGAATCACTGAATATTGACAACCATTAAATATTACATCAAAAGTAGGAAATAACTATTGGTAAATTGGACAAAAGATGTGCCAGATCTGCACAGTTAAAACCTCAAAACATTGGTGAGAAATTGAAGAAGCCCTCAATAAGTGGTAATATACTGCACCTACCTGGCAGAATGCTCAACATTGTATTTCACTGAATAAAACTCCTCTGAGTAGTGGTACAGAGAAAGTGAGAATGGAAATGAGCTAGGAAGCTTTCTGAGAAGAGATTTTTTTCAGGCAAAAAGACTTACAAGAGCAAATGTCATAATACAGGACCACATTACATATTTTAATTACTATGTTTGCAATACATAATTATTACTTTCATTGTGGGTATTTGGTACATGTACATGACACTCCTTAATTATGTTATATCCACTTTTTCTGCCCCCCCATCTCTTGGTCTCCTTCCCAATTAAGAGAGATCTCTCTCCCTACTTCCTATTATCTATTTTTTTAGTTTTTCTCTTTATTTATGTTTTGGGTTTCTCATATAAGAGAAGTCACATGATATGTAAGCGTGTGAGACAGATATTTCTTCACTTAACGTGGTCTCAAGGTGCATCCATTTTTCTATGAATGACTCATGTTTATCCTTTATGGCACAGTATACATAATTGTGTGTAAATACCACGTTTGATTTACACATTAACCTGTAAATGGACACACAGGCAGCTTCCAAGAATTAGCTATAATGAATTATGCAGCCAGTGCTATTTTAATTTCTCTAGTGACCAGCAATGTTGAACATTTTTAAAGTATTTATGGACCATTGTATTACTAATGTGTCTTTTTATTTCACTTACCCATTTTTTGATTGAGTCTTTTATTGAGTTCTAATTTCTTAGTTCATTTAGGTATTTCTTCTCTGTACAAAGTGTAGCTGGCAAAAATTTGCTCTTGTTCTGTAGCATTGTTGTTTTTTTCCCACCTTTTTGGTTGTATCCTTAGCTCTGCAGGGGCTTTTTCATTTGATCTAATTCCATTTGTTGATTCTTGATATTGTTTCTTGTATGGGTTCTATTCATATGACTCAAGAATTTTACTTATCTTGTCTTCCAGAAGATCATTTCCATTTTAATATTTAGATCTTTGATTTATTATGATTTTAGTTTAATACATGATAAGAGATACGGATCAATCTTCAGTCATCTGCATGTATACAGCCAGTTTTCTCAGCACCATGTATTAAAGAGGCCATCTTTCCTCCAGAATGAGATTTTGGCCTCTTGGCCAAAGATAAGACGAGTGAATATGTATGAGGTTTTTTCTGTCTTCTTTGTTCCATTGATCCACTTCTCTGTTTTGGGGCCAGTATCATGCCATTTTTAATCACTGTAGCTCTAACATAACTTGCAATCCAGGATCACAGTGCTTCCTGCTTTGCCCATGTTATCCAAATTATATTTGCTATGGTGGGTCTCTTCTGATTTCATATACATTTTAGATATGTTTTTTCTAGGTCTGTGAAGAATGCTGTTGGTATGTTATTGGGATTGTATTAAATCTATATATCAGTTTTGGAAGTATGACCATTTTGATAATGTAGTTTCTACCTTTCCAGAAACATGGGATATTCTTCCATATTTAATGAGAACTCTAAATCAAGATGTCTCCTTCTGGAGATATATACCTCTAGAAAATTCATGCATTAATCTAGAAAATATGAACAAAACCAACCTGAGAAGAAAGCACAGAAGAACCGAAAAGCGAAAGTAAATTATTTTCTTGATGATATGATTAAGCCTCTTTATTATGCAATACCTGCACCTGCCTCTCCTATATTTGGAGTTTTCGTGTTATCTAATAACTTATTTTTCAGAGTATCTTCTGGTTTGAATAAACTTTTCTTTTACTTAGAACTGTGGGTGTGGCTTAGGGGTAGAGAACTTGCCTAGCATAAAACTAGTTCTGATTTCAATCCCTTGCACTATAAAAGACATTTTTAAAAAAAGTAAATTTTCAGTAGCTGGGACTGAAATAATCTAAGACCAGACTCTTCTCAAACTGGCAGGCAAATATGACAGCACTTGTCATAGATACTGTACAAAGTTGAAAGTAGAGACAAGAGATTACAAGCTGTCAAGATCAAGATTTGTGTTACTCAGAGAAGATGAACCAAAATAGTTCAGTTTTACCAACTGTATTAAACTCAGATTTTGGAGTCACTTCTTGTAAATACAATAGAAATGAACTATTTGGCCCAAAAATAAATGTCAATGAATGTTAATGAATCATCATATCTGGCCACATATTCCTGCTATGCTCACCTTTTTGCAATGCTATTTTTGTCTGTCTTCTCAGGAAATGAAATCTAACTTTTCCTTACACTGGAATTTAGGCTAATATTATGACTTGTTTTGATCAGTAGACTGCAACAGAAGTGATGCAATCCTGCCTCTAAAATTAGGTTTTCAGAGACTACAGCTTTTGACTTTTCCTTGAGTTCATCACATAAGTAAAATGCTCTAGCAGGCTAAAGAATCAGACTCTATGTGGAGGAAGACCAAGTGCCCTAGCCAAAGTCTGTAGCAACTGCCCTGCATGCAGTTGATGCCATTTTGGTCCTCTCTGCCACCCAAACTTGCAGTGATATGCAGTTGCTTGAGTCAAAGTAGTCAGAACGGAACCCACCAAGATAGACCAGTGCAGCGTAACAAATTATAAATCGTTTTAGACCGCTAAATCATGATGTAATTTAATCATCAGCAAAATACGACTAATGCAAAGATTTTTAAAGAGGGTACATTGGTAAAAACTCAAAGAATTCTCCAATTTATCACAATTCCTGAAACTTTGCTTTTGGCTAAGAATTATTTCTCATTATAGAAAGATGGCTGGGGATTTAGCTCAGTGGTTCCGGAGCCTGCCTCGCAAGCGCGAGGACCCAAGTTAGATCCCCAGCACCCCCAAAAAAAATTATAGGAAGAAAATAAAGGAATTTGGATCAAAGAAGGAAAAACCACATCAGAAACCCAATAGGAAATAGACTTCATGTGAAAATAGACAGAATCTTGAATTATCTATTCAATATCTGTACATGAAATTTTTAAATGAAATTAAATGTAAAAATCTGGTTGAAGTGACAGTTACATCTGTTTTGGGGATTTATATTTCCTTTCATCACATATATTCAAGGTGTGCAACATGGTATTTACATATACTTACATATGGGAAATTTTACTCTGTTCAAGAAAAGTAATATATCTATCATCTCAGTTACACTCTTCCTTTTTTGGCTTCAAGAGCATTTAAAACCTACTTTTTCATTAAAATCCCTAATGCAATATTATTAACTATAGTCATATCATGTACATTGAATCTCTAGATTTATTTATTTAGTTTTTTAAATAACAGAGGTCAAAAGCAGGAAAAATTTATTGAGAGAAAGAAAACTTCTGACTAACAGAGACAGAGGGAGGCCCAGAAAGTGGGTTGTCCCAGAATCTCTAAATTTACTCATCTAAGATTTCATAACTTTGCATACTATGGCCTACATCTCCCTCTTTTTCTCCCCACACACCACAATCTTAGGAATCATTAATTTATTATCTATTTCTATGTATTTAACATTTTTTTGATTATATATGTGAAATCATGCAGTATTTTCCTTGCCTGGTTTATTTCACTTTCAGTTTCATCCATACTGCTGTAAATGAAGGACCTCCTATTTTATTACTGAATAATCTTCCTATATTTAGGAATATATATTCCACTATATACACACACATGCATACATGTAATTTTCTGTGATTATGTACACATATGTCATAATTTATGTATTCATTTATCCCTCAGAGGACAGATACTTTGGTTGTGAATGATGCTGGACTTCATATAGAAGTCTGTATGTCTTTACAAGTATCTGATTTCCCCTCCTCTGGATATGCACCCCAAGAGATTTCTGGGTCATCTGGTAGCCTTACTTTGAATTTTCATTAGGAACTTCTTTACTATTTTTCCATAATATCTGCATAAATCTATATTTCCCAACAATAGTGTACAAGAGTTTTCTTTTTCTCCCGATCTTCCCCATTTGTCATTTCTTTTCTTCTTTATTATTGCCACAAGTGTGAGATAATATCCCACTGTGGTTTTGATTTATATTTTTCATTATGATTAATGATACTGAACATCTTTTCCTATAACTTTTTGTTATTTTATGTATTTGGAGAAATGTTTATTCAGGACATTTGCCTATTTCTCAACTAGGTTATTTATTTTTCAGCTATTGATTTGTGTGGTTTCATTTTTGTGTTTTGTATGGTAATTTTTATAAAACATATGAGTGACAAATATTATTTCTCATTTATAAGCTGCCTTTTCATTCTTTATTGTTTCCTTTGCCAACTTGATTTAGTTGTAATTATTTTCTTTTGCTCTAGTAGTTTGAGCTTTTCATGTGATTTTTTTAAAAAAAATCTTGACAAAAGCCAATTTCAAGAAGATTTGCTCCTGTATTTTTGTTCAGAAGTTTTATGATTTCAGGTTTTAAATTTAGGTGTTTTATCTAGTTTGGTATTATTTTTGTGCTCTGTATAAGACAAAGGAGCAAATTCCTTCTTTTGAATATTCATTTTTTCCAACACCGTTTACTGAAAAGATTGATCTTTTCCTATTAGACCTTCTTGGTACCCTCGTCAAATATGAGCTAATTATATGTTCAGGTTTATTTCTACAGTTTCTAATCCATTGGTCTATGTGCTTGTTTTTCTCTTCATAACATACTGTTTTGGTAACCACAGCAGTGTAATATAATTTGAAATCAAGACTTATTACACCTTTTTACTCAAAAATTTTTTAAAGTTAGGACCTCATACATCCTAAGTAAATAAAGATACACCCTCAGTCCTTCAAATTTACTTTGGAAATTCATGAAATTTTTTGTGATTCCATACAAATTTAAGAACTGATTCTCCTGTTTTCATAAAGAACGCTACTGGAATTTTGATAGGGATTGCCTTCAACCTGTATAATGCATTGGGTAGTATAGATATTTAGCAATTGGCATTATTTTTTGTGTTGGAAAAACAAAACATTTACTTCAAATATTCATAGCATATATAGGGAAATCCACCAAATAAGGTAGGCAAAAATTATTGAAAAGCAAAATCACATCTACAATGTGAAGCATTCGGTAGAGTAGGAAGACCAACATCTTCTCTTCAGAATATTCTGATGGTAGAAAAATGAATAGGTGACCATGTGGAGCTTTTTATCCCAAGAAAATATTAGTACTTTAATTTGTAAAGTGCTTAGCTGATAAGATTAAAATCAGTGTAGTCCAAATCTCTACACACATCTGTCCTCACATAATAATAAAATTTCTATGTATTGTTGGGCAGTATAAATATAAACAAAAGACTTTTGTAGAATTAATTTTACTCATGTGAATACAGTCCTGAGACAGAAGTAAATGCCTAAATGCCTAGGACTTAGCAAATGAAATAGGGACTTATCTTTGTGTTGGTGCTCAGCATTTTCAGGAGAATTGTTGCAAAAAGATGGCTCACAATAAGCAAGAATTTCCTCTTTCCATCTGTCAAACTTCAGTCTGAATGCTGTACATATTGATGCCTTTATCCTGTCAACACTGCTATATGATAGGTATTGTTATCATACTGGTGAGACAGCAATAGACAAGACCAATAAAGTCCCTATTCTTATGAAGTTTATATTACAGTTTGAAGTGAATGAATGGCTAAAAAATCCTGGAAAGCTTTCCAGGCCACAGTAGAAAATACATGCAGTTTAATTCTATATGCATAGAAAATAACTGGCTGATTTTAAGCAGAGAAACAACAAGATCTTATTTAAATTTTCAAAAATGTATTCTGGACACTGTATGGAGAAATAAAAGCCAGAAGGTACGAGGAGAAACTAGGTATGAGACTACAGCAAGGTTCTGTAGTGTGGAGAAATGAGATTAGACATGGGGGATTCTTGTGGGCATAGCTTCCTCATACAGGAACCATGTCACCTGCAGCACATAGTTTTACCTCCTTGTGGCTCTCTGCCTCATTTGTAAGAGAGTAATCGTGGTAATGCTCATTGTGTAGAGATGCTCAGAGGATAGTCTGGATACTAGTATGTCGTAGATGGTCTTTACATGTTTAGTTTTACAGCACTGTGACTTGGCTTGGAGATGTACCAAAGAAGGTGGGAAATGACAATGGAATCCTAATAGGTTTGGAAGAACATGGGATTGGACTTGCTTATATTATCATATCAAAAATATAAAAGTTGATGTATCGAATGTACTGGCCTAATGACACCCTGAAATATGAAATTATTTTGAGTAATAAGTGAGTTATCAAAGAGCAGCATTCATCTATCATACAACTGAAGAATTTTGAATCTAGAAAAAAATTCAGAACAAATTCTGTCCAGTAGATTCCAAACTGTGCTTCACAGAGCCATGGTGATTTCTAAAAGTTCCTCAATAGAAGTGAGAAACAGGAAATGTCTTTCTATAACAAGTCCATCTGAGGAGAGCACAATGCCTCACATTAGTAGACATTTTTGGTAAGTATGGCATTCTTTGAACCAAAACAAAAATGCTACCAGAAAATATGAAAAGGGAAACTAGTAATTTCAATGTTAATTTATAGATTTTTCTAATAATGTTTAAATAAATGACTAAACTCCCTTGCAAATTATTGAATTGCTCTAAATTTATTTTCAATATTTTTAATATTATAATTAAAATTTTACAATAAGATGTTAGACATCTCTGTTCTTAAAAGCTACATTTTTCATTCCTGCCATCAAAAACTTGTTACATCACCTTTGTTGTCAAAGCCCAGTCTCCCGGCTATGTTTCTGAACTCTCTACTTTCATCTTCTCCAAAAATTATCTACCCATGTACTCTTTTCTTTTTTCTTTCTTTCTTTTTTTGGGGGGCGTACTGGGGATCGAACTCTGGTCCTTGCGCTTGAGAGGCAGGTGGCGGAACCACTGAGCTAAATCCCTGGCTCCATGTACTCATTTCTTATGGAAAAGAATGCATGTCTGTCTCTCTCCTTGCCCATACCCCAGCACCTAAACTAAATTATCTCTAAATAATTATCTTTAAATCTCCATCTAATGTGTAGTGATGGTTTATAAATTAAATAAATTTCAATATTTAAAATCACCAATCAATATTTTAACAAATAAAGACTTTCCTCTTTTCAGTGAAATTTTAGTGTTGAATATAAAAAATTAATACTTTGGGCAATGATTTAGATCTAAAGTGTCCCCCAAAAGTTTCATGTATTCACAGTTGGGCCTCTGAAGGTGATGGTATCATTGAGGCTCTCACTTCATATGGGTCAATACACTAATGTTACTGTAATATTATGGCATTCTTGGAAGGTACTGGAAATTTAATAGATGAGCTTAACTAAAGGGAATAGTTTACAAAGGTATGAACTTTGGATCATACTCGGCTCAGCCTCTTCCTCTTTGGCTCTTTGCCTTTGCCTTTTCCTGTTTCCTGGCTGCCATGAATTGAGCAGCTTTCCTCTGCCAAGCCCTTCCACCACCATGTTTCTACCTTACCATAAACCTAAAAACAGTGGACAATGAGCTGAAATCTCCGAAACCATGAATCAAAATAAATATTTTCTCCTTTAACTTATTTTTCTTGGGTATTTTGTCACAGCAGTGGAAATCTAACTAACATATTTTGTGTCCACTGTAAACATATGTGTGGCTGGGAACAAAACTCACCTAATTCTATAACTATCTCCCAAAATAGGAATGCTATATGAATAAACTATGTCATCCATCATTGTATGGCTACCTCAGAAATTGTCTGGGTTGATATCGTGAGGCAGGCAGGTGGTGGAAATGGCTGCAGCCAGTATGGCTACTTTTTTTTTTTTTTTTTTTTTTTTTTTTTTAATACCAGGGATCAAACTCTAGACCTTGCACTTGTGAAGGCAGTGGCACCATTGAGCTAAATCCCCAACCTTGTCTGGGTTGATATTGAACTTGTAGTGTCAACCTTCTGAGTTATGCATAACATTGACTCCCAATTTTAGCCAAAGATGATTGAACTAGTTTGGAACAAAGCTCTAAACAATAGCATTGTGAGTGTGAAGGGTAGGCTTGACCCTTCAAGGGGAAGGTGTTAAAGGCTACAGTGACTAGAATTAGACTACACTCTGCTCTTTCTCTAGCAGTTAGAGAACCAATCAGGAAAGCAGCACAAGAGGACCATATTATGTGCTCTGTGGTTACAGGAAGAGGTATCAGGACTTCGGAGTCAAGTAGGCCTTGCATTCTATACAAGAATCACCAGACTTATGCCATCAAAGCTCCAAGCTCTGGAAAAGATCCTGAGACACAGTACATAAGCTTTTCTAAATTTTGTTCTACAAATAATAGGAAAACCAAATAAGATAATTACATTTCTTCTTTCTTCACTCACCCAAACAAAAGTTATAACCCTTGTCTGTTTAGTTTAAGATAGCCAAGTGAACTGAAAATATTAATAGCTTTTTAATATTTAAGAATTTGTAGATTCATACTCATTGTGTTTTACTAACCAAGGAAGCCCATTCTGATCATGTTGTACATCCCAGGATGGCTGAATTGCATTCATGATTCCTCCAGCCTCAGCTCCCATGGAAAGTGTGGCCTACATCATGTTATTTCTGAAATATGAAAATGTATGAAATGTTAAAAGAATGATCTAACCAACTAATTAAACAAATGTTACCAATGACAATATTTTCTCCATAGACTTGTACATTGTCTAAATTCTTCGTATTAATGTCATTTTAGAAGGATTATCATTTAATACATGGTTATTTTAACTAAACATTGTCTAAGAAAGAAAAGTAGTGCTAACACATTATCCTAATGGTTTTATTCATTTAATTAACTCATTAATTAGCACAGCCTAAAGCAAATCAGATTCAAATAAAGGATGGATACTTTTTGGTGAAGATACAAAAATGAAGGCCCAAGAAACACATTAAGATTTCTGAGCTCATCTCAAAGTCAGTCAGCCTAGCCTATCCTTCTATGAACAGTCACTTTTGGACAAAGAGAGGAACATGCTGAAAATATGGAAAAGATTATGACTTTATGAGACTGGTGAATATAGTTAAGATTTCACTAGGGGAAGTTCAGAGAAAAAAGTTGAAATTCGGAGCAAAAGCTGAGGGCAATTTTTTTTTTCTTTCAAGCAACATCATAAAAATACTTGATCACAGGATTCTTTGTTCTACCAAGGGCTCCAGTGAAAATTTTACATCTAAACCAACTGCCTAGTAATAATATTGGTCCTCCCAAGAAGTATAACAAATACATATCCTTACCACTAGGATACTGTTTTCATTAATGTAATATTTGTATCAATACAACAATATATATTAAAGATTATGTATTTATTGTAGAGAACACAAAGGAAGGATGGTATCTATCACATAAAGGAAAAATGTCATTCCATTGATTGTGCCTGGAAAGAATCAAGTGCTCCATGTTCTAAATGATTTTGAGCTTATACAGTAATTTACAGGAAGTAAATGTTGTGTGTCAGGCTGGAGATGAGAGCTAATTGTGTAAAGCTAAAGTGTTTTTTTAAGATAGCAGTGAAGTTGACTCATTTTAAGATAAACCACAAGTCAAATGGCCAACATAGCAAATGCTTCTTAAAAGGAAATGTATTTTCAGCATCACATTAAAGCTGTTACTGATGAGACTAATTTAGGAAATTTTAAAAGGCAGGTACTACTTCCCAGTTCTTCAACTCACTCTTCTTAGTTTTAAATCCTGACTAAGTACTGAGAGAAAAGGATTCCGCCAGCTGGAGGTCATAGAGACACATGTGCAGAGTGGTTTTCCAGACTGCTCGCTCATTCTCACTTCCCCCCATTTCATCATTTTCTTTATGATGATCAAACACTGCAGCTGATGAAGATCACAGAGTGGCCACCTGCCCAACACAGAGAAGCTTGATATCTAGTCATCTATCTCCCTTCTTTATCTAATGTCACTCTAATCTAAACAAAGGAGAGAAGGGAATAAGGAAAAAGAGCAAAAAGAAAGACTGCATAAATAAAGCAACAAAAAAATCAAAACATCACCTAGAAAAGAGAAAACCGAAGGAAATTTTATTTATGGATGTGCTTCTTATTTTTCTAAAATGGGAAATGAATTGTCATTAAAAGTGTTTCCAATTTAAAAGTATTCAAGTAAATCAATCTTTATGTTTGTTACTTGTTCGTTATTGTAGACTGGAAAGTGCAAAACAGTTTGTATGTTGTTTTTTTTTAAAAAACAAATAATTCCTTAGAATAGATTCATTCAGTCCCTTTATTACCTATAGGACTCCTATACATGTTTTAAGACCCAGCACCTACCCACCCTCTAGGTAAGCCAACTCTTAACAACCTGACATAGTTAATCTTTTACTTCCATAGCAAGCCTTTGGCAGTCTCTCTCTCTCTCTCTCTCTCTCTCTCTCTCTCTTTCTCTCTCTCTCTGTGT